>NC_083602.1:88378640-88697948 GCF_029168945.1 Cannabis sativa | reverse complement strand
ATATGTGTTTATTTCATCGTTTTAGAAAGTTCATATTTAGGATGTTAATAAACATACTTGTGAGTAGATCTAAGATCCTGGTAAAATAAATTCCAACAACTGGCCTCAGAGCCATGGTAATTGATTTACTTACATGTAATTTGGACTTTAAAATGATTGTTTGTATGTTCTTTGGATGGTATCATGTTGTATTGAGTGTTATTTGATGATTGATTGATGATTGTGAAATTTTCGTGAAAAATAATTGTTATTTCGGTACTGGCATTATTTTTATTGGATAGTATGGAAAAAATTAAGCAAGTTAGCCTTTTACAGAACTCAATTTGGATTTTATTTGAATTAGTTATGATTTTTTGAAGATTTGACAAAATCGGGAAAGTCTTGATAGTTTCACACGATCATGAGAACTGTCCGTACAGTTTCGAATTTTTTCAATTTTCTTCAATTTTTCATACTTTTTCATGGAATTAACTTCCAATTTTTTGTATGGTTTTGTATATATACTATTACTATTCCTAATTCAATTCTAATTATCATTTTGAATTAATTTAAATTTTTTTTAATTTAATTCAAGATATTAGTGTAATTTGAATTCGAATAGAATTAGTATTTATCTTTTTGCTTAAAAATCTATCTTATTTTTAAATTTGATTATATTTTTTAAATTTAAGCGTCGTATTTTTTGAGATATTTATAATATCTTTTAAGATATTTAAGATATTTTAAAAATATCTTTTAAGATATTTATAAAATCTTTTAAGATATTTTAAAATATCTTATCTTTTAAGATATTTAAAAATATCTTATCTTTTAAGATTTTTTTTTAAATCTTTTTAAGATATTTTGACCATATTTAAATTTAAAATAAGATATTTATAATCATGTAATTTTAAATAGATATAAGATATTTTGCTAATTTTTTAAATTTTGTTATTTTATTTATTTAAATTACATTTAAAAATTTGAAAAAGATATTTATTTATCTTTTCTAATTTTTTATTTAATTTTTATTTATAAAATAACATTTAAAATTTAAAAGTAGTTAGCAAATTTTTTTGAAATGATATTTAGGTTGGTTGAAACCTAATTTTTCAAAAATTGTAGGTTTAATTTTAAATTTAAATTTTTTTTAAAAATTTTTCGAATTTTTCAAATTTTTTTTAAATTTTTCGAAAAATTATTTTTTATTTAATTAATTATTTTCGAAATTAAATATTTAATTTAAAATTAAATAAATCCTACATCCAACTATCCAACTAACCTTGTTGCAGGAGTATGTGTTTTAGCTTATGTGTAAGTTTTTAAAACCTATTATTACTTGATTGCAAATAGCCATGGTTACCTTTTGCCAGATCTAATGATCTGATGGCTCCCTTGGTCAAGATAATAATTTGTAACGGTATATTTACAATCTTCTTTCATCTGTGTATGACCTAGCAACATGATAGGACCCATCCAAAGTGTGCCTGTGTGAGCCTATGTGTTTAATTTTATTATAGATGCATATAGGTTAATGTTGCTAAATAAAATGTCATAGTCATTGATAGATTTTATTTAGGCCCATTTAGTTTTGGGCTTATTCAATTAATAACAGTTGTTCTTATTAAGGTTAAATTCCTCTCTTTTGGGCCTTGTGTGAGAGTTGGGAGCCATAGAAGTGGGTACGACATACCGAACTCAAAGACTCCCTCACACAAACCACCCCAATTGTGAAGGCCCATTTGCTCGATTTGAATGATCGTACTAGGTTAATTAAACTAGTTTAACCTAATAAAATTGATTAGCAACATAATTAATTTCATTTATTTTGAAATTAATTTAAGAAAAATATAGTTTAAGAAATTTTATATTCTAAGCTAAACTATATGTATTTTCTTGTATTTAATTAAATATAGAATTATAACCATCTAGATTCTTTCTGGAACTTAATTTAAATTTTTCATTAAATATTCCTATTTAAGTTGATATTTAGTTATCTTCAACTAACCAACTTAAATCTGAATATCTTTTGAATTCAAAATTTTAAAATTAAGTTGAGGAATTTTAGGCATTGGTTATTAAGATTCTTTAGATATTTTTTTAAGTTAATATCTTTTCAAATATTAACTTAAAATGGAATATTTTCAAATTAAGTGGTTACAACTTAATTTTTGATATTTAATTAAATTTAAATTTGAAAATATTTAAGTTCTAGATTTTTCTAGTACAACTTAAATTAGATATTTTTTCAAATTTTGTGGAAAAGATACTTAGTCAAATAAGATATTTTCTAGATAGTTATTTCTAGACTACTTATTATTTCTAATATAAAATAGGAAAATATTATAAATTGAGAAATTAATTATTTATATAATTAATTTTGGTACAATTTATTTTAAGTATATTTTTCCTAGTATTAAACTAGAGATTAATAATTAAGCCTTCTCTACACTTAATTATTTATTTCTTGAATTTAATACATTTAATTAATTTGAAAATTAAATATCTAAGTTGATTTTTATCATCATACTTAAATATTTCTTTTTCATGACATTTAATTAAATAGAAAATTATTTTTAGTTGAAATTTAATTTTTCAACTAAATTTAAATAATTTTCAAAATATATTTTTTCTTTATTTTATTAATCAATTTTCGAAATTGCATTTCTTAAATGCTAGAATTTCGAATTTTATCTTGAAAAATAGATTAAGTTGTAAATTAATTATCTATTTTAATTAATTCTTGGATCAACTTAAATCAATGATTTTTTTTTCATTTATTGATTAATTTAAAATAAATTGAATTAAAGTATATTATTAGAAATTGAATTAACTAGTCAAAGGAAAATCTAGATATGTGATATTTTTGCTTGAAGTATTTTTCTAGTGTATTTAATTAAATAGAAAATTAATATTTAAGTTGATTTTCATCATCATACTTAAATATTTGAAATTTTTCTTATATATATTTAATTAAATAGGAAAATTATATTTTTTGTTGTAAATTAATTTTATTAATTAATTTTGGGCCAACATTAAATTAGAATAATTTTTCCAGGATTTATTTTTTATTTTAATATGCATTTTTCGAAAATTGTATTCTTATATACTTTAATTTTTCGAAATGCAATATATATTTATAGAAAATTAAATTTGAGTTGTAAATTAATTTAAATTAATTTTGTAACAACTTAAATATTTTTTCTAAATATTTATTGGAAATTATTACTAAGATGGAAATAATTCATATTATTTTCATATCCATCTAAGTAAAATTTATAAATATTAAATTAAAATTTATATTTAGAATTTTTCATTCTAAATTGGAAATTTTAATTAAATAAATATATATTTAAAATAAATAGAATAAATAAAGAGAATAAAAGAAAATACAACTCTTTTCAAATAATGAGCTTTATTATAGAGACATTCGATCTCCATTGTGGGTTTTACACCGCGTTTGTTTTAGTGAGTAATCCTCCCTAATGGAGGAACGTTCATTAGCAATTTCGCACCGTTTAACCTCGCATGATAAGTAGTTTGTAAGTGTTTTGTATGGTATGGATCACCCTAATGGTGGCGACCATACTTGACTTGCAAATTATGAAACAATGGTGGAAGCTCATAAGATAGAATTGCCTTGACTCTCGCCTAAACGGGACAACGCTGAATTCCAATCTTGATCGAATAAAAGGTTGCTAGAATGTTTAACATTTTAGACGAGCTGACAACTCTATTCAATGAATGGTAGCTTTGACTCTCGCCTAAACGGGACACTGATATCAGTTTGTTGAAAACCTTGGAAATTATTTAGGATTGTAAGTTTTAGTATTTTCACTTGTCATTCCTACTTACTATATGTTTATAATTTACGAATTGTGTATGAATTTATATTGAACCATGTTATTTTCTCGTTATTAAGTTGTAGTTTAATTTCGAATCTTCATTGTTGGTCTAACTTGGCTTGTTTATCTAATGAGATAAATCCCTAGTGGATTTTCACCATTAGACATACATAATAGTGTTAGATCTCGAAAGATAAATATTGTATATGCGACATCTAGTAGTTCATCAATTGATGACACCTTAGACTAGTATTTTTACGATATGAAACAAGAAGATTGTATAAATAAGATTACTTTGACTTTCGCTAATCGAAGCATCGTTGGATTCTTATTTTAAACGAAATTATCCTTATTCCTCTTAGCTTATTCATTTCGAATTAGCTTTAAAAACATATCATTGGACGAATGGTCTATAAATCATTTCATGTCATTTTATATGACGCATATGATTATAATCCCGAAATTCTATTCCCAATTGATATAAATCCTCAATCTTAGAAATTTCCTACTTGTATGGGCAAATCTACTTAGAGTTTGTATTAGTAGGTCCAAGATAGAATTACTCATTATATTTGGTATAAATTTAAGTCTTTGACTTTAATTTTAGATTCCAAATAGAAATTTTCTTAAATTTCTAATTCCGTAATACAATACAGCTACACTTTCTCAAGTGTTTAATATCCATCTTTTATTAATGGATTAAAACTCGTATGGAATGTGAGTTAGGTGATTCTGTGACCAGGATCCACTTGCACTTTATTCTAAGAACTCTTTGATGTAACTAAACCTATGTCATCAAAAGACACTACCACATTTTTTTTAATCTATGGCATTTGTATCTTGTTCATAGTGAATTTGACATGATCAATCTCTGCAAAGAGATAATATGCCTATATCCACTGAAAGTAGTTCATCTCATTCGCAGATGGATGTACATTCAGGGGTGGATATGAGTTTTTCGTTGTATTCTTAAAACGATAACTCTAGATTATACCTTTTAGCAAAGAAATTTGAAATGTTTGAAAAATTTCATTAATTTCTTGCAATGGTTAAAACCATTAAGGTAAGTGGTTAAAGATCTTGCGAACTGATAGGGGTGGAGAAATAGTTAGTAGATATGCAGTTCAAAGATCATTAAATTGATTTTTGAATTATATCCAAACTTACCTCCCCAGAAATTTCGAGTTGCATGTTGATGATTAGTTACTAGTCGTTGCCTAATTCCTTCTATGGTAATACAATTTCAGAATGATGTAATGGTTGTATACTTAATGTAAATCATTACTAGATTCATGGATGACCTAATCAAAATCTTAAGAAAAGCTAGAACCATTAACCATGGTTTGTTAGCTATTCTAAGTGATTAGGGGTGGACCATCCCATTGTCAATAGATAAGAAAGTGTTTGTTCAAACAAATACTACTTTTCTAAGAAAATGACTAAGTCTGAAAAACAAGTAGCAAATAAAGGAGATATTTAATTCTTGATTCCAAAAGTGTTCTATCATCTTATATAACATATGATGATCCCACTACCTCTGTTGTCTTGACACAACCGAAGAGATCAATACCATTTAGTTTTCTTAGACATAATTCACGGTGCCTTGTCGTAGTGGGAGAGTTTCTAGGAACTCACCTTCTTATGACTTGGGAGACACTAGTGATTAAAATCCATTGTGAGTTTAAACAAGTAATGGATTGTCAAGATAAGAAACTAAGAAGAAAGCCAATAGAACTATGGTTTAATCCATTCACATGGAGTAACCTAAAGTTTTCTATTACAAGGACATAAAAGGAAATTTTCGTTTATAAGTCCATTCAATGGACTTAACAAAACTTCCTGTTCCTAGTATTATAGGTTTGAGTTTATCTAAACCTATGGCTTGTGGTATACCTGGTAATTACTTACTCTAATGCAAGCAACTTACTTTAGTAAGATGCTGAAGCATTTTCTTTCTAATGGCAATCTATAGAAGCTTCACAACTTCTTAGGCATAGATTTTATTTATCTAAGGAAAAGTCTCAACTATTCCAGAAAAGATAAAGCCATGGAAAAATTTCTTATATCAACAGTGAGAGGTCTTAGATATGCTTTTGTATGCCTTAGACCAGACACCTGCTGTTGAGTGGGAGTAATGAGTAGGTATCAGATTAATCCAGGAGAAGAACATTGGAAGACAATCAAGTAAATCTTAAGATAAAGAAGAGGAACTATATGTTAGTCTATAAGGGTGTGTTTAAAACTCTTAGACTACACCATATCAGATTTCGAAATTTGCCTATGTGCTAGTAAATCTTTCTGATAAGTTGGTGGTTACTCTGGGGGTGGAATAGTGATTTTGGAGAAGTGTAAAAACCTATCTGAAGTCTCTAGGTCTACCGAAAGGGACCGAATGTTAAAGTCACAGGAAAGTTACTTATTCAGTCTAAGGAAAGTTCTATACATCTTTGGCACCATTCCAAATTGCCTTAAACTACTAGTGTTAATTTCCTGATTAACCAAAAGTAGTTGCCAAAGGTATAGAATCCAGTATCCCAAGAGAGTAAACATATAGAGAGGAATTTCACATTATCAATGATTTTGTGATTAAAGGAAGAGTAATGGTGGAGAAAAGGTTGTGGTTAATTCAACCTTTCAGATCCTATTACGAGGAGTTTACTACTACTACACTTGATTTGTATATCAAGGTGTTGAGATTATTTGAAACGCACTTTTTGTTTTATATTAGTGCAAGTGGGAGTTTGTTGGGTTTTATGCCCTAAATAAAACTCATTTCAATATAATCAGATTTACTTATTAATATAGATCAGAAATAACATTTAATGTTGCATGGTTCACATGATTTATTTCATGATTATATGTACATAATGTATAAATTCATCTGAAACCCTTTTCACATACTTGATCCTGTTTATTGTGTCGTCAACACATTGGAAAGTAAACATGACTATGTGAATAAAGTTTCCTAGATTTATCAGACATAGGGTTTTACTGATATGATAATCTACAACAAGAGTTTACTTGTATTTGGAGAAATACTATGTTCTTTCCAGAGCATTGGTTAAAGTAAAGCTCAGGTTGGATGCATGGAGTATGCATCGGAAGGGACCGATATTGAACTTTGACTTAGATTTATTAAACTTACCGTAATATCTATTCAAGTCAATATCGCCTAGTTGATCCTAGATCAAATGATCTTAATCCTGATATGATTAGGCTCAATCTTGAAAGGCTATTCGTGTTCTTTGATTTGTTAGTTAAGCCTACTTTTAGGTCAGGGTGATACGTACATTTTGGGAACACGGTAGTGCAATTGAGTGGGAGCGCTATCATAAACATGGAATCTATAGCTTCTATCTGGCGAATAGTAAGCAAAGGATGATCTCCTTCGAGCTTGACCAAACGAACATAAATGGTGGAGTACTCATTTCACATAAGCTGAAATATCATTTATACGGGGTCAAGTGTTTTAAGGAATAAATACATTGTAGGGTGTAACGGTAATTTAATCCCTTTACAGTGTAGATCATTCATATAGAGGATCATTGATCAAATTAGGATTATAACAATGGATAACTAATGATGTGTCTATATGGTGGAACATATAGAGCATTCTATATAACTGAGAGTGCAATTCTAAGTTCTATGCGTGGATTCAACGAAGAATTAATAAGTTAGTGAATTTTAGTGCTAAATTCTTGATCTACTTATTGGAAGCTCGGTTATATAGACCCATGGTCCCCCCACTAGTTGAGATAATATTGCTTGTAAGACTCATGTAATTGGTTTTGATTAATCAATTATAATTCACGAATTAGACTATGTCTATTTGTGAAATTTTCACTAAGTAAGGGCGAAATTGTAAAGAAAGAGTTTATAGGGGCATATTTGTTAATTATGATACTTTGTATGGTTCAATTAATAAATATGATAAATGACAATATTATTTAATAATTATTTATAGTTATTAAATAGTTAGAATTGGCATTTAAATGATTGAATTAGGAAATTGGCATTTTTGAGAAAATCAGATACAAAAGTGGTAAAATTGCAAAATTGCAAAAATAAGGCCCAGTCCATCTAGCCTAGGGCCGGCCACTTATGTCATCTTTTTTAAATGATTTTTTTTTATTATTTTAATGCCATATAATTCAAATCAAGCCCTAGAGGAATGCTATAAATAGATAGTGAAGGCTTCAGGAAAATTACACTTTCTGAATCAGAAAAAACTGAGCCTCCACTCTCTTCTCTAGCCGCCACTCTCTCTCTCTTTTCTTCCTCAATATTTCGAACCTCTCTTAGTGATTAGAGTAGTGCCCACACACATCAAGTGATACCTCAATCATAGTGAGGAAGATCGTGAAGAAAGATCATCAGCAAAGGAGATTCAGCATCAAAGATTCAGAGAAAGAGATCCGTGTTCGTATATTGATAATGCTCGCTACGTAAAGGAATCAAGGGCTAGATATCTGAACGGAAGGAGTCATTATATTCCGCTGCACCCAATGTAAGGTTTCCTAAACTTTATATGTGTTTATTTCATCGTTTTAGAAAGTTCATATTTAGGATGTTAATAAACATACTTGTGAGTAGATCTAAGATCCTGGTAAAATAAATTCCAACAAAAATTACATGGCCCAGAGGAGTATCTTCGATGAGCAGCAGGTGGCTCAATTGAACACACTTGTCACGAGAATGAATATCGGTGTGGATGATCCAAACTATTTTCCCATGCCACCCCGTTTCAACCCTTATGACCAGCCACCGCCGCCAAACCCCTTTTAAGGGGCTCAGGTAAGTTTCTCTCACCCTGGTTTATTTTCACACATTGGGGACAATGTGCATTTTAATTTGGGGGGGGGGAAACTTAATTTATTTTTTTTCGCATTTATTTGTTTTAGTTTAGTTTGTTTTAGTTTTTTTTTTAGTCTTGCGTGATAGTTAAATTGAAAGATGGATTGAATTGTTGTTATTCACTTGTGCAATGGATTAAAACATAACTGTGTGCTTGACTTGCAACTGTTTGAATTAAATTGGATGTGTGCTAGGAAGTGATTCATGTAGATTTAAAACATTTGCTATTCTCACATATCACCTCTGTTCTATTTGGTTTGTGGAATGATTGATTGAACATGGAATAGAATTTGTTTGACATACTCTCTTGAAGCGAAATCCTTGATGATTTTTGTTTGGAAAGTGATTTAGGCAAGTTTTCTTTGGAACGATTGAGCCTTTCAAGCCTGCCTATGAATTTTTTACCATAGTATACCCAAAGTTGAGCCTTAGCCTGTTTGAAAAAATTTTTCACCACTTAACTGAGCGTTATCTTGAACTTTTTTCACCCTGAACATATCTTATTATGCCATGAGCCTTGAAGCAAGTTTGGGGGGAATAAGTGCTGTAAGTGAAAAAAATATAAAGTGTAGGAATGAGAGATTGAAAAAAAAAAAGAATAATATTGTGTGTTGTGCCTATGAAAAAACAAAAATAAAAAATGTGTCTTCTTGAAAAAAAAGTTAAGAAAATTATGAGGTACACACATAAGAAAAATTGCAATCTCTTATTTCTGTTTTTGGGATATATGGAAAGAAAGCAAAAGAATTGTCTAGGTTTGTTTGGTATAATTGTGCTTATGGTATAGTATAGCCTAAATGACTTCTCACCTACCCATGTACCTAAGCCATGTGATGCTAACCGAAAAAGACCTATTGATTCCAAATAGAAATTTGTCAACATTAGTGGAGAGAGGTATGTCATTCAAACTTATTGATCATGTGTTAGTGGGATGTTGGAAAGTTAGAACAGTTGTGATATTGATGGAAATTGCGATGCTTTATGTTTGTATGAATTACTTACTTGTAAATTGCACATTCAACTTAGTTCTTAGAGTTGGCAAGTTGAAATTCTGGTTATTGATGGATTGAAGTTGTGCAGGTGGTGGTAACAATTAAATTGTTGGAAAGTTCAGCTATCATTGTCAGTTTTTTTTAGTTTAGTCTTAGTTTACTCGGGGACGAGTAAAGAGTCAGTTTGGGGGAGTTTGTTAGGCTATTTTTAGCCTATGTTTTGGATCCAATTTATGTGCATTTTTAGCTGTGTTGGGACGGAATTACGCTTGTTTTCTATGTTTTCAGGTTCTTTGGAATAAAAGAGGTCTCGGTGCGTAAATTCATTAAAAGACGTGCTGAGCCGAAGAAAACTCAATTTTTGAGTTTTTGTGCATATCTGGCCGCGGCTAAACACAACTTGGCCGCGGCTAGATCTCGAGAATTCAGAAGCATCAGTCGCCGCGGCGATGAAGAGGCTCGCCGCGGCGAGTTACGAGATACAGAGAGAGCCTAAATTTGGCGATTTCTCGCCGCGGCGAGAGGAAGCTTGGCCGCGGCGAGATCCCGTACGGACCAGGGGCATTTTCGTCCATCGAACCCTAAATTTCAGTTATAAATAGAAAACTGCGATTGGAAGTCTGAGAAGCGATTTGGAACCCTAAAACACAGCAGAAAGAGGCAAGAAGAGCAGAGGAAATCAAAGTGAAGATCCAGAGTCAATCCACCAACAGTTTCTTTCTCTATTCCTCTTTAATTTATTTATGTTGAATATTGCTATAGGAATGGTTATGGATTTGTTTCTGAACTAAATTTCCCATTTAGGGAGGATGATGATTGTTGTTTAATGTTTTGCCTAGTTAATGTTTAATTACCATTCCTCAATTCTTGTGTGTGAAATTGTCTTAGTTTGTTCTTAATTTCATGTTTAAGATTGATCACCTTGTGCATGTTCTATGATCTCAATTCAAAATCTGAAAAGTGAGAATTGAGAATGCTAAAATTAAGATAATCAATGTTCTATGTGAAACGAAAGTATTTGCATGACTTATGTGACGAGTAGATTATTGCTTAATGCTGATTTCATGTTAGTTTAATTAAGGAATTAATTAGATAACATGTGATTTAGAATCTAGAAGATCTGAAAGGAGCTAGGTTATTTCATAATCTGTCATTCACTCTAAGAATAGGATAGTAATTAAGCATTAACGATTTGGGTAAACAACAACAGGATTCTCCTCCCTATTGTCTCATCTTGCTCAACTTTAAATTGTGTTATTAAGTTTTCTGAATTTCTTTCATATTTTACTGTTTTTAAATCATAATTGCTTTCGATTTACCGAATAGAATCATAAGTATAATTTAGTGGTACTTAATCCAATTCCCTGTGGGATCGACCTCACCTGTGTGAGATTTACTACTTGATTGCGTATACTTGCGTAGTGTTTAAAATTATAGCAACAAGGAGTAGGACAAGGTTTTAAGTGCTGCATCTTATTCTTTTCTAGGAGATCTTCAATGTACTTAGTCTGAGTAAGGTAGAGACCTGTATCATCTCTAGCAACTTCAATGCCTAGGAAGAAATGCAATGCCCCAAGATCTTTGAGAGTGAACTGTTTTTTGAGTTTCTCAATGAACCTGTTCAGATTGGGGTTATTGTTACTAGTGACAATAATGTCATCAACATAGATCAACACAAGAATGATGCTTTCTTTGCTGATGTAAAAGAACAAGGATGTGTCTGCCTTAGAGTTTCTGAAATTCCAGGTCAGCAATGTGTTTTTCAGCTTGTCAAACCAAGCTCTAGGAGCTTGTTTGAGCCCATACAGAGATTTCAGAAGTTTGCAAACATGATCAGGTCTTGTGGAATCTTCAAAGTCCTCAGGTTGACACATATAAACATCTTCTTCAAGATTCCCATTCAGAAATGCATTGTTTATATCTAGTTGCCTGATGTCCCAACTCTTTGCTGCTGCAATACTTAGAACAATTCTAACTGTTGAAGCTTTTACAACAGGACTAAATGTTTCTCCATAGTCCAAACCAGCCCTTTGATGGAACCCCTTAGCAACTAGTCTTGATTTGTATCTTTGAAATGAGCCATCTGCATTTCTTTTGATTCTATGAACCCACTTACAACCAACCAAATTGTTTGCCTCTAACCTAGGAACAAGTATCCAAGTTTTGTTTCTTTTGAGAGCTGTGATTTCATCATTCATAGCTCCATTCCAACCCTTGTGTTGAAGAGCTTCAGTTACACTCCTTGGCTCTTCAGAAATTGGCATTCACTTAGCTTGACTGAGATATGTTTTAGGTTTAAAAATACCAGCCTTGGATCTGGTAATCATGTGATGTGTAGGGACAGCAGTGAGATTTTGATTTTCATGTGTTGAGGCTTCGGCATCAGGATTCAAAGTTTCCTGATCTGTATTTCTTGCTTCTTCACTGTTATATTCCTCTTGTATGTGAAAGTTATCTCTGCTGATGCTAACAGAAATACCATCAGGTGTCACAGATCCATGATCGAGTGAATCAAAATTCATCAGTGGTGAGTTTGAGGAATTTACCTGACCTGGTGAAGATGCTGCTGTAGGAGTGGAATCTGTGGAGGCTTGAGATGGTGCAGAACCATTTTTGTTTTGAGAATTAGAGCTGAACTGTATGAAGTGAATATTTGGAAGCTTAGACCATGACTCATTGTGTATAACAAGTTGTTTCTCTGGAGCTAGAGTGTTTAGAAAACCAGATTGGAAAGGGAACATGCTTTCATTAAATACAACATTTCGAGAGATATAGACTCTCCCTGTTGTGCTCAAGCATTTGTAGCCTCTGTAAGAGTCATTATAACCCAAATTGACACACCTAAGTGAATGGAATTGAAACTTATGGTTCTGATAGGGTCTTATGCAAGGGTAACAAGCAGCTCCAAATGTTTTCAACTGCTTGTAATCTGGTTTTCTACAGAATAGAGTTTCAAAAGGTGTTTTATTGTGCAAAACTGGAGTTGGAAGCCGATTGATTAGGTACACAGAATTTTGAAAAGCATCAGCCCAATACTTAAGTGGCATACTAGCTTGAGCAAGGAGGGTTAATCCCATCTCAACTATATGCCTATGCTTCCTTTCAGCTCTCCCATTTTGGGCAGAGGTGTGAGGACATGAGTGCTGAAAAAGAATTCCATTAGTCTTAACTAATTGTTCAAACACTTGATACTCACCACCCCAATCACACTTTATGCTTTTGATTTTAGTATCAAATTGATTTTCAACAAAGGCTTTAAACTCTATGAAGGCATTCAATGCATCAGATTTTTGTTTCAATGGATATAGCCATGTATATCTACTAAAATCATCCATAAAGTGTATGTAGAATTTGAAATTTGTGTTGGATGCAATTGGGGTTGGTCCCCACAAATCAGTATGTATCAACTCAAGCACCTTAGAAGCTCTATATGAGGATAATTTAAATGGTAATGCATGAGATTTGCCAAATTGGCATGCTTCACAAAAAATTTCCATTTCATTCTTTGAAATTTTTACATTGTTTGACTCACAGACAAGTTTAAGGACTCTAGTGGATGGATGGCCTAGACGTCTATGCCATAAATCCTTCTTGGAAACATGAAAACTGGCTGTGTTAACAGCACTTGGTTTAGACAGACTCGACACACCAGAAAACAGTGAGGATTGACTTGAACTTGAAGCAGATTTGTTTGGAAACTGGTATAGACCATCTCTAAGCACTCCTTCCAGCGGCACCTTCTTTGTGATGTTGTCCTTCACAAAACAATAATCAGGATGAAATTCAACAAACACACCATTATCAGAAGTTAGACTTGACACACTCAATAAATTCTTATCAAGCAGTAATGAAGTGGACTGAGTATTTGTGGGTAATTTACCATAACCATAATGTGAAATATGTAGTTTATTACCATTACCAATGGTCAAATGTTCCTTACCACCATAATCTTTCTTGTGTAGCATGTTATTCTCATCAGCAATTACATGATTGCTTGCCCCACTATCCACGAACCATGCATCATTGTCAATCACTTCTGGTGTTGCTGTGTAGGCTGCTGGGGGTTGGTTAGATTTCTGATTTGTTTGCCCACCAATCTTCGGATCAGATCCCATGTATGCTTCATCATATCTGTTGTAACAGATTGCAGCAGAGTGATCGTAACGCCCACAGACTTGACAAGTTGGCTTGGGTCCATTTGTTCTACCACCACGACCTCTTCCACTATTGTTGTTTCCTCCACGACTGTAGTTGCCTCTGCCTCCTCCTGTCTGGTGTTGATTTTGATGATGATTTCCTTGATTAGAGTAAGAGTTGCTGCTTCTTCCTCTGTTGTTTGGGAAAGACCGATTAGCTAGATTTGCATTTGGTATGTTGGTGGGTTGAGTGGCTTTGTTACTGCTGTTGATGCTTAAGTTCTGAAGTCTTTCCATCTTGTTGTCAAAGGCAAGAAGGATTCCTTGCAGCTCTTGCCAGGTTGTTGAAGATCGGGCTTCGATCTGAAGTACAATGGGTAGATACTCGATATCCAAGCCAGAGGTGACATTGGATATGAGTTGGTTTTCTGGGTATGCCTCTCCAGCTAAGGCAAGAGAATCAGACCAGACCTTCTTTTGTTTCAGATAATCTTCCATTGATGTTGAACCTTTCCTAGTTGTTTGAATCAATGTACACGTATCATCCATCCGAGACTTCGAATGAGCTCCATAGAGGTTTTCGAGAGCTTTCCACAGAGCAGCAGCAGAGTCGCATCCCATAACTTCAGTTGCTATCCCTTCAGTCATGGAGCTGTACAACCAGCCCATTAGCAACTGATCACTGACTATCCAATTTTCGTACTCTGGATTGATGATGAAACCGAAACTAGTCTCTCCTTCTGCTGTTGTTGGTGCTGCGATGAGTTCAACTGGGCAGGGACGACTGCCATTAACAAAGCCATCGAGACGATGTCCCTAATAACAGTGGAGACCATTGTTTTCCAAAGAACATAGTTCTTTCGATCTAATTTCAGAGGAAAGGGCTGGTTCAGTGTATTGAAGGGTTGGGTATATGTTGACTGTGAGATGCGCGCCGGTGAGCTTGCAGCACCTGCTGCAGCGGTGGTCGTTCCCTGAGGAGTCTGAGAATGAGCAGACATTGGCACGGGCCGATTGGAGCTCTGATACCAAGTTAAACTATGCACAAAAATGGATGAAAACAATTCTCAGCTCAAAGTCGGCTGAGAACAAACATGTTCTATTTATATGCTGCAAAAGGAGTACAAGGACAAATTACAATGTGACAAGTGGCCCTAGTGTTGGAGCCAAAGGGAACAACCAAACACAGAAAACGTACAACCTTTTACAACTAATAACCAACAATTAAACAAAGAGAATAACAGAGGATTAACAAGGAATTAATAATAACTAATAACTAATCAACTTTCTTAACACACATGAGGTCTTAAATTGGGTTCATCTTTGACGAAAGTACACTTCATACCCTTTTTATATTGTCCTCTTTTATTTTTACCCTCTTTTTTAAAGTCTATCATTTTTACCTCTTTTTTTAAACATTGTACCAATTTTGCCCCTGTCACTTCAAGATACTCTCCATGTGACTCTCTTATGTCAGGGTATTTTGGGTACAATACATATAAAAAGAGGTATGTTTCAAATAAATATAAAATTAAAGGTAAATTTGATTAATTGATTAATAAAAGAGGCATTTTTCAACTTACCCCTTCATCTTTCTCGTTTACGATCTTTTTAAATTGGCTGATAAAAAACCACATCAACTTAATTAAATTTATTTATTTGCATCTTTATATTTTTATTTAGTGCATTATTCAAATAAAGATAAATATCATTTTGAACCCTGTGTTTTGCAAAAGTTACCAATTGGACCTTCTATTTTGTTAAATGACAAAATGAACCTTAAAAAAAAAATCATCCAAAAAAAGTCATAATGTTCAATTTTCATGTTTCAAAAATTAAAGTGTTAGAGAGTCTTACATTAATAATATGGAAAAACTAATTACCATACATAAAATGTATGGACTACTACTTTTATTGTTATAAATTGGTTTTGAGATAAAACCTTATACATACACTCACTTATCCTTACTTTTTTTTAATCATACTCTTCCGCATTAATACCTATGATTTATTTAATTTTTGGAGGTATAATAAAAAATGAATTTATTATTTTGTAATATTTGATGAGATTTTATATTGACTAGAAAAAGAAGAAAGAGATACCAATTTCCTAATTAACATAAGATTATTAATATTCTAGTTTTTTAAGGAAATTCAGATATTATTTAAAAGAAAAAGTAATTTTCCCAAATAAAAATTGGTAAATATATATGCTGTACAATTTATAACAAAAGTTTTGACTTGAAAAGGAAGAAGATCAAAAGAATAAGAATGTCTTTGATACTACATATACATTTTGAAGTTTCCCATAATAATATGATACTATATTTAATTAAAACTAAGTGCTCAAATTTTTCAGCAAAAAAAGAAAAACTATGTTCTAAAATTCCAACTAACCAACTAAAGCATATACAAACTCTTTTTCCATAATATAATTTATAAATACAGATCTCCCAAAAAATAAAAAATTAATATACAGATCATGGGATCACTGTAGAGTGAAAATACGTATTTTATTGCAATAGATTTTTACTATTTGTTACAATAAATTGCATGAAGCCAACTATACTGATAACTTATTAGGAAAATAAATACTGGACAACAAATGATTCAGCAAAATAATCCCAAACTTTCCAATAATATTAATTCTAGCTAGAGAATATATTTTTGTATTAATTTTATGAGCAGTATTGAATACTATATATATATCAGTTCCATATCTCAAATAAATAAATAATATAAATATACATATAACAATATGAAATGAATCAAAAACACATTATAGAGAGAGAGATATAGAAAAAATGGGTGTTTCTTCATTTTCCAGAGTTTATTATAATCTCTTCTTCTTCTTCTTTTTCATGACTGTTTTTACTATTTCTAATCATGCATTTGCAGGCACTACAAGGCACTATAAATTTGATGTACGTACCAAAATATATACTTCAATACTTGTTTCTTATAATTTGAATTTTAGTTTGTCATTTTCTAATTTATATATATAATGAATATTTTGTATAGATTGTAATGAAAAATGTTACAAGAGTTGGGCATAGAAAGAGTATTGTGACAGTAAATGGAGAGTTTCCAGGACCAAGTATTGTAGCAAGAGATGGTGATCGTCTTGTTATTCAAGTGGTCAGCCATGTCCCAAATAACATCACTCTTCACTGGTAATATTAATAATATCATCCATTATTACTTTTCTATTCACAATTTCCAATACATATTTTTTGGTATCTTCACACTTAATTTGTTCTTGGTACTTTTTAGTTTTATCATAAGTATATTCTGTTTATAATTTTTAGCTTTTTTTATTAGGGAAATTTACGTGGTATACTAATTTTTACTATTTTTTTTACAAAAATACTGTCAGGTGGTATTTTTTTTTTTTTACTGTGTTTTTTTATAAGTTTCATACTGCAGTATACTGTTTTAAGTTTTCACTGGTGTTCTACTGGTGTTTTACTGGTGTTCTATTGTTGTTTTGAGCTGTTCTGCTTTGTGTTTTACTGGTGTTTTATAAAAACACAGTATTTTTGTAAAAAATTTCGTGTGACAGTGTTTTTGTAAAAATTAACCAAAATTCCAGTATTTTTGTAAGTTTCCCTTTTTATTATTAGAATTTGGTGTAGTTTTTGTTTAGGACTGGCTTTGTGATGGGTGAAGCCCAATATGAAATTTGGTATTTTTCTTTTCTTTTTTATAAAATGGTAATTTTAAAAAAAATTAGGAGTCTTTTTGGGTTTAACAGAAGAACCTCATTAAGTGAAGGACCAAGGTAGAGGACTAGTCTACTTGAGCCTGTGTGAGTTGATTATTCTTGTAATAATAAAGGGAATTTTTTGTTTTTAAGATTTTTTTTTTAATTTTTAAATATTTTGTGGGAAAAATTCAAAAAAAGTTAAAACAAAAAGGAAACACATGGTAACTAGAGTGGTAACCAGTTATCTTCTTAAGGTACTTGTTACCTTATACTGTTTTTTACCATCTTTTTTAACTTTTCTTTTTGATTTTTTTTCCATATTTAATTTCTTTTTTGAAAAAAATCACATTTTTTTGCATAAATTGTATAAAAAACCTATAAAATATGTAATTTTTTTTTTCACTAATAATAAAGTAAAAATATGATAAAAGATAATTTATTTTGATTGTGACAGGCATGGTATTAGGCAACTTCAAAGTGGGTGGGCCGATGGGCCTGGATATGTGACCCAATGCCCAATACAAACTGGGCAGAGCTTTGTGTATAATTTCACAGTTGTGGATCAAAGAGGCAGCTTTTTCTGGCATGCCCACACATCATGGCTAAGAGCTACTCTCTATGGTCCCATAATTATTCTCCCAAAGAAAAGTGGCCCTTCTTACCCATTTCCTAAACCCTACAAACAAGTTCCACTCATCTTTGGTAATAAATCTTCACACTAAAATAGTTTCCCATAATTAATTAGATAGTGAATTTTCTAACAAAAACTATACAATTCATGAGATTTTTTCAGGAGAATGGTGGAATGCAGATACAGAAGCAGTTATTGACTATGCTTTGATTAATGGTGGAGGCCCAAATGTGTCAGATGCCTATACCATAAATGGGCTTCCAGGCCCATTGTATAATAGCTCAACTGAAGGTAAGTGATGTTATGTATAAATTATCTTTATAATAGTGATTTTTTTGATGAAACTAACTAAAAATGTACTATATAAGATAATTTAATTTTTAAATTTTTTTTTACATAATATTATTCATTATTTTTAAATATTTTAGTAGTTTATTTAAGTGTTAAGGTTTGTTTTTATGTGTAGATATATGTATGTATTAATATTATATATTTGAAAATGAATTAAAAAATTGAAGAAAATTAAATTTTAGTAATGTATTTTAGAAAAGTTTATGTATAGTGTAATATAAAATTTTGAATTTTTTTTTTTGGTGATATCTTTTCAAAAACTATTAGGAGTGTTCTAAAAAGCTAAAATAGTTTGACTCACTTTTTTGTATAACAATTTATATTTGTGTAGATACATTCAAGTTGAAGGTGAAGCCAGGAAAAACCTATCTTCTCCGTTTGATAAATGCTGCACTTAATAATGAGCTATTTTTCACTATAGCAAACCACACAATGAAAGTGGTCGATGTTGATGGTGTTTATGTCAAACCTTTTGAAACTGATGCTGTTATCATAGCCTCAGGACAATCCACAAATGTTATTCTCAATACAAAATCTGAGTACCCAAATGCCACATTCCTCATGATTATTAGGCCATTTTCACCAGGTCACCCCTTTGACAATACCACATCTGCAGGAATCTTAGAATATGAATTTCCTAACCCAAACCTTACAATCCCATGGCACAAACTTCAACTCATGAATCCATCAGTCTTGCATGACCAAAATGACACTTCATTCGCTACAAAATTTAGCAACAAACTTCGTAGTTTAGCCAATTCACAGTTCCCAACTAATGTACCTAAAAAAATTGATAAACATTTTCTCTTCACAGTTGGGCTTGGAACTAGTCCATGCCAACATAACAAAACATGTCAAGGCCCAAATGGGGCAAAATTTGCTTCATCAGTGAACAATATTTCTTTTGTACTTCCAACCACTACTTCACTCCTTCAAGCCCATTTTTTAGGTCAATCTAAAGGGGTTTATAGTCCTGATTTTCCTAGTGTTCCCCTTTTCCCATTTAATTATACAGGAAATCCACCAAATAACACAATGGTGGAAATTGCAACAAAAGTTGTGGTTCTTCCATTTAACACTAGTGTGGAGTTGGTGTTACAAGATACAAAAATTATTCATTCTGAAAGACACCCTTTTCATCTCCATGGATATAATTTCTTTATAGTTGGACAAGGGTTTGGAAATTTTAATCCAAATGAAGACCCTAAAAACTTCAATTTATTTGACCCTGTGGGAAGAAACACTGTGTGTGTTCCTTCTGGTGGATGGATTGCTTTAAGATTTGTAACAGATAATCCAGGTCAGTTAAGTTTATAAATTATAAAAATTTACCTTTTTTCATTTTGTAAAATATATAAAAGAAATATATATATATATAATTTGGTTCAATTTAATTTAATGATTAATATGTTTTGTTGGTAGGTGTATGGCTCATGCATTGTCACTTGGAGGACCATGCAAGTTGGGGTATGATGATGGCTTGGGTAGTCTTAGATGGAAAGTTGCCTAATCAAAAATTACTTCCTCCACCAAATGATCTTCCCAAATGTTAAATTTTACTATTTCTAAGAATTTTGTGATCCACTTTAATTTAATTTTTTTTTTTAAAAAAAAAATTCAACATTGTTTGATGGGTTTTATTTCAATAGTTGTTTTTCATTCTTGTAGATTGAGAACAAGGCCCTCAAGCTTTTGAGAGGCCTAAAGCAAAATTTTAAAATATAGTACCTTTTAATTGAAAAAAAAAATAAACAAACTTTTTTTTTTTTTTTAAAAAAAAAAAAAATTAGCAATAAACTATAACATTATTATAACATTAAGAAATTCACATGTCAAATATTATAAATATAATTATAGGGATATGATTTTGTCCTATGAAGTACTTTCACGGAATGTATTCCGCGGTACATTAGATGGGTCTTAGGGTACATTAAATGAGTGTTAGGGTACGTTTCTACTTTTTAACCCTAATTACCCCTAGATCAATCTTAGCCGTCAGATCAAATAACTCTCTCATCTGACGGCTGTTGTACATCACGGATTACAATCCGTGAAAAGTACAATAACGAGACAAAATCATACATAAAAAATAATTGTTAACTTTTTTTTTTTTATATATTTTAATTTTTAATTATTAAAATTAGGTAAACCAATGAAATTTCACTACATGTAACACAGTGACCGTCCGCTTTGATACTTAAGAGACCAAAGTGAACGGAAGGAATACAAAGCAAAACGATTGTAAAAGTTGGGGAGTATATCTATAATTTCTAGTAGGGGAATTATGTCGTACTAAACTTAAAAATCTAGAGAGTTTGACAGCAAATTACTCTTATAACTCCAAAATATTTATACGTACAATTATGAAATAGGGAAATTTGATTAATTATGCATTTATTGAGGCAAAATTATTTTTCTAAACCTAAGCTATTCAATATTGGTAGAATATATCTTTTTTTTTTAAATCCCATTATACCCCTCCCATTTGAACAACTTCTCTCTCTCTCTCTCTCTCTCTCTCTCTCTCTCTCTCTCTCTCTCTCTCTCTCTCTCTCTCTCTCTCTCTCTCTCTCTCTCTCTCTCTCTGTGTGTGTGTAACCACGCACACGGAGGAGCACACAATCAGACCATTCACACGACCCACGACTCACAAACCAACTCGACTTCGCGACCACATCACCCACACGACCCACATACCACCGCGATCGGACCACTGCAACCACCACCCAACACTGACAATGTCTTCGTCAAAGGTAATTCCTAATTTTTTTCATGAGTTTTTAACTGTAATCATTTTTTTTTCATGATTTAGGGTTAAACAATTAAACTTAGGGTTAGGTCTGTGTTTTTAGTGGAGAATATGTGATTTTTGAGATTTTTAGGTTCGGATCTGCAGTTTAGGAGGAATCTGCAATTTTTGCCTGGCCCAATACATGTTCGATGTAGGCCCGATATAGAATCCAATGGTAGTTTAATGTTGAAGGGATTAAAGGTTGAAGAAGATAGCTCGATAGGTTCGATATAGGGTACGATAGTGGGCCTGATGGTTCTCATAATTTAGTTTTATTATGACACGATGGACCCGACATAGGGCCCGATAGATCCAATATTATCTTGTTGACATCAGATCTATCAGGCCCTATATTAGACCTATCGTTTTTAGCCAAATATTAAAAGTTATAGCCTTGATTTTTTTAATAAAGAAATTGTTATTGAAGAAGTGATTTTCCAAAGAGAAAAAATTCACTTGTCAATATATTTTGAAAAGATAATTGAGTAAATAATTTCTTTTATCCTGAATTATTTTGTAGAATTTTGTCCCATAAAATGAAACTAAAATTCATCTTGAACCTTTTTTATCGGACTATCAAGTTTAGAAAGTTAATTGTTGTGATGGAATTAGGAGCTAAAGTTCATTGTTCAATAAAAAAAAATTAGGTTCTAATTAAAGATCTAGTAAATAGTGTAATTTGCGATGGGAACGATAGTATTGTTTACTTAAATATATGCTTATCCAAAACTAAATTTGATTTACTCACATAAGATTATGGTTGCCTTTAATAAATTCTAATCTACTTTGTTATTTGATTTAGTTAAGTAAACAATAATATTATTTCCACCCTAAACTAAAGAACTAAATTTTTGTGCAATAAGCCAACAACAAAAGATAAATACAAAAATGTAATAGAATCAATAGTGATCTAAATATCTTTCTTGCCAATTTTATTGAGCCTTTCTTGGCTAATTCAACCTCACATAATAAACAAATTCTCTTTCATTATTTTTTTGACTCTCCATATCAATGAACTACATGCATGTGGACAAAAAATTATTCAAAAAGAATAATTTAAAGTGTTTGACAAAATTTAAAGAAACAAGACTCTTAAAATAAATGTTGAATAAGTGATGGTGAGAATATAAATCAACATTTGGGAAGATCAATTGGTGGTGGAAGCAATTTTTGATTGGGTAATTCCCCATCTAAGACCAACCAAGCCATTTTTAGTCCCCAACTTGTGTGGATCTCCAAGTGACAATGCATAAACCACACACCTGCCAATACATTCAAAATCATCATCAAATTATTAAATTATAGACATGTTAAGAGTAAATAAGATTTTTAACTCACTTTTAGAGTTCGGCCTCCAAAGCTATATTTTTCTTTTAAAAAAATATTCCCTTGAACTATAGTTATCATTGTAAATATACTTACTCGTTTGTATTTAATTCATTTTTTAAGATAATTTATTGATGCAGCTATAAATTACACGTATAATTACACAAACATAATGCCCTTAAACATAAAAATATTAGCTACCCAGTTCTAAATTTTTTCACTAAAGTACTATCTATACAAGTATTTTTTTAAGAATAAAATGGATGAAAAGCAACCGAAGAAGAAAATTTACAATAATTTTCATAGTTGAGGAAGAATTAACTTTTTTTTATAAGAAAATTATTTATGGAGAAAAAATCAACAAGCATTGTATAGTTGAGGTAAAAATCTTATTTATTCTAATACTCATACAATTTTTATTTATAACTGAATTCTCACCTGGATTATCTGCTAAAAATCTTATGGCAACCCATCCCCCGGATGGAACACCCACAGTATTTCTTTCGACAGGGTCAACCAAATTGAACTTCATTGGATCTTTATTTGGATTGAAATTGCCAAAGCCTTGTCCAACCACAAAAAAGTTAAATCCATGGAGATGGAGAGGATGACTTTCAGCACCAAGAATGCTTGTATCTTGCAACACTAACTCCACACTTGTGTTAAATGGAAGAACCACTAACTTAGTCCCATTTCCCACCATTGTATTATTTGGAGGATTTCCAGTGTAATTAAATGGAATTATAGGACTACTTGGAAAGTAAGGACTATAAACCCCTTTTGATTGACCTGAAAAATGGGCTTGCAAAAGGGCTGAATTGTTTGGAAGTACAAAAGAAACATTGTTGATTGAAGCTGCAAACATTGTCCCATTAGGCCCTTGACATGTTTTGTTACTATTACATGGACTTGTTCCAAGCCCAACTGTGAAGAAAAAATGTTTGTCAACCTTTTGAGGGACATTAGCTGGGAATTGAGAATTGGCCAAACTTCGAAGTTTGTTGGAAAATTTGGCTGCAAATGAAGTGTCATTTAGAGCAGGCAACATTGGTTTTAAGAGTTGAAGTTTCTTCATTGGTAATGGGGTTTCATACTCAAGTATTCCTGCAACGGTGGAGTTGTCAAAGGTGCCTAGACCCGTGACATATGGCCTTGCTAGCATGAGAAATTTGGCTTTTGGGACATGAGATTTGGTGGTTAAAAGAAGATTAGTGGTTTGTCCAGGGGCTATGAGAATGGTGTTAGTTTGAAAAGGTTTAACATAAATAGCATCAACATCAACCACTTTTAGAGTATGGTTAGCAATACTAAAAAATAATTCATCATTAAGTGCAGCATTAATCAAACGAAGGAGATAAGTCTTTCCTGGCTTCACCTTCAACTTGAATGTATCTACAATTACAAACAAACATTAATTTAGAGAAATTTACAAAAATACTGTAATTTAGGTTAATTTTTATAAAAATACTGTCACACGAATAAGTTTTCAAAAATACTGTATTTTTATAAAACACCAGTAAAACACAAAGCAGAACAATTCAAAATAACAGTAGAACAACTACAAAATACCAGTAGAACACCAGTGAAAACTTAACACAGTATACTGCAGTATGAAACTTAAAAAAAACATAGTAAAAAAGTAAAAAATACCGCTGACAGTATTTTTATAAAAAATTAGCAAAAGTTAGTATACCATGTAAATTTCCCTTAATTTATTCAATTAATTTTAAGAGTAATATGTTTGGTTGTCTAAAATAGAAGCAATATGTACCTTTAGTTGAACAATTATACAATGGGCCTGGAAGCCCATTTATAGTATAAGCATCTGATACATTTGGGCCTCCACCAGTTTGCAAGGCCTGGCTAATAACTGCTTCAGGATCAACATTCCACCACTCTCCTATATAACAATTACTCTAGTTATTAGTTGATTCACTTGAATAAAGATATTTATCTACTTATAATCTTAATTTTGTTGATTACCAAATATAATGGGAACTTGTTTGTAAGGTTTAGGAAAAGGGTAAGGAATGCCACGCTTTGGAAGAATAATTATGGGACCATAAAGAGTAGCTCTGAGCCATGATATATGGGCATGCCAGAAAAGAGTGCCTCTCTGTCCTATAATAGTGTAATTATACACATAACTTTGGCCTGTTTGAATTGGGCATTGGGTCACATATGCAGGCCCATCAGCCCACCCAGTTCGAAGTTGTCTAATACCATGCCTGTTATATATAAGAACATATCATATGTAATATAACAATAATCATAATTTTAACATTTAAATAAATTAAAGATATATTGGTTTAATTAATACCAATGAATGGAAATATTGTTTTGGACATGGTTGACCACTTTGATAAGGAGACGATCACCCTCCCTAGCTATAATTCGAGGTCCAGGAAACTGCCCATTTACTGTGACAATGCTCTTAGTGTGGCAAAGTCTTGTTACATTTTGTAGTTTGATCTGCATGAAAACACATTATTATTAATTAATCAAGTCATTAAATAATTATTCGTGATATGACAAATCAAATTATAGTAGGAGTGTTATGTTTATCTTTACCAGTATTATTTATTGAGACTTTATTATTTTTATACTTTAAAATAGTATTTTTTTTGTATTTTTACGGAATTCTATATAAAAATCCCTATAACAACTAAATGAGCAACTTAAATTACAACCATAATCTACATAACAACTCATCTAGAACCTACCAGAGAAACTACACCTGAACAATACAAAACGTAAATTTTAAAAAAAATATATTTAAATTAAAATAGTATATGGGATAATTTAATATTTAGAAAATTTTATATTAATCTAATTTGTTTTTTAAAAATTTTAAATAATTTATAATACCAAACATAAAGTTAAAATATATAATCAATTACATGGGCATTACAAAAAACATACACGTTTACATTAAATTATATGTGTTATTAGATATCTATCACCTTCTAGCAGGACCGGCCCTGACTTTTAGTGGGCGAAAGAAAAAAAAAAATTTTTAGGCCTTTATTTAGAAAAAAAATATGGTATTTTTCAAAATCAGTAAAAGAAATCGTATAATTTTAAAAGGTAAATATTTTTTTGGGCCCCTGGGATAGGTGGGCCCTAGGCACAGGTCTAGCCCGCCTATGCCCAGGGCCGGGCCTGCCTTCTAGATATGTCGTTTTACGATTGGTTACCGATACTCCTTAAAATTTATTACATTAAATTATATGGTTTCCAATACTTAGTTGAACTAATAGCGATATTAACACATAAGAAAGTATTAAATATGACTGGTATCCTTTAACATTTCTCTTATTATATATATACTTTCATATATATAAAAAAAAAAAATTAAATATGTAATAAGCTTATAAATATAAATATTATTTAGCTAGAGAGATGTGTAAGACATACTTCAAAGTTGTAGTGCCTGGTTGCTGCAAATGCATATTCAGTAATGCATGACAAAGTTACAAAAATGAAGAGATATATCTTTGGGATTGATAATAATGATGAACAGAGTGTAGCACCCATTTTTTTATATATATTTATATATCTTTATATATATATGTATGTTAGCTTTGAAATTTAGCTATAGCTAGGTAGCTCCAATTGAGTGGGTGTGTGTTGAAATAGAGGTTTGTGTGGTGTTTATATATATAGAGTGATATAATAACATAATAATGACTTTGGTTGATTAGGTAGAGAAATAAGATACAGTTTAGCGAAACTGGGAGATAATTGGTTGAAGGGTTATTTTAATAGGATCGATCAGTTGTTAGAACCACTTTAGAGTGGTGTCAAAGACATTCCTTTTCTTTTTCATTTGACCCCCTTTGATTTATTATCTCTTAATTCAAGTCAAATAAACCTAAAAAAATAATTATAATTATATGTTATAACTCATATATTAATTAGTCCATGCATATATATGGATCTCTTAATTAAAAACTATATGTATATATATAAATATAGCGGATCATGATTGTGACTCTGATATTTGTTTGGCATTTCACCTAAAGCCTAACTCGAAATAACTATATACATCTATATATATACTTCTAATTAAATAACTAATAATAATTAAAAAAATATAAAATGTTTTGTTATAAAAATAATTATCATGCATGCATGTTTCATTTAGTGAATATATATTGTAAAAAAGGGATCAATATATATTGCATTGCATGTTATTCCAAGTTATATTTCTATAAAAATGAATTAGTTACTACATAACATATATATATATATTTGGTTATGTCATATAAAGTGTTGTTAAAGAAAACTACTACTTCATGAAGTTATACTACTAATATATAGGGTTTCACTTAGTCTTTAGAAGAGTACTTGTAACCTTTATTTTTCTTTATATTAATATTACGTAAGGTTATATATATCATGCATGCATGTAATGATCATGCAAATAGTACTATACTTTGTTTTATTTATTAAATTTCATGATGATATGTATATATACAAAAACAAAAACAAAATTAAGTTGTGAAAAGGATCGATGGGTAGATTTCTCAACCGTTTAATCTTGGTGATAAAGGAATGATCGTCCAAGGGTTGCTATCAATTAAAGATGTGTAGTAATACTCCATCCATTCATTTAATTATATTTATTTATATATATATATATATAATATCAAAGATGGTTTTAATAAACAGTGCTTAATTATCACGTACACGTTCAAGATCAATGTGTGTTGTATATGAGAGAGTTAGGAAGAACATGAACATCATATATTTATATATAGTTATATATACATATATGTATATTTATATATATGGATTGATGAATAGGAAGGAAACCTCTAGTTTGACGCAATTTTCTCTTTAAGCAAACAATTTAATAATTACACGATATATTATAATGCTACAAAAAAAAAAAAAATGAAAAAATACAGGATCGTTTGTGCTCAAATTAAACAGTTGTAAATAATCCCAAAAAGTGAATATACTAATAGTTTGACGATAAAATTATACATATTTATATATTGGAGGATATATACTCTAAATTAACTCATGAGAATATAATCCTAATATACATTATACATGTGGTTGCACCTACTACTGGTGGGTCAGCTCATTATTTTTTTCGTGTGAGAGAAAATTAAGTATATCCAACATATATCTCTATAAATTATTAAAATTTATTTTTTTTATACCTAAATTTAAGTTAAAATAGCTAAATAGTTAAAATATAATAAGAGTTATTTTTTTTAAAAAAAAAAAAATCTTTCTCTAATCATGTTTCCTATTTTTGTTAGAATAAAATAAATATTATTTTATAATTTAAATAATGTGTTAAATATAAAGCTTTTTCTTTTAAAAAAAAAGAAAAGAATGAAGAGAAATTCTCATCAAAAGACCAAACTCCAACAAACATAGTACAATTCAAATCACGTCTGGACTACTCAACCACTAAGTTTTAGTATTTTCAAGCGAAATGGCCAATTTAGCCATGTTACAGGTATAACGATTGGCGTTTCTTCTACAAGGAGAAAACATAGAAACCTTAACAGAAATAATACAATTATAAATGTCATTAAGAATATTACGAAATACAGCAAAGAAGTACTCCTTTCTATTAAGAACTTTGACAACACAAACTCATAGTGAGACTCAACCTTAATAGTAGAATAGCCTAGCCTCAAGCAAAGAAGAAGGCCCTGAAGGACAGCAATAGCTTCAGCTATCGATAATGAGAGGAAAGCCGATATAGGTACTACCCCTGATGCAAGGGTCACGCCAAGATGATTACAGAGAACTACACTGATTCTCACTTTCCTATTAATACTATCAATACTGGTATCAACATCAACCTTCAACTTTCCAACATTAAGAAAGTCAGAGGATCGACATTAGTATTTGATGTCCGAGGCAGGGCCGGCCCCAGCATTTTGGGGGCCTCGTGCGAAATTTTAAAATTGGGCCCTTTAAAAAAAAAAAAACCATATATATTAAAACTACAATTCTATTAGTAGCTTTTTTTTTCTTTTAAATTGCTTCATAAATTTTTAATTAATTTTTTTTATTTATGTATAAATAATAGGAAAAAAAATAGGCCTTTTTTTAAAAAAAAAAAATAAAATAAAAAAATTGGGCCTTATTAGAAAAATGGGGGCCTTGTGCAATGGCCCAAGCTGCCCAATGCTTGGGCCGGCCCTGGTCCGAGGGATAGGATAATGAGAAAAAATTAGCCCATTAGCATCTTAGAACCTTAAAAGAAATTCTTTAGACCAACCCACCACACCCTCAATGTCTAACAACTTCTTATGACGGAACTATTAATCACGACGAAATCAACAAACCTAACTCATCTTTAGTATGAAAAGTTGCATGTTTTTTGATAAACCCTATAAGATTTGTTCTAGGAAGAATTGACATTGTAAGAACAAATCTATACTTGGGAAGCCACCGAATGGAGACAAGATCAATTGCATAAGGCATGGAAAGATGTCTCTTTCCCCACACCACAAACTAGGCAACCAACATCAATGAAATTCATCCCTTGCATGGCCAAGTTACATTTAGTTAGAAACTAATCTAAGCAAGCGTGCTAAATAAATACTTTTAACTTTTGAGGGAATAGAGAGGTTCCATAAAGTGTTCCACCAAGAAGATTGCCCTTAGAAGAAGTAAAATTCTTTTTTGTACATATAACAAGGAAAAATTCTTTTTTGTTCAGTCGGCTTTTTTTGTTATTGGGGAATTTATTTCTGAGGGAGGTGAAGTGAAGTGAAGGCACAAAACCAACATGTAATCTCGATTTCCCTCTCTTTACTCTTTGTTTTATGGTTTGATTCTTTACATCATATCTCTTTAACTCTCTCTTTGTTTTTCTCTTTTCTTTCTTAGTATTTCTCTCTCAATGAGAGCCTTTTTTACTCTCTCTCTAACTCTAGAGTCGAAGCCACAATGCAGGTTGTAAAATATTCACTCTTTCTGATATGGTTTTCTTTTCTTTTATACAATTTTAATTTGATAGTTGAGAATAAGCTATTATGAAGTTTGTTAGAATCTTGAGAGAGTATTGAGTTGTTTGTTGTAACTGTAATCCCTTTTGTTGGGAGTTGGTTGTGTTGTTGTGTTGTAGAGTTATAATGAGTTGTTGAGCCTCCTCTGTTATTTATATTCCTTGTATTTTTAATTGAGATTGATAAAAGAGACAACCTGTGTGGGAATTTATGCAATAATTTCTACCTAAATTTGCATACAAGTAGTCTGAAAAAGAGGTCTCTTTCTTTTATGTAATTTTATATTTTTGTCTTTGAGGGTCATATTTGTTTTTACAGTTACCATCCTTTTGTCAACTCCCAATAAGTTCATCTAGTGTTTGAACTTTTTGAGAGTCACCACCTTAGTTCTCATGTCTGCTAGGTTCTCTTATGTAGGAACTTTTTCTACTTGAATCTCTCCTTGCGTCACTTTATGCCTGATAAAGTAATATTTGATCTTTACGTGTTTAGTCCTGTCGTGGAACACAAAGTTTCTACACATGTGTACACAATTATATCTTACTATAGAGTAAACTATAAGAACCTATTTAATTAGCTTAATCTCTAAGTGTCCTTTCATCTATTAATTAGCTTCTTTAATAGTTTTTGTGGTTGATATGTACTTAGATTCTATTGTCGATAGTGCAACCACTGGTTCGAGTTGGACTTTCCAACTCACACAATTACCTCTTAGTAGAAACATGTAGGAAGAAGTAGACTTTTTGCTGTTCCTATCCCCAGCATAATCTGCATCACTTTATAGCATCCATATGACTACAGTAGGCAAGAAAAATCATCAAATGCTTCCCAATAGCCCTGGCCTAGCACTGCCGTCTTTTGGCACCGACTGATGACAGTGGTTTCCAATTGGGGTTTCAAAGGTTGAGATGAGGTTTTGGGACCCCGAAACAAACAAAATATGATTATTCGTAAAAAAAAAAGTCAAAATACACCCAAAAGGGTCCAGGAACATGTAGGTCTGAGAACTGCCACTATGATGTGGCAGTGGTCAAATTTTTGACCAAAAAGTACGTACAACCCTTCAGTAAAACGATCATAACACTCTTAATGTTTATCCAAATGACTTGGTTCAACTTTAATTTTAAAGATCTTTTCAAGTAAGATCTAAGTATGTCGCATGGAAATCACACAATTCTGAAGTTATCGGGCTCAAAATTGACTCACAAAATAGGCTAGCACACTTTACTCAGGAATTACTAAGTTGTGCTATGTGGGGACCACAAGGGGTGTTGGGAGAGCTATGACACAACCTATGAGGCATCATGGCCAAGATGTTTAAGCCCTTAGACAGTGCTCTCCAATTGTGTGACTTCTTAGTCGAGAAGTGCTTTGCCTTGGTCACTCATCTCCAATTGTGTGTGACTTCCTAGCCGAGAAGTGCTTCCCCTTGGTCACTCTTCTCCAATTATCTAACCTTCTAGATGAGAGTTGACACTACCTTATCACTCCTCTTCAATTATTTTACTTCTTGGTCGAGAGGTGATACCCCTTGTCACTCTCCAATTTTGTAACCTCCTAGCCGAGAGGTGACACTCCCTTGTCACTCCTCTCCAATTCTGTTATTCCCAAAGGACTATGACACAACATTTGCGACTTCCTAGCCGAGAAGTGACATCCCTTGGACACTCCTCTCCAAATTTTTCCATTCCCCAAGGTGAAGTAAAATGCCACATAAGGAACTTCAATAGAGGAATTACTAAATTTAACGACAATCCCAATAATTGTGGGATATTTTCCTATAAATTTGGGATCTTTTCCTAGATTTATATTTATTTACATTTATTATTCATTATTTTGTATTAACATAAAGATTTTGAAGTGAGATACCTTGACGTGTGGAGGATAACTAACAAATCTTAGGCCTATATATATAATTATAGGCTAGGGTTTAGGGACTGCCTTCTAGAATTCTAGATCACACCATCCATTATTCCATCGCCACTGACATACACATTTACTGTAAAGCCCGCTTAGTTAATTTGGAAATTAGCAGTTATTTATGTTAATCAGGAAATTATTTATAGCTATTTAAATAATTTATCATGGATATTTATGGAATTCAGATATGCATAATTATGTCATCAGCAGTTTTTATATTTCGCATTTCCGGTGTCCGGTATTTTGGAACGCGGCGTTTGGCTCAGTAGAAATCACAACTTAGTATGTTAGTATTTTGGGGACGGGTTTTAGACATTGGGAATGTCGGGAATGGCCGGGAATTTTGAATGTCCCAAAAATACCCCTTTAGTATGATTTTCATGGTTTTATGGTGGAGGGGCAAAATGGTCTTTTTGCCCCATTAGTGTTTTGTTTTATGTGATTTATTAAATGAAAAAAATAAGTGTTTATTTTATTAAATGTTGGCTGAAATAAATGAATAAATGTGATTTATATTTTCCCCTTTTCTCAAGCATGCAACACTTAGTCAAATTTTTAAGAAATTTTCAAACACTCAAAGCTCTCTCCTTCTCCCTCTTTTCGGCCAAGGCTTGGCAGCTAGGGCAGGGATTTTTCTCCTCCAATTCTTGTGATTTCCATCTCATCTTTGTGTAATCTAATCAAGGTGTGATCTCTTAGAACTTCCTTGTGTGTTTTCTTGAGTTTTGAGTAAATTTAATGAAACGCATGCATGTTTTGGATATATTGTTGTTGCTGTGATTCTGTGGTTAATTGTTGTGATGTAAGCATGTTAAATTGAAATGAATTAAGCTATGTTAGAAGCATGTAGGTTAGATTGTTAAAGCCTTGAGTTTTCTTTGCAAAAATATGAATTTTGGAAGGAAAATGTGTGAATATGTTGCTGTGAAGTTGCTGGGTGTTTCTGTATGTTTTCAGAGGTGATTATATGCTTAGTTAAGTAGAATTAACTAGGCTAGGGTGCATGTTAGTGGATTTAACCAAGTTTGAGTTCTTGAACTCAAAGCTTGGTCTTTAATGGTGAATTTCGTGTGTGTGATTTCTGGGTAGGTTTGATGCTCTAGAATTGTTATTTGGGACCTATAGAGCAGGTCTGGAAAGTTTGGGATCAATTGGGTTCGAATTGGTCAAGTTAGGAGATTTTTAGGTTGCTGCCTGCGAGGAACCGGAATTCCGGTTGAGCATCCGGAATTCCGGATGGGGTCCTGAATTTTCCCAGAACCGGAATTCCGGTTGGGCAACCGGTCTGCCGGTTGGGGATTTTTCAGAACCCTAGTTTTCCTCGTTTTTGGGTTTTTAGGGGTATTGCCATGCTTTTTATCGATAGGGAAACTTTTAGTTTCAAGTTTTAGTCCCCGGGAAGTGATTTAGCGTGTCACTTATAGCGTTGTGATTTTTATGGTTTAGGAGCCAGTAATCCGCCGTTCAGCTTCAGTTCCAAATGTTGACCTAAGCACACCTGAAATCTAATCCGTGTAAGATTAGTATAACAAGATGCATATGTAGATTACATGTTTAGCGTGCATGTAGGAAGCCCGTTAGATTACATTAGATATGTATTTAGGCTTCGAACCACCCAACCCCGTCACGTCGGTACAGCCGGAGTATGACCAGCACGGAGTATGACCGGCTCGACCGATCAGCCGACACCGGTTGGTGGTTCAAAGGCTATTGACCTATCCCGTCGGTACAGCCGGAGTATGACCAAGAATGAGTATGACCGGCTCGACCGATCGTGAGGATACTTGTCAATAGTACCGTCCCCCGAACGTTCAAAACTCGGTACCATGTTGGACATGGCGGTAGTGCTCGGCACCATGTTGGACATGGCGTAGCGGGACTCGCATCGTGTTGGACACGGCGGTCGGCTTTATGTATGATATTATTATGCTTTTCATCGAGTCTGTTGACTCACAGTTTATGTTCATGTGTAGGTAAAGGCAAGGCTGTTGCTGATGGACCGTGACCGAGCATTTGAGATTGTACATGTCGGGGCGGTTAGGCCTGGAGCGTACGATCCTCGGGACAGCAGGGCTGAGATTTTTGTAACTGTCATTAGACGACTTTCATTTTGATGTAAAAGTTGAACAGATAAAAAGTTTGTAAATATTTTTATAAATCGGGATCCCGAGACTTTTTGCAAAATGGTTTATAAGTTTAATGAAAAAGCAAAATTTTAATTAATCACGTTTTTCCATAAACCTCGTTGATTAGCAACGAGCTGCACAGTGTGTTTAAAAATCACGTAATACGCCTAAGTTAGTTAGGGTGTTACAATTTGGTATCAGAGCCGCCAGGTTGTCTTCCGAAGATCGTCACGACATGTACAATCATCATCGCAGCTAGCTCGGTTCACTCGGTTCCGCAAGCCTTTATTGCTTTAGTAGTTTATTTTATTCAGTTATGAAAAAGAAAAGCCTGTTAGGAAGCATGTTAGTAGCCTGATAGTAGAGTAGGCGCATGTTTCATTTCTAATTTCCAAATTAAGCGGCATTAGTAAGCTCGCCTTGAATACGACCTGATATGCCAACTCTTGGTTTCGCAGGCGGTTCTAACTAGATGGACGCCAGGCGGACTACCAGGAGTCGAGGCAACTCCGTGGGGTCGAATCAGGGAGAGGGAGCTCGGTTTCCCCCACCTGCTAGGGGCCGAGGTAGAGGTCCCCGAGGCAGGGCTCGTGGTCGGGGTGATGAGAACCCGCCACAGCCGCCTGTGCTCCCCCAGCCAATCAGGGAGCCCCGAACTGGGAGTTGCGGTTTGCGGAGATGCAAGCCCGGATCGAAGAACAAGACCTCGAGATTCAGAGGTTGAGACAGCAGGGTGCTCCTGCAGTTCCAGTGCCAGTAGTTCCAGCGGCACCTGCCCCTGCTGCCCAGGCCGAGATGGTAGTGGCGGCCCACAGATTGGAACCTTTATATGAGCGGTTCCGGAAGCAAGCACCTCCGGTATTCCTGGGAGGTCCAGATGTGTCGAAAGCCGAGCAGTGGCTGACGGTGATTACCCGAATCTTGAACTTCATGGGTGTCACCGGTAATGACAGAGTGGTGTGCGCCACATTTCGGGCCTGTGAGGACGCCCTGGTATGGTGGGACATGGTGTCTCAGATCCATGACGTCACCACCATGACTTGGGAGAGGTTCCAAGAACTCTTCAACGCGAAATACTACAACGAGGCGGTTAGAAGCGCCAAGAGAAAGGAATTCGTTCACCTGACCCAGCGGGAGAACATGAGTGTCACTGAGTATACTACTCAGTTTGACCGGTTGGCGAGGTTAGCCTCGGGAATTGTGCCGACCGACTTCAGCAGGAAGGAGAAGTATCTGGACGGGTTGAATCCCAAGATCAGGCATGACCTGATGATTACCACTGACGACAGCACCACCTACGCTCAGATGGTGGAGAAGGCACTGCGAGCTGAGGGCGCAGTGGGGTGCATGTCAGATTCAGCCAGTACTCCGGTTGGTGGCGGAGCTCCTACCCCTCCTGCATCAGGCTTCAGCAGGGGGAGTAGTGGTTCGGCCATTGATCAGAGGAAGAGGGCACCCACTGCTTCCGCGGCTCGAGTCAGAACAAGAGGTTCCGGGGGAACCAGAACAGAGGGAGTCGTCCTGGTGGTAATGAGGCCCGATTCTCCTACCCCGAGTGCCCTATCTGCAAGAGGCACCACCGGGGAGAGTGCAAGGGGCAGGGATGCTTCCATTGTGGCATGCCCGGGCACTTCAAGAGGGAATGTCCCCAGCTCCGGCCAGAGGCACCGAGAGCTCCAGCGATGCCCACTCCAGCCAGGGTATTCGCGATCACGCAGCCGATGCGTATGCCACCATCGGTTGTTACAGTCAGATTCTTATTAACGACTCGCTTTATTCAGTGCTGTTTGATTCTGGGGCTACACGTTCTTATGTGGCGGCCAGAGTCTTTAGTAAGTTGGGTAGACCCTTTGATAGATATGAGTCAGGGTTTGGAACCCTGTTACCTGGCGGAGAATTGGTTATCTCCAATAGGTGGATTAGGTCTATGCCGATCAGGATAGATGGTAGAGAGTTAAGCGCTGATCTGATAGAGATGAGCTTAGTCGAATTTGATATTATTTTAGGAATGGATTTCCTATCTAAATATTCGGCGAGCATTGACTGTAAGAGGAAGATGGTGGTCTTCCAACCGGAAAGTGAAGAACCGTTCGTATTTGTGGGTTCGGTTCAGGGATCTCGGATCCCGGTGATCTCGGCTATGTCAGCGAGAGAATTATTGCACGGTGGGTGCTTAGGGTTTCTGGCCGTGGTGGTGGACACCACTCGGCCAGACACCATTCGGCCAAAGGACATCAGTGTGGTTCGGGAATTTTTGGACGTTTTTCCCGAAGAACTTCCAGGGTTACCACCTCAGAGGGAGATTGACTTCGTGATTGACTTGGCACCAAGGGTGGATCCGGTTTCTAAAGCCCCGTATAGGATGGCTCCAGCTGAACTTAAGGAGTTAAAGATTCAGCTCCAGGGGTTGCTTGACATAGGGTTCATTCGGCCCAGTGTGTCACCTTGGGGAGCCCCGGTTTTGTTCGTGAAGAAGAAGGATGGATCTATGAGGATGTGCATCGACTACAGAGAGTTGAACAAGTTGACGGTGAAGAATAAATATCCATTACCTAGGATCGATGACTTGTTCGATCAGCTTCAGGGGAAGACGGTCTTTTCTAAGATTGATCTCCGTTCGGGTTATCATCAGTTGAGAATCCGAGAGGAGGACATTCCAAAGACGGCTTTCCGCACTAGGTATGGACACTACGAGTTCCTGGTTATGTCATTCAGACTAACCAATGCTCCCCGCAAAGATTCATGGACCTGATGAATAGAGTATTCAAGGATTTCCTCGATACCTGTGTGATTGTGTTTATCGACGACATCCTCGTGTACTCTCAGTCAGAAGAGGAGCATGAGTTACATCTTCAGATGGTACTGCAACGACTTCGAGAACATAGACTCTACGCCAAGTTCAAGAAATGTGAGTTCTGGCTGTCTCAGGTGTCCTTCCTAGGGCACATTGTGAGTAAAGATGGGATCAAGGTGGATCCCGGGAAGATCGAATCCGTCAGGGATTGGCCGAGACCGAAGACAGTGACAGAGATCAGAAGCTTCTTGGGATTAGCTGGGTACTACCGTAGGTTCGTGGAGGGGTTCTCCAAAATTTCAATGCCCCTAACCGAGCTTACAAAGAAGAATCAGCGATTTATCTGGTCAGATAAATGCGAAGCTAGTTTTCAGGAGCTGAAACAGAGATTGATTACTGCTCCGGTACTAGCTTTGCCTTCGGACGAGGAAAAGTTCGTAGTCTACTGTGACGCATCCAAACAGGGTTTGGGGTGCGTATTGATGCAAGCCGATCGGGTTATCGCTTATGCCTCCCGTCAGTTAAAGGATTATGAACAGCGATACCCGACTCATGATTTAGAATTGGCCGCAGTGGTTTTTGCACTGAAGATTTGGCGGCATTACTTGTATGGTGAGAAGTGCGAGATCTATACCGACCATAAAAGTCTCAAGTATTTCTTTACTCAGAAAGATTTGAACATGAGACAAAGGCGTTGGTTGGAATTAGTGAAGGACTATGATTGTGAGATCCTTTACCATCCCGGGAAAGCCAATGTTGTGGCCGATGCCCTGAGCAGAAAGGGTCCCGGGCAAGTGGCTAGCATGGTTCAGATCTCACCCCAGCTAGCAGAGGATATGGTTAGATCCAGCATTGAGTTTGTGGTAGGTCAGCTTCACAACTTAACGCTGCAATCTGATCTGTTAGAAAGAATAAATGTTGCTCAGACGACAGATCCGGAGTTAGTGAAGATCCGAGATGAGGTATTGGCTGGTCAGGCCAAAGACTTTTCAGTGTCAGGCAGTGGAATGCTTTTGTATAAAGCCAGGGTTTGTGTCCCGAGCAGTGTGGACTTGAGGAACGAGATCTTTGAGGAGGCTCATTCTACCCCGTATTCTCTGCATCCCGGCACCACCAAGATGTACCAAGATTTAAAACCGTACTTCTGGTGGAGCGGTATGAAGAAGAATTTGGTAGAATTCGTTTCGAGATGCCTCACGTGTCAGCAGATCAAGGCTGAACATCAGAGACCAGCAGGGTTGTTGCAGCCTCTAACCCTACCAGAGTGGAAATGGGAGGATATTACGATGGATTTTGTGGTCGGGTTACCTAGGACCACGGGTATGTATGATTCCATCTGGGTAGTGGTGGACCGATTTACGAAATCTGCTCATTTTCTGCCGGTCAGAACAACATTTACAGTGGATCAGTTGGCAGAGTTATACGTCAGGGAAATAGTGAGACTTCACGGGGTACCGAAGTCTATAGTTTCGGACAGGGATCCGAAATTCACCTCCAAATTTTGGCAAAGTTTGCAACGGGCAATGGGTACGAAACTAAAATTTAGTACAGCATTTCATCCTCAGACAGATGGTCAGTCCGAAAGGACAATTCAGATATTGGAGGATATGCTGAGAGCCTGTGTTATGGACTTTTGAGGGTTCATGGAGTAAATACCTACCGTTAATAGAGTTTTCATACAACAACAGTTATCAGAGTACGATAGGGATGGCACCCTATGAACTGTTGTACGGTAGGAAGTGCAGATCCCCTATCCACTGGGATGAGACAGGGGAGAGGAAATACCTAGGTCCGGAGTCAGTTCAGCGGACCAATGAGGCAATAGAGAAGATTAAAGCTAGAATGCTTGCCTCCCAGAGCAGACAGAAGAGTTACGCAGATCCGAAACGTCGAGATGTCGAGTTCCGAGTAGGGGACCATGTGTTTTTGCGAGTATCTCCGATGAAGGGGATTAAACGTTTCGGGAAAAGAGGCAAGTTATGCCCTAGATTTACAGGACCTTTCGAGATTCTCGAGAAGATAGGTCAAGTGGCATATCGGTTAGCATTGCCTCCAGCGTTATCAGCAGTGCACAACGTATTTCATGTCTCAATGTTGAGAAAATACGTTTCAGACCCCTCTCATATACTCAGTTATGAGAGCCTTCAGCTTCAGTCAGATATGTCTTATGAGGAATGTACTAAAGGCGGTATCCCGGATAGAAAGGATAAAGTCCTTCGGAATAAGACCATAGCGTTGGTCAAGGTTCTCTGGAGAAACAGTAAGGTGGAAGAAGCCACCTGGGAGCTAGAATCAGATATGCGAGCTCAATATCCAGAGTTATTCAGGTTAGATTTCGGGGACGAAATCCTTTTAAGGGGGGAATAGTTGTAAAGCCCGCTTAGTTAATTTGGAAATTAGCAGTTATTTATGTTAATCAGGAAATTATTTATAGCTATTTAAATAATTTATCATGGATATTTATGGAATTCAGATATGCATAATTATGTCATCGGCGCTTTTATATTTCGCATTTCCGTGTCCGTATTTTGGAACGCGGCGTTTGGCTCAGTAGAAATCACAACTTAGTATGTTAGTATTTTGGGGACGGGTTTTAGACATTGGGAATGTCGGGAATGGCCGGGAATTTAGAATGTCCCAAAAATACCCCTTTAGTATGAATTATGTGGTTTTATGGTGGAGGGGCAAAATGGTCTTTTTGCCCCATTAGTGTTTTGTTTTATGTGATTTATTAATGGAAAAATAAGTGTTTATTTTATTAAATGTTGGCTGAAATAAATGAATAAATGTGATTTATATTTCCCCTTTTCTCAAGCATGCAACACTTAGTCAAATTTTTAAGAAATTTTCAAACACCCAAAGCTCTCTCCTTCTCCCTCTTTTCGGCCAAGGCTTGGCAGCTAGGGCAAGGATTTTTCTCCTCCAATTCTTGTGATTTCCATCTCATCTTTGTGTAATCTAATCAAGGTGTGATCTCTTAGAACTTCCTTTTGTGTTTTCTTGAGTTTTGAGTAAATTTAATGAAATGCATGCATGTTTTGGATATATTGTTGTTGCTGTGATTCTGTGGTTAATTGTTGTGATGTAAGCATGTTAAATTGAAATGATTTAAGCTATGTTAGAAGCATGTAGGTTAGATTGTTAAAACCTTGAGTTTTCTTTGCAAAAATATGAATTTTGGAAGGAAAATGTGTGAATATGTTGCTGTGAAGTTGCTGGGTGTTTCTGTATGTTTTCAGAGGTGATTATATGCTTAGTTAAGTAGAATTAACTAGGCTAGGGTGCATGTTAGTGGATTTAACCAAGTTTGAGTTCTTGAACTCAAAGCTTGGTCTTTAATGGTGAATTTCGTGTGTGTGATTTCTGGGTAGGTTTGATGCTCTAGAATTGTTATTTGGGACCTATAGAGCAGGTCTGGAAAGTTTGGGATCAATTGGGTTCGAATTGGTCAAGTTAGGAGATTTTTAGGTTGCTGCCTGCGAGGAACCGATTCGGCTGAGCATCCGATTCCGGATGGGGTCCCGAATTTTCCCGAACCGATTCCGGTTAGGCAACCGGTCTGCCGGTTGGGGATTTTTCAGAACCCTAGTTTTCCTCGTTTTTGGGTTTTTAGGGGTATTGCCATGCTTTTTATCGATAGGGAAACTTTTAGTTTCAAGTTTTAGTCCCCGGGAAGTGATTTAGCGTGTCACTTATAGCGTTGTGATTTTTATGGTTTAGGAGCCAGTAATCCGCCGTTCAGCTTCAGTTCCAGTCAGGTTGACCGGCACACCTGAAATCGGAATCCAGGTAAGATTAGTATAACAGTATGCATATGTAGATTACATGTTTAGCGTGCATGTAGGAAGCCTGTTAGATTACATTAGATATGTATTTAGGCTTCGAACCACCCAACCCTGTCACGTCGGTACAGGCTGGAGTATGACCAGCAGCCGGAGTATGACCGGTTCGACCGATCAGGCTGACACTGGTTGGTGGTTCAGTGCTATTGACCTATCCCGTCGGTACAGGCTGGAGTATGACCAGCAGCCGGAGTATGACCGGTTCGACCGATCAGGAGGATACTTGTCAATAGTACCGTCCCCTGAACGTTCAAAACTCAGTACCATGTTGGACATGGCAAGAAGTGCTCGCACCATGTTGGACATGGCAGTAGCGGGACTCAGTATCGTGTTGGACACGGCAGTCAGTTTTATGTATGATATTATTATGCTTTTCTTACTGAGTCTGTCGACTCACAGTTTATGTTCATGTGTAGGTAAAGGCAAGGCTGTAGCTGATGGACCGTGACCGAGCATTTGAGATTGTACATGTCGGGGCGGTTAGGCCTGGAGCGTACGATCCTCGGGACAGCAGGGCTGAGATTTTTGTAACTGTCGTTAGACGACTTTCATTTTGATGTAAAAGTTGAACAGATAAAAAGTTTGTAAATATTTTTATAAATCGGGATCCCGAGACTTTTTGCAAAATGGTTTATAAGTTTAATGAAAAAGCAAAATTTTAATTAATCACGTTTTTCCATAAACCTCGTTGATTAGCAACGAGCTGCACAGTGTGTTTAAAAATCACGTAATACGCCTAAGTTAGTTAGGGTGTTACATTTACTAAGAAGAAGAAACCATTATTTATTCTTATTTTTATTGGTGTAATGTTTCCAAGAATCTTACAACCACCATTATCAAGTTTATGAGTATTGGGTCTCCCATGAACCTTATATTCATAAACTTTGATATAGATTTTACCTAGAAATCTCTATTTGTACTAATCTCCACACACTCTTAAAAATATAACTCTACTGTTGGAATTGATTAATAAAAGATAAAGTAGACGTAGCCACATTACCATAACAATATGTGGGGTGAACTACTATAAAGCCTAGTGTCCTTATTTATTTTTTGTAGTTTTATTTAGCCTACTTGATTCAGCATAGCCCTTACGATCTTCTTAGATTAGTTGATAAACAACCGCATCAACAAGTATTGACCGCATCATTGCCCACTATGCCCTAGTGCTTTAAGAGCCAACAAGTATTAAAAATTATGTTTTATTGTATAATTTTATAATTAAGCTTTCATGTTTTTTAATTTAAAATAATTGATAAAAATTAAAATTAAATAATTTATAACTATATAAAAGTGTCAATAATTTTTAGGCTTTACATATTAAATTACTTTTTCAACCTTAGTTCAATATAAATCACATTATATTTTTATATATTTTTTTTTGTTTTCAATTAATTTCTTTTTATAATTATATATTAGCCAATAATTATCCAACAAATCATTATATAAATCATCATATAATACAATACACATATATTATAATTAATCATAGATATTATCATTAATTATAAAAATTAGTAGATTTTCTTATATAATTATAATAATATATTTTAATTCTTATGAATAATTATTATATTAGCTAAAAATTACATAAATCAATATAAATAATTATATTTGTATTAATTATGAAAATAATATACATATATTATAATTTATGCATAAATATTATTAATAATTATAAAAAAAATTAGTAAAATAATAATTTTTGTATAATAATTAAAATAATATAATTATTTATAATACATATCTTAATACTATAATTATTTTTATAAAATATATAATATAAATATTGTATTTTATATTTTTTTTGTGAGTGGTTTACGTGTGGAGCACGTATTATTTTACTAATATTAAATAAAAAATTAAATTACAAAGTTTTACCGGCTCATTATTGCGTTAGCAAAAGTCAAATATCAATCTATTAAAAGTGACTTTTTTCAGCGTGTTAATTTATTGGTAAAAATAAGACTTTAATTTTCCAGTGTATATTTTTACTGGCAAAAGTTAAAACTTTTCCCAACGCGTTATTATGCTAGTAAAAGTAAGACTTTTCCCAACACATATTTTTGCTGCCAAAAGTTAGACTTTTACTCGTGCATAATTGTGCTGGTAAAAGTTTTGTGCTGGTAAAAATCTAACTTTTACCAGTGTATTTATGAACTGGAAAAAATCATTTTTGCTAACATTTTTTATTTTGTGCTGGTAAAATTTTCAATACCAACTCGAATTTGTCAGTGCAAAAATATACTGACAAAAATGAATTTTATTTTACCAGCATAATACTTAGTTTTTGCCCATATAAAAATACATTGGCAAAAATTTCATTTTTTGTATTGTAAGAACTAAGAAGGAGACAAGGTTCGTATCCTTAATCATGATTCTCTAGTTTAGAGAAGTGTATTAATTGGAATTTCCTTACAAACTCTAACGTGTGAATCAAGCTTAGGAAATACTTAGGCTCAATTTAACGCAAATAGAAGAAACTAAATGAGTATAGTATATATAACAAGACAATATTTTCAATTGCATACACAGTGGCGGACCCAGAATTGAAAGTGAGGGGGGCGTAAATAAATTTAAAAAGAAAATATAAAGTGTAATTAGTGGGATTTGAACCTTTACCCACTAACCTATTTACCAACTACCTTAACCATTACACCAAGATTACTATTATGTCTATAAATATCATCTTTTAATACAAATATATGTTGTAACTAATTAAAATATATATACATATCATATATATATATATATATACAATGTGAGTCCGCCCCTGTGCATACATATCATAGTCCATAAGGATTAGTATTAATATAGCTAGTACTGCAGCAAAATATAAAGTATGGATGAAGCTTAGGAATATTTCTTAAGCTCAATTTAAGGCAATATTGAGAAGAAAAGAAATGTGCAGTGTATTTAATAATATGAAAAAGGTGATAGAATCTCTAGCTTTATGTAACCGAAAGAGATGATCAAGATATATGTGAAGGGAGTGATTATTACGGCTTAATTAATTATTATTATGCCTTGCCGTAATAACATACATTAATATACCTTCACACCATCTATATATAATAAAATAAAAAATTATTAAAAGGAACTACGTGTCTAACACTTTTTTCAGTGTCATACATATTGTTATTGCTGTAATTACTTATCAAAAATATTAATAATTAATTGTACGGTGCTATTTATAAAAGATATTGAATATTATTAGTGCACAATAACAATCATCGATAAAATATAATAAGGCAAGAAATTAAAGGGTATAAAGTGAAAGTCAAGGAAACTCATCATCATAACATCTCATTTTGTACATATACAAACAAATATATTATTATACTACCTTTTATATACCTCTAACACATTATGAAGATTAAGAATAATATTTCACTTTTTTTTTTTTGATCGTGCGCCAAGGAAAGAATAATATTAACTCTCTCTATATATATAAATGATACAACCACACATACAAATATAGTAGTTAATTAATTAATCGATCGATCATAGATCAGAAGGGGTACGTAATTAATGGAGATGAAGATAAGAGGACCATTGATCATAATTAATGTCATTTTGTTCAATTATTGTTTGGGTGTGTTTTTGTTTGCTTCACTTGGCACAGCTGAAAAAGTTATCACCCCTCAAAACAAGGTACACTACTCAACTATATATATATAAATTGTTATCTTATCACCTAGCTAGTAATAACCATATGCATTTACATATATTTGCTTCAAATATAAGAACTACCTCCTCGAACTATATAAATATCTTACAACATCATGTATAGTTGATCTATGCTATATATGTATATATTTTCTTGCTTATATATATTTTGCTTTGAAAGCTTCTACAAATACAATCTGGTTACCTGACTATTTTTCATGTATTCAAAATTCTCTATTTTAATTGATGCTAATATTATCAATGAATTTTTTAGAGCTCGGCCTTGAATATACATCTTCTTTCTAAAACTATTTTCTCAATAAATATATAAATATATTTAATCAACGTATAATGCATTTACATATATGGAACACTTTAGGTTAATTGAGACACTAATTTTGCTCTTACTCTAAGAATGTGTCTTTTTTTTTTTTTGGTATCTAGACAAATTATATCCACATTTCTTTTTATAATTAATTATTTCATGACTAATTTTAATTAATGAAAAAATAAAATCAGAAAAATTGCACGTATACAGTTACGGTAGAAACAACATGTACAAAAGGAGCTGAGACGAGAAGCCCCATCAGCATAAGATTCGGCGACAAAAATGGAAATGAGGTTTTGATTAAGCATCTGAACAACAAACATGTAAGAAAGGTTGACCCTTTGTACCCTGATGTTCTTGATGATGTTCCTCGTACACCATTTCAGGCTTGCATGGTTGACCAGTTTAGAGTTCAGGGTCAATGCCTTGACTACTCATCATCATCATCATCACCTATTTGTTATTTGTATCTTAAGTTGTCTGGCAATGATGATTGGAGACCTGGGTTTGTACAAGTTAGGGCATTAGGGTATGTTAATACTCATGATTCTCATTTCTTTTACTTTCGAAGGTACTTACCTAGAAAGGTTTGGCATGGTTTGGATTTATGTGATAATGATGTCACTCCTTTTGGGATTAAGCATACAAGGAAAATATTTGTGTAGAAAAATTAATATTCGAATTAATTATATGTAGAAATATTTGCATTTGAAGTTAACCTCCATACATACATATAAAATAAAGAGATATTAGCGGCTGAACTATTCATCATTTTGTTACACAAACTTATTTTTTAGAGCCAAACCCTCTAAATTTATTCTGTCTAAATTTTTTTATTAAATGCGAATATAAATAGCTAATGTGTATACATTAAATTAGGAGTGTTATTGTAATTTCTTAATGATCTGAACACCTTTGCTAATCAATTAAAGTGATTATGAAAAAATATGAATAATTTAAAAAAATTTCTTATTTAAACATTATAAACTTAAATAATTAAACCACTTTATGCATTTAGGGATCCGTTTTAAAAATTTACAACTGTTACGACATATTTAGTTACAAAAGTTATCGTCTAGCGACTACTAAAATAAAGCTTGTTGCCTCGAAGATCGAACACTCTACCCTGATATGTACAATCTTCATCAACTCGAGCTCATTGTTGTTTAACTTTAGCCTTGCTCTTACCTACATATACAAACAATATATGTGAGTCGACAGACTCATCAGTAAGAAAAGTATATAATTATCATATCATAACAACGTTCGACGCCCGTACTATTAACCATAATATTAGCTTACACTCGATACACTAGTCGTACTGATGCGATAGCGCCAGTCAGTACTTTGCCAAACATACATTTATCAGTATTCAGTGCAACTCTATATGTACACTAATACTGTCATTACTGATATGTTTTCTAACAGGTATTCGTAAATATGCACACTTAACATGTAATCATATATGCATATTATTATACTAATTTTATCTTAATTTTAAATTCAGGTGTGTGTCGGTCAACCTAAGTAGAAATCGTTGCTCGACGATTTACAGGCCCCTAAGTCACAACATTCGTAAAACTAATAAGTGATACGCTAAATTACTTTTCAGTGACTTAAAATTAAAACTAAAAGTTTCCCTATCGATAAATAGTATAGCAATACTCTAAATATCGTCAAAACACAACAAATTAGAGTTCCAAAACTAATAGAACCGATAAACCTTATTATAAAATATGAAAAAAAATGATAATAATTAAAAAAAACATCGTTTTTAAGGAGGAAGATGAAGAATTTTTTTTTTTAAAAAAAAATAATGTATTATTTATTTTTAAATAATTTATCATTTTTTTTATATTTATAATAATTTTAATATATTTAAACAATTAAAATTACGTAAACTGTTAAAAATAAACTACAAGAAATGTTACTTTTGCCAATACATTTTTGTGCTGGCAAAAGTTGGTAAGGCGTTGGTAAAATAGAATTTACTTGTGATGTGTTGGCAAAAGGGGGTTGGCAAATCAATGGTGGTATTAGAACTCTTATCAGCATAAAATGAAAAGTGTTGGCAAAAATGATTTTTCCCAGCGCGTAAATATGCAAGTAAAAGTTAGATTTAGCCACTGCAAATGTAGTAAAACTTTGACCTCTTTGCCAGCGCAGTTTGCAAAATGTGCTTGTTATGCAAAGCCTTGCATGAATCTCTCTCAAACTCTCAAGATGAACTCACAAGGTGATTGGCCGATTGGCCATTGAACACAAGAACAGTTTTAGTAAATTGAATTGTATTGATTTGAGTGTGTATGAATGTTACAACAATGAATTAGCACTAGTTAGACATTTATATACATGTCTTAGGAAAAGCTAGGAGTTAGTTATTAACTAACTTACCTAACATACCGAACTAGAGCCTACTAACTTGACACGTGTACAATAGGTAACTAACCAACTAACATTTCACAAATCTCCACCTAGGAACCTAATGTACAGAATCAAAAGAGATTACACACTTTTAAACAAAAAAACATACAGACTTACAATTGACAGAAATTAACAAAAACCAGCCTTTTAGGCTGCAATTTGAAGTAAGTCTAAACATTGCTTGAATTTTGCTGTGGGAAGTGGTTTGGTAAGCATATCAGAGGGATTTTCATGTGTTGAAATTTTTTGAAGCTTGATCTTTCCTTCAGCTACAGTGTCTCAAATGAAATGGTATCTCACATCTATGTGTTTGGTCCTCTCATGAAAGACCTGATTCTTGCTTAAATGGAGTGCACTTTGACTGTCACAATGGATGACAACTGTGCTCTGTTCAACACCAAGCTCCCTGGTGATTCCCTTGAGCAAGAGTGCTTCTTTGACAGCTTCAGTGCAAGCAATGTATTCTGCTTCAGTAGTTGACAGAGCAACTACGGTTTGTAAGTTTGCCTTCCAACTGATTGTGCTATTGTTTATTCTGAACACAAAACCAGTTTGAGACTTCCTTGAGTCTAAATCTCCTGCATAATCTGAATCTACAAACCCTTCTATTTGAGTATTAGATGTGTTTGGACCATAGATCAAGCCTATATCCATTGTTCCCCTTAAGTATCTTAGTATCCACTTCACAGCACACCAATGTTCAGTGCTTGGATTTCCCATGAACCTGCTAACAGCACTTACAGCATGACTTAGATCTGGTCTGGAGCACACCATTAGATACATTATACTGCCTACCACATTAGAATATGGTATATTTTCCATGTATTTTGTATCTTCATCAGTGCAAGGTGATTGGGAGCTATTTAATCTAAATTGCATGCCAATAGGGGTGCTTACTGGTTTGCAATCCAGAAAATTGAACTTCCTTAGGATCTTTTCGATGTAGCTATGCTGGGATAGCTTTAAGCATCTTTGTTCTCTGTTTCTATCAATCTCAATCCCAAGAATTTTCTTTGCAGCCCCTAGATCTTTCATGTCAAACTCTTTACTCAATAGCCTTTTGATCTTGTCAATTTCATTTCTGTCCTTGCTAGCTACTAACATATCATCAACATATAGCAGCAAGAACACTAATCCTTTTGCCTTTCTCACATAAACACAGCTGTCATAGGCACTTCTTTTGAACCCTATTTTGGTTACAAAATCATCAAACCTTCTATACCATTGTCTAGGTGATTGTTTTAGGCCATATAAGGATCTCTTCAATAGACATACATGATCTTCTTTCCCTTTCTCCTCATATCCTTCTGGTTGTCTCATATAAATCTCCTCCTCCAAATCTCCATGTAGAAATGCTGTTTTTACATCTAGTTGCACAAGTTCTAGGTCATTATAGGCTACAATGCTGAGAAGCAATCTAATAGAGGTGTGTTTCACCACAGGGGAAAATATTTCATGGTAATCAATACCTTCCCTTTGTGTGAAATCCCTGGCCACTAATCTAGCCTTAAACCTAGCTGGTTCAATCCCTGGAATCTCATCTTTGTGCCTATAAACCCACTTGCAACTCACAACTTTCCTTCCTGCAGGTAACCTTATAACTATCCAGGTCTTATTTCTTCTGAGGGAGTCCATCTCACTATCCATAGCTTGTCCCCACTGATGCTTGTTCACTGATCTCATAGCTTCTCTGTAGGATCTAGGCTCTTCTCCTTCTGAAACATTCAGTGCATAGTAGATGACATCAGCAAAACCAAATCTGATTGGTGGTTTTATTGCTCTTCTCTTTCTATCTCTTACAAGTTGATAGTCCTCCCTCTCATGATCTTCATCATCACTCATTCTTTCTTCTGGTTCTTCATCTACTGTTTCTTCTATTTCTACTTGTTCAGAATCCTCCTTTTTTATGATCTGGCTCCACCTCAAACTGGGATTCACTGTCGATTGTTAATTGATCAGTTGCAGGGTTGCTTTTGAGAGTATCCTTGTACATTCTACTTTCATCAAAGGTTACATCCCTGCTTGTGAAGTACTTTTGATGATTCCCTTCTTCAATACTCCACAATTTGTAACCTTTTACTCCATCTGGATAGCCAAGAAAAATACATTTTCTTGCTCTTGGTTCTAGTTTATCTTGCCTAATGTGAGCAAAGGCAACACAACCAAAGACTCTCAAGTGATCATAGTTGGCATTCTTCCCTGTCCAAGCTTCTATGGGGGTTTTGAATTGAATTGCAGATGAGGGACATCTGTTTATTAAGTAACAGGCTGTGTTAACAGCCTCTCCCCAAAAATTCTTTGGTAATCCAGCTTGTATTAACATGCATCTTACCCTCTCCAAAATGGTTCTATTCATTCTCTCTGCTAAACCATTTTGTTGAGGGTTCTTAGGCACTGTTTTATGTCTCCTTATGCCAACTTTCCTGCAAAAAACTGAAAATTCATCTGAACAGAACTCCATTCCATTGTCAGTTCTCAAGTTCTTAACCTTTCTACCAGTTTGAGTTTCAAGTAGGATTTTCCATTCCTTAAACTTAGTTAGAACATCATTTTTATTTTTCAAAATGTGTATCCAAACATACCTTGAAAAATCATCTATGATGGTAAAGAAATACCTTGCTCCACCTCTGGAAATGGTTCTGGATGGTCCCCATAGGTCTGAGTGTAAGTAATCCAAGATGCCATTGGATGTGTGCTTCCCTGTACCAAACTTGACTTTGGTTGACTTCCCCAACACACATTGATCACAGAAATCTAGATCTTGTAGCTTGTTCTTACCAAAAACACCCTTCTTTTCAAGAATTTTAAGACCTCCATTGCTAATATGCCCCAGTCTCTTATGCCAGATTTCTGTGTTTTTCTTGGCATCACAGGCTGCAACATTTACTTCACTAATCATGGTATTTCCTTGTAATATGTAGATCCCATGGTCTTTGATTCCTTTCATCACCATTCTTGATCCCATAATCACTCTCATTGTTCCACTTTCTATTCGAACAGTATACCCTTCTTGATCTAACATAGCCACAGAAATTAGATTTCTCTTTAGTTCAGGAACATGCCTTACTTGCTTCAACTCTGCAACACCTCCACCATGAAGCTGTAATTTTATTTTTCCCATTCCAGTGATGGGACATGATCTGTTGTCTCCCAATCTTACAGTCCCACCTTCCAATGCTTGATATTCACTGAATTGTGATTTATCAGGACATACATGAAATGAACATCCTGAGTCCATCACCCATCCAGTTCTTGAATTTGAGTCTGAGACAACAAGAACTCCAGCACTGTCATATCCCTCACTGTTATCACCATCAGAAATTAACCCTGCATCACCAGATCGATTCTGATTGTAGCTTTTCAGAATTGGACAATCTTTCCTGAGATGAGTAGTCTTGCTGCAGATGAAACATTTCCTTTTGAACTTAGAATTAGATTTTCCTTGATCTTTGTTCTGTCCAGTGTGATCCTTGTTTCCTTTCTTGGAATTCTTTCCTCGAACAAACAAACCATCTCCATCAACTTCATCCTTCTGTTCAGATTTCTTCTTAAGCTCCTTTGACATCAAGGCATTCTGAACTTCTTCGAGAGTCAATGATTCCTTTCCAAACATCATTGTATCCACAAAATGCTCGTACGATTCAGTGGGCAATGAGTTTAGAACTATGATGGCTTGATCCTCATCTTCGATCCTAATTCCAATATTCTCAAGATCAAGAATGATCTTGTTGAATTCGTCCAAGTGATCCTCTACACTTCTCCCTGTTACCATCTTGAATGCATACAATTTCTGCTTCAGAAATAGTCTATTTGCTAGTGACTTGGTCATGTACAGACTTTCCAATTTCTTCCAGACCCCAGAAGCTGTTGTCTCCTTCGAAACTTCACGTAACACTTTATCTCCAAGACTTAGAATCAAGGCACTGTGAGCTTTCTCGAACATCTCAGTCTTCTCCTTAGCTGTCATGGAGGTTGGTAAGTCTTTCTCTTCCAGTAAGGCTGCTTGAAGGCCTTGCTGAACTAACATGGCCCTCATCTTCACACGCCATAGGCCAAAATCATTCTTTCCAGAAAACTGTTGGAATTTATTTTACCAGGATCTTAGATCTACTCACAAGTATGTTTATTAACATCCTAAATATGAACTTTCTAAAACGATGAAATAAACACATATAAAGTTTAAGAAACCTTACATTGGGTGCAGCGGAATATAATGACTCCTTCCGTTCAGATATCTAGCCCTTGATTCCTTTCTGTAGCAGAGCATTATCAATATCTGAACCTGGATCTCTTTCTCTGAATCTTTGATGCCGAAACTCCTTTCGATGATCTTTCTTCACGATCTTCCTCACTATGATTGAGGTATCACTTGATGTGTGTGGGCACTACTCTAATCACTAAGAGAGGTTCGAAATATTGAGGAAGAAAAGAGAGAGAGAGTGGCGGCTAGAGAAGAGAGTGGAGGCTCAGGTTTTTCTGATTCAGAAAGTGTAATTTTCCTGAAGCCTTCACTATCTATTTATAGCATTCCTCTAGGGCTTGATTTGAATTATATGGCATTAAAATAATGAAAAAATCATTTAAAAAAGATGACATAAGTGGCCGGCCCTAGTCTAGGTGGACTGGGCCTTGATTTTTGCAATTTTGCAATTTTACCACTTTTGTATCTGTTTTTCTCAAAAATGCCAATTTCCTAATTCAATCATTTAAATGTCAATTCTAACTATTTAATAACTATAAATAATTATTAAATAATATTGTCATTTATCATATTTATTAATTGCACCATACAAAGTATCATAATTAACAAATATGCCCATGTTAACTCTTTCTTTACAATTTCGCCCTTACTTAGTGAAAATTTCACAAATAGACATAGTCTAATTTGTGAATTATAATTGATTAGTCAAAACCAATTACATGAGTCTTACAAGCAATATTATCTCAACTAGTGGGGGGACCATGGGTCTATATAACCGAGCTTCCAATAAGTAGATCAAGAATTTAGCACTAAAATTCACTAACTTATTAATTCTTCGTTGAATCCACGCATAGAACTCGATTGCACTCTCGGTATATAGAATGCTCTATATGTTCCACCATATAGACACATCATTAGTTATCCATTGTTATAATCCTAATGTGATCAATGATCCTCTATATGAATGATCTACACTCGTAAAGGGATTAAATTACCGTTACACCCTACAATGTATTTATTCCTTAAAACACTTCGACCCCGTATAAATGATATTTCGGCTAATGTGAAATGAGTACTCCACCATTTATGTTCGTTTGGTCAAGCTCGAAGGAGATCATCCTTTGCTTACTATTCGCCAGATAGAAGCTATAGATTCCATGTTTATGATAGCGCTCCCACTCAATTGCACTACCGTGTTCCCAAAATGTACGTATCACCCTGACCTAAAAGTAGGCTTAACTAACAAATCAAAGAACACGAATAGCCTTTCAAGATTGAGCCTAATCATATCAGGATTAAGATCATTTGATTCTAGGATCAACTTAGGCGATATTGACTTGAATAGATATTACGGTAAGTTTAATAAATCTAAGTCAAAGTTCAATATCGGTCCCTTCCGATGCATACTCCATGCATCCAACCTGAGCTTTACTTTAACCAATGCTCTGGAAAGAACATAGTATTTCTCCAAATACAAGTAAACTCTTGTTGTAGATTATCATATCAGTAAAACCCTATGTCTGATAAATCTAGGAAACTTTATTCACATAGTCATGTTTACTTTCCAATGTGTTGACGACACAATAAACAGGATCAAGTATGTGAAAAGGGTTTCAGATGAATTTATACATTATGTACATATAATCATGAAATAAATCATGTGAACCATGCAACATTAAATGTTATTTCTGATCTATATTAATAAGTAAATCTGATTATATTGAAATGAGTTTTATTTAGGGCATAAAACCCAACAAACTCCCACTTGCACTAATATAAAACAAAAAGTGCGTTTCAAATAATCTCAACACCTTGATATGCAAATCAAGTGTAGTAGTAGTAAACTCCTCGTAATAGGATCTGAAAGGTTGAATTAAACACAACCTTTTCTCCACCATTACTCTTCCTTAATCACAAAACCATTGATAATGTGAAATTCCTCTCTATATGTCTACTCTCTTGGGATACTGGATTCTATACCTTTGGCAACTACTTTTGGTTAATCAGGAAATTAACACTAGTAGTTTAAGGCAATTTGGAATGGTGCCAAAGATGTATAGAACTTTCCTTAGACTGAATAAGTACCTTTCCTGCAGCTTTAACATTCAGTCTCTCTCTGGTAGACCTAGAGACTTCAGATAGGTTTTTACACTTCTCCGAAATCACTATTCCACCCCCAGAGTAATCACCATCTTATCAGAAAGATTTACTAGCACATAGGCAAATTTCGAAATCTGATATGGTGTAGTCTAAGAGTTTTAAACACACCCTTATTGACTAACATATAGTTCCTCTTCTTTATCTTAGGATTTACTTGATTGTCTTCCAATGTTCTTCTCCCGGATTAATCTGATACCTACTCATTACTCCCACTCAACAGCAGGTGTCTGGTCTAAGGCATACAAAAGCATATCTAAGACCTCTCACTGTTGATGTAAGAAATTCTTTCATGGTTTTATCTTTTCTGGAATAGTTAAGACTTTTCCTTAGATAAATAAAATCTATACCTAAGAAGTTGTGAAGCTTCTATAGATTGCCATTAGAAAGAAAATGCTTCAAAGATCTTACTAAAGTAAGTTGCTTGCATTAGAGTAAGTAATTACCAGGTATACCACAAGCCATAGGTTTAGATAAACTCAAACCTATAATACTAGGAACAGAAGTTTTGTTAAGTCCATAGAATAGACTTATTAACGAAAATTTCCTTTTATGTCCTTGTAATAGAAAACTTTAGGTCATTCCATGTGAATGGATTAAACCATAGTTCTATTGGCTTTCTTCTTAGTTTCTTATCTTGACAATCCATTACTTGTTTAAACTCACAATGGATTTTAATCACTTGTGTCTCCCAAGTCATAAGAAGGTGAGTTCCTAGAAACTCTCCCACTACGACAAGGTACCGTGAATTATGTCGAAGAAAACTAAATGGTATTGATCTCTTCGGTTGTGACAAGACAACAGAGGCAGTGGGATCATCATATGTTATAAGATGATAGAACACTTTTGGAATCAAGAATAAATATCTCCTTTATTTGCTACTTGTTTTTCAGACTTAGTCATTTTCTTAGAAAAGTAGTATTTGTTTGAACAAACACTTTCTTATCTATTGACAATGGGATGGTCCACCCCTAATCACTTAGAAAAGCTAACAAACCATGGTTAACTTGATTCTAGCCTTTCTTAAGATTTAGATTAGGTCATCCATGAATCTAGTAATGATTTACATTAAGTATACAACCATTACATCATTCCGAAATTGTATTACCATAGAAGGATTTAGGCAACGACTAGTAACTAATCATCAACATGCAACTCGAAATTTACGGGGAGGTAAGTTTGGATATAATTCAAAAATCAATTTAATGATCTTTGAACTGCATATCTACTAACTATTTCTCCACCCCTATCAGTTCGCAAGATCTTTAACCACTTACCTTAATGGTTTTAACCATTGCTAGAAATTTATGAAATTTTTCAAACATTTCAAATTTCTTTGCATAAGGTATAATCTAGAGTTATCGTTTTAAGAATACAACGAAAAACTCATATCCACCCCTGAATGTACATTCATCTGCGAATGAGATGAACTACTTTCAGTGGATATAGGCATATTAACTCTTTGCAGAGATTGATCTTGTCAAATCCACTATGAACAAGATACAAATGCCATAGATTAAGAAAATGTGGTAGTGTCTATGATGACATAGGTTTAGTTACATCAAAGAGTTCTTAGAATACTTCAAGTGGATCCTGGTCACAGAATACCTAACTCATATTCCATACAGTTTTAATCCATTAATAGAAGATGGATATTAAACACTTGAAAAAGTGTAACTGTATTGTGATTCTGGAATTAGAAATATAAGAAAATTTCTATTTGGAATCTAAAATTAAAGTCAAAGACTTAAATTTATACCAAATATTATGAGTAATTCTATCTTGGACCAGCACTACTAATACAAACTCTAAGTCAGATTTGCCCATACAAGTAGGAGATTTCTAAGATTGAGGATTTATATCAATTGGGAATAGAATTTCGGGATTATAATCATATGCGTCATATAAAATGACATGAAATGATTTATAGACCATTCATCCAATGATATGTTTTGAAAGCTAATTCGAAATGAATAAGCTAAGAGGAATTAGGATAATTTCGTTTAAAATAAGAATCCAACGATGCTTCGATTAGCGAAAGTCAAAGTAATCTTATTTATATAATCTTCTTGTTTCATATCATAAAAATACTAGTCTAAGGTGTCATCAATGGATGAACAGCTAGATGTCGCATATACAATATTTATCTTTCGAGATCTAACACTATTATGTATGTCTAATGGTGAAAATCCACTAGGGATTTATCTCATTAGATAAACAAGCCAAGTTAGACCAACAATGAAGATTCGAAATTAAACTACAACTTAATAACAGAAAATAACATGGTTCAATATAAATTCATACACAATTCAGAAATTATAAGCATATAGCAAGTAGGAATGACAAGTGAAAATACTAAAACTTACAATCCTAAATAATTTCCAAGGTTTTCAACAAACTGATATCGGTTGTCCCGTTTAGGCGAGAGTCAAAGCTACCATTCATTGAATAGAGTTGTCAGCTCGTCTAAAATGTTAAACATTCTAGCAACCTTTTATTCGATCAAGATTGGAATTCAGCGTTGTCCCGTTTAGGCGAGAGTCAAGGCAATTCTATCTTATGAGCTTCCACCATTGTTTCATAATTTGCAAGTCAAGTATGGTCGCCACCATTAGGGTGATCCATACCATACAAAACACTTACAAACTACTTATCATGCGAGGTTAAACGGTGCGAAATTGCTAATGAACGTTCCTCCATTAGGGAGGATTACTCACTAAAACAAACGCGGTGTAAAACCCACAATGGAGATCGAATGTCTCTATAATAAAGCTCAATATTTGAAAAGAGTTGTATTTTCTTTTATTCTCTTTATTTATTCTATTTATTTTAAATATATATTTATTTAATTAAAATTTCCAATTTAGAATGAAAAATTCTAAATATAAATTTTAATTTAATATTTATAAATTTTACTTAGATGGATATGAAAATAACATGAATTATTTCCATCTTAGTAATAATTTCCAATAAATATTTAGAAAAAATATTTAAGTTGTTACAAAATTAATTTAAATTAATTTACAACTCAAATTTAATTTTCTATAAATATATATTGCATTTCGAAAAATTAAAGTATATAAGAATACAATTTTCGAAAAATGCATATTAAAATAAAAAATAAATCCTGGAAAAAATTATTCTAATTTAATGTTGGCCCAAAATTAATTAATAAAATTAATTTACAACAAAAAATATAATTTTCCTATTTAATTAAATATATAAGAAAAATTACAAATATTTAAGTATGATGATGAAAATCAACTTAAATATTAATTTTCTATTTAATTAAATACACTAGAAAAATACTTCAAGCAAAAATATCACCTATCTAGATTTTCCTTTGACTAATTAATTCTATTTCTAATAATATACTTTAATTCAATTTATTTTAAATTAATCAATAAATGAAAAAATCATTGATTTAAGTTGATCCAAGAATTAATTAAAATAATTAATTTACAACTTAATCTATTTTTCAAGATAAAATTCGAAATTCTAGCATTTAAGAAATGCAATTTCGAAAATTGATTAATAAAATAAAGAAAAATATATTTTGAAAATTATTTAAATTTAGTTGAAAAAATAAATTTCAACTAAAAATAATTTTCTATTTAATTAAATGTCATGAAAAAGAAATATTTAAGTATGATGATAAAAATCAACTTAGATATTTAATTTTCAAATTAATTAAATGTATTAAATTCAAGAAATAAATAATTAAGTGTAGAGAAGGCTTAATTATTAATCTCTAGTTTAATACTAGGAAAAAATATACTTAAAATAAATTGTACCAAAATTAATTATTTAAATAATTAATTTCACAATTTATAATATTTTCCTATTTAATTTTAGAAATAATAAGTAGTCTATAAATAACTATCTAGAAAATATCTTATTTGACTAAGTATCTTTTCCACAAAATTTGAAAAAATATCTAATTTAAGTTGTACTAGAAAAATCTAGAACTTAAATATTTTCAAATTTAAATTTAATTAAATATCAAAAATTAAGTTGTAACCACTTAATTTGAAAATATTCCATTTTAAGTTAATATTCGAAAAGATATTAACTTAAAAAAAATATCTAAAGAATCTTAATAACCAATGCCTAAAATTCCTCAACTTAATTTTGAAATTTTGAATTCAAAAGATATTCAGATTTAAGTTGGTTAGTTGAAGATAACTAAATATCAACTTAAATAGGAATATTTAATGAAAAATTTAAATTAAGTTCCAGAAAGAATCTAGATGGTTATAATTCTATATTTAATTAAATACAAGAAAATACATATAGTTTAGCTTAGAATATAAAATTCCTTAAACTATATTTTTCTTAAATTAATTTCAAAATAAATGAAATTAATTATGTTGCTAATCAATTTTATTAGGTTAAACTAGTTTAATTAACCTAGTACAGTCATTCAAATCAGGCAAATGGGCCTTCACAATTGGGGTGGTTTGTGTGAGGGGGTGCTGGGTTCAGTATGTCGTACCCACTTCTATGGCTCCCAACTCTCACACAAGGCCCAAAAGAGAGGAATTTAACCTTAATAAGAACAACTGTTATTAATTGAATAAGCCCAAAACTAAATGGGCCTAAATAAAATCTATCAATGACTATGACATTTTATTTAGCAACATTAACCTATATGCATCTATAATAAAATTAAACACATAGGCTCACACAGGCACACTTTGGATGGGTCCTATCATGTTGCTAGGTCATACACAGATGAAAGAAGATTGTAAATATACCTGTTACAAATTATTATCTTGACCAAGGGAGCCATCAGATCATTAGATCTGGCAAAAAGTAACCATGGCTATTTGCAATCAAGTAATAATAGGTTTTAAAAACTTACACATAAGCTAAAACACATACTCCTGCAACAAGGTTAGCTGGATAGTTGGATGTAGGATTTATTTAATTTTAAATTAAATATTTAATTTCGAAAATAATTAATTAAATAAAAAAATAATTTTTCGAAAAATTTAAAAAAAATTTGAAAAATTCGAAAATTTTTTTTTTTTTAAAAAATTTAAATTTAAAATTAAACCTACAATTTTTGAAAAATTAGGTTTCAACCAACCTAAATATCATTTCAAAAAAAATTGCTAACTACTTTTAAATTTTAAATGTTATTTTATAAATAAAAATTAAATAAAAAATTAGAAAAGATAAATAAATATCTTTTTCAAATTTTAAATGTAATTTAAATAAATAAAATAACAAAATTTAAAAAAAAATTAGCAAAATATCTTATATCATTTAAAAATTACATGATTATAAATATCTTATTTTAAATTTAAATATGGTCAAAATATCTAAAAAGATTTAATTAAAAAATCTTAAAAGATAAGATATTTTTAAAATATCTTAAAAGATATTATAAATATCTTAAAAGATATTATAAATATCTTAAAATATCTGACCTTAAATTTAAAAAAAATATAATCAAATTTAAAAATAAGATAGATTTTTAAGCAAAAAGATAAATACTAATTCTATTCAAATTCAAATTACACTAATATCTTGAATTAAATTAAAAAAAATTTAAATTAATTCAAAATGATAATTAGAATTGAATTAGGAATAGTAATAGTATATATACAAAACCATACAAAAAATTGGAAGTTAATTCCATGAAAAAGTATGAAAAATTGAAGAAAATTGAAAAAATTCGAAACTGTACGGACAGTTCTGCGATCGTAGGAAACTATCAGCACAGCCCCGATTTTGTCAAATCTTCAAAAAATCATAACTAATTCAAATAAAATCCAAATTGAGTTCTGTAAAAGGCTAACTTGCTTAATTTTTTCCATACTATCCAATAAAAATAATGCCAGAACCGAAATAACAATTATTTTTCACGAAAATTTCACAATCATCAATCAATCATCAAATAACACTCAATACAACATGATACCATCCAAAGAACATACAAACAATCGTTTTAAAGTCCAAATTACATGTAAGTAAATCAATTACCATGGCTCTGAGGCCAGTTGTTGGAATTTATTTTACCAGGATCTTAGATCTACTCACAAGTATGTTTATTAACATCCTAAATATGAACTTTCTAAAACGATGAAATAAACACATATAAAGTTTAAGAAACCTTACATTGGGTGCAGCGGAATATAATGACTCCTTCCGTTCAGATATCTAGCCCTTGATTCCTTTCTGTAGCAGAGCATTATCAATATCTGAACCTGGATCTCTTTCTCTGAATCTTTGATGCTGAAACTCCTTTGCTGATGATCTTTCTTCACGATCTTCCTCACTATGATTGAGGTATCACTTGATGTGTGTGGGCACTACTCTAATCACTAAGAGAGGTTCGAAATATTGAGGAAGAAAAGAGAGAGAGAGTGGCGGCTAGAGAAGAGAGTGGAGGCTCAGGTTTTTCTGATTCAGAAAGTGTAATTTTCCTGAAGCCTTCACTATCTATTTATAGCATTCCTCTAGGGCTTGATTTGAATTATATGGCATTAAAATAATGAAAAAATCATTTAAAAAAGATGACATAAGTGGCCGGCCCTAGTCTAGGTGGACTGGGCCTTGATTTTTGCAATTTTGCAATTTTACCACTTTTGTATCTGTTTTTCTCAAAAATGCCAATTTCCTAATTCAATCATTTAAATGTCAATTCTAACTATTTAATAACTATAAATAATTATTAAATAATATTGTCATTTATCATATTTATTAATTGCACCATACAAAGTATCATAATTAACAAATATGCCCATGTTAACTCTTTCTTTACAATTTCGCCCTTACTTAGTGAAAATTTCACAAATAGACATAGTCTAATTTGTGAATTATAATTGATTAGTCAAAACCAATTACATGAGTCTTACAAGCAATATTATCTCAACTAGTGGGGGGACCATGGGTCTATATAACCGAGCTTCCAATAAGTAGATCAAGAATTTAGCACTAAAATTCACTAACTTATTAATTCTTCGTTGAATCCACGCATAGAACTCAGAATTGCACTCTCAGTATATAGAATGCTCTATATGTTCCACCATATAGACACATCATTAGTTATCCATTGTTATAATCCTAATGTGATCAATGATCCTCTATATGAATGATCTACACTGTAAAGGGATTAAATTACCGTTACACCCTACAATGTATTTATTCCTTAAAACACTTGACCCCGTATAAATGATATTTCAGCTAATGTGAAATGAGTACTCCACCATTTATGTTCGTTTGGTCAAGCTCGAAGGAGATCATCCTTTGCTTACTATTCGCCGCATAAGCTATAGATTCCATGTTTATGATAGCGCTCCCACTCAATTGCACTACCGTGTTCCCAAAATGTACGTATCACCCTGACCTAAAAGTAGGCTTAACTAACAAATCAAAGAACACGAATAGCCTTTCAAGATTGAGCCTAATCATATCAGGATTAAGATCATTTGATTCTAGGATCAACTTAGGCGATATTGACTTGAATAGATATTACGGTAAGTTTAATAAATCTAAGTCAAAGTTCAATATCGGTCCCTTCCGATGCATACTCCATGCATCCAACCTGAGCTTTACTTTAACCAATGCTCTGGAAAGAACATAGTATTTCTCCAAATACAAGTAAACTCTTGTTGTAGATTATCATATCAGTAAAACCCTATGTCTGATAAATCTAGGAAACTTTATTCACATAGTCATGTTTACTTTCCAATGTGTTGACGACACAATAAACAGGATCAAGTATGTGAAAAGGGTTTCAGATGAATTTATACATTATGTACATATAATCATGAAATAAATCATGTGAACCATGCAACATTAAATGTTATTTCTGATCTATATTAATAAGTAAATCTGATTATATTGAAATGAGTTTTATTTAGGGCATAAAACCCAACAAAAACTTCTCGAGATCATACTTTGCAGTCCCCATTTTCTTGGTTGTTCACTGAATTTCTTGAACAAGAATCAAGACAATCCTTTTCGAACTTCCTTCTCCAATGCTCTGATACCACTTGTTATGCAAAGCCTTGCATGAATCTCTCTCAAACTCTCAAGATGAACTCACAAGGTGATTGGCCGATTGGCCATTGAACACAAGAACAGTTTTAGTAAATTGAATTGTATTGATTTGAGTGTGTATGAATGTTACAACAATGAATTAGCACTAGTTAGACCTTTATATACATGTCTTAGGAAAAGCTAGGAGTTAGTTATTAACTAACTTACCTAACATACCGAACTAGAGCCTACTAACTTGACACGTGTACAATAGGTAACTAACCAACTAACATTTCACAGTGCTGGTAAAAGTTACTTTTACTAACGCAGTAGCGAACTGTACTTGTAAAAGTGACATTTCTTGATATGTCATATGTACAATTATATACACATCAACTGTTAACAAATTTTTATGGACGAAATACTAAATACTAGAACATAAATGAAGTTTTTAAGATACTATCATTCCCAAATATTCAATTTGTTTGTGTAATAAAATAAATAATTTAGTGGTATTACTGCAAACACTCTTAAAATAAATGAAAATTATAACATTAATTAATCTCAGTAAAACAGTACATTAGAAGAATATTGTTATTATTGAATTTGGCATCTTAACTAAAATGCTTAATGTCAAATTATGATGTAATAAATAGGTGCAAATTAATATCCAATTCATAAAAATATCCTTTGGCATGTAGAATTGATAAACTTAAGATCACAGTATTAATTGTTCTTTCAACAAACCATAGCCATGACTCTTTATTAAGCTATGTTAAGAATGTTCCCATTCAAACTATTCTTTCACTTTATTCACATCCACTAGAGTTGCATATCTTTGGGCAAGGAGAGGAGTCATGACTAATTATATAGGGTAAATATTATTTTGGATCATGTGTTTTACAAAAATTATCAATTGGATCTGTATTTTATTAAATGACAAAATGGACCATGTATTTTCCAAAATAATAAAAATACGATTATGAGCTTAATTTTTGACAACTTTTTTTTTAATATAATCAACTTGAAAACAATTCCTAATACGAACAAATACAGAAAATGTAAATAATTTTATAACACTTTTATAATTAAATTTTATTTTGACAAAAAATCAATTCAAAGTCCTATTTGTACCATTTTAGAAAATACAGGGTTTATTTTATCATTTAACAAAATAGAGGGTCCAATTGATAATTTTTACAAAACGCAGAGTCCAAAATAATATTTACACAATTATATACCCTTTTGGGCACCCCACTTATATGACTTATTTTTTATCAACACCAACCTCTCTCTCTCCATAAAATCCCTTTGTTTAACATATTTAATAAAGTAGTGAAGAGATAAAAATAATAATTTTATCTAAGTGATATCCACGTAAAAATAACATGGGTAACACAAAAAAAAAAAAGTGAACATATTCAACAAAATTACAACTATATATATTGAACTATTATAATAAAGATTAAATAATATTACAAATTTATTATAAAAATACACATAAAATGAAAAATAAAAGATAAAGAGATCAAATCATAACTCAAAACTATATAACAAACATGTAAATAACCACACGGTAAAAAGCACCAAAAAGAAAGTAATGTGAGAGCAATCTAACACTAAAAAAAACCACAAGTAATAAGTAGGAGAATTATTAAATTTAAACAATGTCTTACACCTTTAGTATAAAAGCTTATTTGCCCATATATACTACCACTACTTAGGAAAGAGAAATAGAAATAACTTTCTAGATTTATTAAGCCTAAAATATTTCTAACAATGTGCTCTAAAAAAATATTTTAGGCTTGATAAATCTAAAAATATTTTGAGGCGATAAAAGTTTAAAGTCGCTCTTAATACTCTCTTTTCTTGTAGTGTCTCTTGATAGAAACTTAGTATCACAAAGTGAACTCGTAGGTTTATATAGTGGTGGGACTAAATATTTGAAATTACACACTCAAATAGTTGTTACCAGTCGATTTAGGGCACTAAATGAGATTGCTAGAAACACCCCCATTAAATTGCTAAACGTTTCAAACGGTTTTCACAAAAAATACCTCCAAGCGACATGTCGTCTGGTGCTTTTCCAAGATACTCATCTATATGGAACCAATTCATATAGGAAAATTCTACAATGCACCCCCTTAAAATGAATATATCGATACACCTCTATCTGTTTTAGCATCCGAACTAATTTTTTAGTCAAATTTTTCTCATGTTCATGTACGTTATAGTTATTTAAGACATCCTGCAAAATTTCAAGAAATTTGGAAAAGTTTAACACACCGAAAATTATGTTCAAACAGTGTGTTGTACGCGTGATTATTTTATTTTATACGCGTTTAAAATTAACTGTTTGAACATTGTTTTCTATATTGTAAATTATTCCGAATTTTTCAAAATTTTGTAAGATATCTTAAATAGCTATAATGTACATGAATATAAAAAAAAAAATTAGACTAATTTTTTTTTTCTAAATGCCAAAATAAGTTAAGGGTGCATCAATACATCCCTTTTAAGGGAGTGCATTGTAGAATCACTCATTCATATATACCCCATCGTCCCAATACTAATTTTAATGCTAACGGCTAGAAATTTATCTCTTTGAATCTATAATCCCCACATGTAATTGTGAGGTTATTAAAATTTATGTATTATATTATATTATATTATATATCATATAATATATTATCCAACACATAATTAATATATATTATATCATCATATTTTAATCTAATATTATATTCTATGCTAAATAACAAACAATATAACAACAATTACCATATGTTTCCTATATAGCAATTTAAGTGTAAAAAAGAAAATGAATGAGATCCAACATTCAATTGTTGTGTGGGAATTTAAAATCTGCATATATTAACTGTACGTAGTTATAGTAACCACCAATAGTGTCCTATGATATTAATGTTTTGAACTAACTAATATTAATGGGTTTTCATATCATCAGTCTTAAAATTATTATATAACAAATTAGGTCAGGGGACAACTTAAGAGTTAAGACTTTGGACAACTACTATTCATTGAGATAACAACTGCACACTACTATATATGCAGAACAGTCATTCAATTTTCCCATTTTGCCTTAGCACAAAGTTTTTGGACCACAATAATCAATAACTTATAATACTATATATCTGTTCTGATGTACCCACATTAATATAAATATATAAATTTATATATATATATATCTCATTGTTCAAAATTCAAGAATAATAGGACCCTTCTAAAGTCTTCTCTCTATTATGTCCTTTGTAATTAAGTGACACAGACTAGACATTAGAGATTTTATAGCCAAATTTAAATATTTACATGCATTATTCATTTTTCAAAAATAAAGGTTTCACTTGTCTCCTTATCATGTTCTATTGTTCAGTACATATTGGTCATTCTTTCGTATACAACAGCTATTTTTTTCTTTTTCTTTTTCACCTTTTACATATATAAAAATTATATAAAATATTGGACTATATATGCAGTACAATCTACAGAGCATATAAGGCTAAAACTTGTGACACAATTATGACAGAATGATAAGGGAAAAAGTTATTGGTTACTAAATGACAGAAAATAGTGTCTTATCTATAGTACCATTTTAAATGTTGTGTATTGTATATAACCAAAACAAATCAAATTTTTAAGAACTCAATCTTTGTTGAGATTAGATGGAAATTGTCTTTTTTGGTTTACTTAACTTTTTTTGGTTGAATACAAATTTGTGGTGATATATAGAAGAGTACTGAAGAGTGAATGTTGATTTGACAGTTAAGTTAAAGTGGCAGGTTTTGGAATCATATTGATGGTGATCAGTATTGTCTATGGTAAGGTTGGTATTTTGTTTGTAGGCTTATTTTATGGGGGGTCCTTAAATTATATAGGTTTTATCAAATTTCGTCTCTTATTTTTTTTTTTTTATTTAAGCGTTTATGTATACACTATATTGTATAATGTAGGACTCGATCCTCAGACTCACTACACACACACACCCTCGTACCCTCTATGATCACTTGAGTTAGCCTCAATTGGTCCCCCACTTTATTTTTGGTATATTAGATTTTAGCAAAATCGTCACTAGCAAATTAGTTCCTAAACTTTTAGTTATTGAATAATATTAAGTTCTTACTATTAAATAATGGTAATTTTATTGACTTTTTAATTAATGTTTTGTGTTAATTTCAATATTTTATCTTTTATTTTAATTTAGTACTTTTTTTTAAAAAAAAATGATGTATATTTTTATTTTCCAAGTATTTATTTATATATATAAACATTTAATTTCTTTTAGCCAAATATTTAAAGTATATTATATATTTCCATCCCCAAAGAAAAAAAACCAAGCATATGTAAATGAGTTTTAGACTCACTTTTAAGGTGTTAATTTAGGTTAAGTTTTAGGTATTTAGGTTTATTTTGTGTGGATTTATACTTATTTCAATGTATCTTCAGGTTAGATGGATTTAGTATGACTTGGAGTGGAAACGATGTAAAAATATTGAAGATTTGATCAAACATGAAGAGAACTGAAAAAAATTGCTTCTAGAGGAGTTGTGCGATTGCATAGGTTGTTGGCATGGCTGCACCACTATATGCTACAATTGTGATTTTCTAAAAAAATGAGGAAACTTCGAAGTGTCATTTCTAGAAAGAGTAATGTGGCTGCACAAATGATCTTGAAAATCAATTTGTTGAAAAAAAATGGGTTGTTTTACCTTTTTGCTACGTAATTAGTGTGTAATGTGCCTTTTTGCTTCCATATAACTCAAATTTTAGGTATCATGCAATGTATAAACTTTTAAAGTTAGTTAGTTTTTGTTTTGCTGATTATCTGATCATGTTTAGTAATTAAAAGGACGAAAAAGTTGCTCATGTAATTCAAGAAACTTTTGCTACCTTTAACAGCTGCTCGGGCCTTTAAACCAATTCGAATAAGTCACATATTTACTTTGGTGGGGTTGATGAAGCGATTAAACTGGCCATTTGGGATCTGATTCCATTAAAGAGAGTCATTTTATTCTTAAGTACCTCAGTGTGACAATAAGACCAAAAAATAAAAAGTAATGGATGTAATATTTTCTGAAGAAGATTCAAATGAAGCTTCATAATTGGGCAAGTCGATATCTCTCGTATGCTGGTAGAGTGCATTTGATTCATTCAGTTTTGTTGGGCATCTATTGCAATTCAATGAGCATAAGTATGCTCCCGTAGAAGGTAGTCAAGGATATTGAAAAACTCTACATGAACTTTTTATGGGATGCGAAAGGTAATACTAGTAAGATGCATCTAGCATCGTGGGATCTTGCTTGCAAATCTAAGAACTATGGCAGTTTAGGTTTCCATGAAGGAGCCAAGTGGAATAAAGCATCGATTTCTTTGTATATTAAGGCTCTTTCTATGAAGCAATATGCTATTTGGGTTAAATGGATCATTACCATCTATATAAAAAATCAAGATTTTTGTGTTGTTGATAAGAAAGGAGATGTGAGTTAGTATTGGCATAAACTCCTCAACCATAGAGATGTTTTCACACGAGAGTTAATCCTAGATGCTAAAAAATTAAGAGTGTAGATTTCGGGTAAGCAAGCTTTAAACCTTTCTCGCTCCTTATGTTAAGGTCGATAATTGTTAAATAATTTGGTGTCGCTTATCCATGCCAAAATATAAATTTATCATTTGGCAAGCCTTCCATAATAACTTGTTAATAAGACATCACCTGATGACAAGAGGTATCACTGTTACTTTTCATTTGGCCTAGTGTGTGATATTGGAGATAATTGGCATACTCATTTTTTCGTTTAGTGTCATTTCTTTAAGAAACTCTTGCAGGTTATTTAGTCTTGGCTTGGTATTGTCATTTGGCCAGAGTCTTACCCATATTGGTTGATGTGGCTGAATACAAAACGAGCTCGTAGCTTGCTTCATAGTGATACTGTGAATGCTTGTGCGACAACAATATACTTCATATGGTGGAACCAGAATATATACTTGTATTTTTGAGTAAAAATTGTTTATGATCTCTTATGTGGATAATTTGATTAGAGTAGTGTTAAAAACTAGGTTATTGCTTGTGGATAGGAAGAAACTCTCTAAGAGGGACCAACAAGTTTTTAATTTTATTCGTAATATGTAAGTGAGTCGGTTAGTTGTTGTCTTGTGGATGTTGGTTTGTATTGTAATTGTTCTGTTTTGATTAATAAAATTCTCTTTTAATAAAAATAAGATTATTTTGTCTTTTCACTTTAGGGAACACCGCAATAGAGCTTTAAGTGCAATTTTAAACATATATAGAATACTTCTTAATGGGTATTACCCATTAATGGGTAATAAACAAATTTAACTATAAATATTAATATTAAAAATATTAAACCATTAGATTTTGGTCCGATAGCGAATAATAAAAGAGAAATTTAAATTTTATGCTTAATTTAGCTATTTAATTAAAGAAAATATCAAAAAATACTTCTTTTTACACTATATAAAAATATATTTATATGAAAAAATATTTAAGACAAATTCAACTTTTTTATCAATTTTTTTTTTTTTTTCAACTGATGAACTAGTCTCAGTTCATATAATGTAAAAATGAAAAAATTTTCTAATTAAATAGAAAAATTAATCATAAAAACTAAAAAATTTTTAATATTACCCATTCATGGATAATACTCATTAAAAGTGCATCCATATATATAAACATAGTTTTTGACGGTTGAAAGTTGGAGGAGACCTCTTAGAACACCGTGGAAAGATTAGAGTTTTTCTTTCTTCTTTTTTCTTTATTTTTTATGGTTATTTTTAATTTTATTGATGTTTTAGCCAAGCATGAACAAGATTATTTTCTAGGGTTTTAATGAAGTATATTGAAACTCTCTAAGGATTAATGTAATTTATTTAATTTCCTTTTTCATTATTATGATTTATGAAAATTGTGTTTAATGCTCTTGTGAAACTTAATTATTACTATCATTTAATGTTTTTAATTCAAAATCTGAAAAATGAGAATTAATCATACTATATATAAAATTATATATATATTTTAATATTGGACAAAAATATTATGATTTGTGTTGCATTTAAGATTTTTATGTTGAATGGTATATATATGCTTAAATTTAATTATCACGGATATATAAAAAAATTACATATAGATTGAAATTTTTATATCTTAGTACGAATTGATATAGATTTCTTTGGTAATGCTATTATATTATGAAGAAGAATAGTAGGAATCGTATTATTGCAAAGATAGAATGGATAAAGATGAAATTAAACGCTTTTTATTCATTAAATTATTTGTTAATTTTGTTATTTTCTTTTAGATTGTAATTTTTTTTTTTGTTTGTCTGCAATTTTTTAAACAGTTTATTGTTAACTAATAGAAATAATGATTATTTTTTGGTAATTGGTAAATTAATTTTCGTAAAAATAATTTTTATTTTTATAATATTACTTGATTCGATTGAGTATATTAGCATACTAAATTTTACCAAACATCGTAAATACTGGCAGACCCACATAAATCATGGAGGGCACACTAGCTACCCTCATTTTTATTTATATAAAAAAAATTATATAAATTTTTTATACTTTTATATAGATATGAATTTTTCTGTATATATAGGCGCTTCTACAGTTTTAGGTGCGCACCGATACATATTTTTCGTATTTTTAATATTTGAATAATTATAATTTTATTTTTATTTTTAAACATGATTTTGTATAATATAGTTATTATCTTGCAAATTTTTTAGAAATTTGGGATAATTGTTACAATATATAAAGCAATATTCAACAAGTTTTACATACATATAAAATAAAATAGACATGCATTCAACTGAATGTTCGAACCTTATTTTTAGCGCGTTAAATTTTTTGATTTTTTCAAAAATTTACAAGGTTCTAAATTTTTCTTAAGTCCAATTAAGATTTTTGTCTTCTGAACTTTAACATACATCAAATTGTGCCTTTAGAATTTCTCAAGTCTTTAAAAATTCTCCAGAATTATTGAAGTTGTTTGATTTAAGGACTTTCGTCAAATTTTACTAACGAGCGCCTGATGTGGATGATAATTTTGGGGACACAATTGATACGTACATATCAAAGTTCGAAGGGTACAATTTAATACATATTAAAGTTAGAGGCACAATTTGGCTCATAGATAATTATAACGTTAGTAAAATTGTATGAAATTGAACAGAAATTTTTAAATTTAGGGCTCGTTTTGTACACCGTATTGTATTGTATTGGATTGTGTTGTATTGTATTGTACTGTATTAGTATTATTTAATACAATATAATATTTGGTATTGACTTGTATTAATTGATTGTGTAAAGTTATAATATATTTTTAATACACTTGATCCCAACACCAACTACGGGTCCAGGTCCCGGGTACCGGGTCTGGGTCGGAGTCTGGGTCCGGGGTTCTGGGCCGAGTTTGAGGTCCGGGTCCGAGTTCGGGTCCGAGTCCAGGGTCCGTGTTTGGGTTTGGGTCCGGGTTTGGGTCCGGGGTCTGGGTCCGGGTCCGGGGTACGGGGTCCGGGGTCCAAGTCTGGGTCCTGGGTTTGGGTCCTAGTCCGAGGTCCCGGGTCCAAGTCCGGGTCTGGGTCCGGGTCCGGGTTCGAGTCCGGGTCTGGGGTCTGGGTCCAGGTTCTGGGTTTAGGCCGGGGTTTAGGCCAGGGTCCCGGGTCCGGGTCTAGGTCCGCGTCAGAGATTGGTGTTGACCCCAAATTCTTTGTAAATATTATAATACAACATACATTGTATTAAAAAAATTGGTCGTAATAATTGATATAATACATTGTTTAATTCAAACATAGTGTTATTTATTATTTAATACAATACGACACTTATACAGCGTACCAAATGAGCCTTTAATAATCTCAATAATTCGAAAAATAATTTAGAAGGTCTAAAAAAATTTACAAAAACATAATTTAATACATGTCAGAATTAAGAAACAAAATTCTAATAAGCATTTTCTTAATTTCTCATTAACCTTGTTAAAAACATGAATAGAATTGTATATATGTGTCATGTATGTGACCTTTCACTTCAGGCGTACATAATAATACTCTCCAATAGCCCCCTTTACGCTACATTTATTCACTTATTTTATTTATTATTATCAATTTTTACCAACCTATAGAGCAAAAATAGTAATGTAAAATTACTGCGATTGCTGCCAAATGCCAATGCCATACACAATATTTTAATAAATAAAACAATTAATAATGGAAAAAATAAAATAAAAAATGACTGACATATTTTGCTGATCTCCCCATTCAAAGAGCATTATATCGATTTATGTGAAGTGATCTCAATCGTTGATTTTGTTAAGAGAGAAATAATAAGAATGAAAAAATGAATAGTCCATTTTGTTGGTGTTCAGATACTGTACACTAATTAAAAACAAATACTGTCCAACAAATAGTTATTCTTTTTGAGGAAAAACAGTTTTTGGTGACGTTAATTATAAGTATCACTTCCTATCAAAAGTCAATGTTAAAAAATAAAAAGACCACCTTCCAACTCAAAAACATAATGTACTCTTATTTGATAAATTTATATGCTTAATTTGCTTATAACTACTAATTTAAACATTACCAAAAAAAAAAAAAACAAAGGACTTTTGAAATGATAGAGAGTGGGTAAAAAGCTTTTCAACTAATATAAAGTGTGATACAAAATTAAGTAAGCAATTATGTTATGGATATAAAAAAGATATTAAATTGTCATAGAAATAAAGTGTAAATACTATAAGTTAATTTATAATTTGTTGAGGGACTAAATTATACCCAAAACTTATTCTAAGATGAGTATATAAATAGGTAGTGGTCCTCAAGAAACACATGGGTTTATGTATTATTTCCTTCCCCATCAGAGAAGATACTTTAGAAAATAGTGTATTCTTGGAAGATCAAAATTTTCTCTGCAATCTCCAACAGTGGCTTTAGGTTAGTACTTTCGCTCATCTTTTATCATCTTATTCTTCTTTAATTTAGCAAAGGTTCTATAGATTTATGATTTAGGATTTTCTATATTAAAGCATTTTTAGGAATATGTTTAAATCTGTGATTTATATATTTCTTGAGTGTTTTATAAATCTTAACATGTGGTATTAGAGCCACCTTTTGTTAAATTAATTGAAGATCTGAAGATTTTATTTATGAAATTTGGAATTTTAAAAATTAAGGTTTTGATCTACTTATATATATATATATACATATTTGTATGTTAACACAGATTTTCGTTCACTAAATTTGAGTCTCACGGTAATAATTCCACACGGAAAAAATAAAAGCTATAGAAAAATAAAAATTGAACACAGGAATTTTTACGTGGTTTTGCAGTTAAAATTCTGCATAGTCCACGAGTCAATCTTATTCAGATTTCTAAGTATTTTTTTAAGGACTCTTTCATATGAGTTTTTTCGTCCCTTTTTGAGATTGCTTGCCAGTATTTATAATGACATAGTGGGCAATTAATTACAAAGTTGACCGAAATAATTTTACAGTTTTCATCCCTAAAATCGTGAGATTTGATTACATATTTTGTAATGTGAACGCGGTTTATGATTTTGAAAATCATAAAGCTGTGATTTTCCCGCTTTTACTGGGTCAGAAATATCGTGTATTAAACACGTCTTTAATTGCTGAACCTGGAGATGTCTCGACAGAAAAACTTGATTATAATGATCCCAATAGCGAGTTGGGACCATTCTTCTTTTCGAGGTCGACAATGTATGTCTTACATCGATCGCGGGTATAAAGAAATCTTCTGACTTGCTAGGGTTATGAGCCTCGCTCCTGTTAGTTGAATAAAGATATAGGAAGTCTTCTCACAGCGAGATGGTTATCTCGCATATACTTGTTCTTTAAGTCGATCTGATTTTTACATTTAGTTTGCTTATTTCAAGCTAAGGTATGTGTCACTTTTTTTCGGTGCCTTGCGATTCACCTTTAGCGACATATGGTTTCTCGCTAATATACTAAGTGTCAGTTTGTATATTGATTTCTCGCCTAAGACGTAAGACCTTACAGTTAGTGGGTTATAATACTTACGTAATTAATGAGTTATTCCATAAAAAGATATTGCATCGATTCACATTTTTTTTATCGTGACACATGTTTTCCTGTCGAATTTTGGGTATTGTATATATGGTGTGATTATTGACTTCAGATATTGTTCATGAAATTATTAGATAAATTAATGGGCTATTTATGATTAATGGTTATGGTACGTCACCATACTTTTGATAAATTAAACGTATATATATGTCAATTATAATTTGGATTGATTCGTTGAATATATATATAACGAATTGAACTTGCTCCATATGTAATCGAGGCTTCAGTTCAGTAGGAATATATATATTTATTCGACTATTTTGGCTTCAGTAGGTCTCTTTTTTTTTTTTTTCCTGATGGTATTGCTATGGTATGGCTCTTATGCGTTTGAACAATCCTATTTTCTTTTTCTTTATCAATTACATGCTTGTAATTTTATTAAAGTTTTATACATATGTATATATAACATGTTCCAGTATTGTGTAATATATATATATATGTTACAGTTTGGTAAATATATATTTTGGTTTAAATGATTCAATTCAAATTTTGGTGTTGGTTTATGTTTAATATTTATAGTTTGATAAATATATATTTTGGTTTAAACAATTTAACTCAAATTCTGGTATTGGTTTATGTCTAATATTTGAGTAAATTAATTGAAACAATATGTCGTTAAAGTACATCTTTTTTGTATAGATTAATTTATTTAAATATTAAGATGGTTGTGTGTTTATAATATTGATGCATATATTGACTAACCAAAGGTAAGTGAATATTTCGCTAAATTTCAAACATACCTGTGGCAATAAAAGTGTGACAATTATAAGGTATTTTGTGTGAGCAATACGTTAGTCCAAAGATTGACCTATTGTTTGGCACAGTTTTATTGTCAATATTTGATTGCTACACCAAGAGTACCGCTTACAGTTAATATTACTGTCCAAAGACTTGATATTAATGTGTGTTTGATATCTTGAAATGTGATTAACCAATTTTTGAATTTATTGTTTAGTTATGCATATTAATATGAGCTTGTTTTATTTGTTCTATATTTAGCTAGTTCATCTTCTGCTACCTCAATATCTGATAAAATTAATTTTATTCTTATGCTTAGTGGGACCAATTTTAAGGATTGGAAAAGGAACTTACTTATAGTTCTGAGATGTATGGATTTAGACCATGCACTAAGGAATGAACAACTCGCACCTCTCACTAAGGAAAGTTCTCATGATGATAAAAGGGAATTTGAGAGGTGGGATCGTTCAAATCGCATGAGTCTAATGATTATGAAACACAACATTCCAGAAGCCTTTTGGGGCACAGAATCCGAAGGGATTACTATGGCTAAGAATTTCCTTGAACAAATTGAGGAACATTTTGCTAAAACTGATAAGGTTGAAATGATAACACTTCTTGGTTCTTTAATGAACATGAAGTATAAGGGTCAAGGAAATGTAAGGGAGTACATTATAGAAATGTATCATATTGTCTCAAGATTAAAGACACTTAAGATTGAGCTTTCGGATGATGTACTTGTACTCATGGTTTTGTTAACGCTTCCTCCACAGTTTAACCAATTTAAAATTAGTTACAACTGTCAAAAGAAGAAATGGAGTCTCGACGAGCATATTTACCATTGTGTGTAAGAGGAAGAGAGGTTGAAAAGGGACAAAACTGAAAGTGCTAACTTGGCCACTACCACTAAGGATAAGGGCAAGAAAAGGAAATTTGAGAATGAAGCTACTAAAGGTCCAATTCAAAAGAAACAACAACATGATTCTAAGGGTTGTTTCTTTTGTAACCAACCTGGACATGTGAAGAAAGATTGTGCCAAATATCACGCATGGCGTGTAAAGAAAACTATTAATCTTGCTTTGGTCTATTCTGAGGTTAATTTAGTTTCAGTACCTAGAAACACTTGGTGGATAGATTCTGTTGCTACTACTCACATAAGTGTTTCTATGCAGGATTTTTATGGTGGAAGATACATCTTTGTGGGCGATGGACAATCGATGGAAGTGGAAGCAATTGGGCATTTCAGATTGTTATTGGGAACTGGTTTTTATTTGGATTTGAAAGACAATTTTGTTGTGCCGTCTTTTAGACATAATTTAGTTTCTATTTCTTTGTTGGACAAATTTGGATATTGTTGTTTATTTGGAAACAATCAGTTTACTTTGTTTTTAAATTCAAATGTTATTGAAATTGGTTATTTAAATTCTTATGACAATCATTATTTGCTAGAAACAATTGCATCCTATAATGAAACTTTGCGTGTGAAATCACGAGTAATTAAGTATCAAGTCTCATATAATCTAAGAAAATAATTTTTATAAGAAATATCACTAACCAATCGTATGATGTCACTTATAAAATATTTTGGGCTCCACTAATACCCAATAAGAATGCTCTTATATACTAGGGCAAAAGGGAATAGATGAACGGTGGAGATAGAAGGAATGTTAAAGAGAGGGACAAGGCAAAAAGAGAGCCAAACAAATAGACATGGCATTCCTCTCTCTCTCTCTCTCTGCATGCATTTATTGTTATGTAAGACTCTGCATGTGGAATTCTTACGTTCTCCACAGTCATTTTATAGATTATTTCAACCCTTCAATTTTTCACTATTAATTATATAACTTATCTATACCTACACGCGCTTTATTTTTATATATATATATATCCATCTTATTTTTCTAATATAAAATCCATTAATGTATATAGCATTAAAAATCAAATAAAGCTATATAAACGTACTATGAATATTGTTGAAAAAGTACTTAAAATTAAGAAAAACAGTTTTATTAAAAAAAAACAAAAAACAAAAAAGTTGGTTTGATTGTAAACAGTTTTAAGAAGAACAGTTTTATAGAAAGATCATGAGAAAGTAGTCTCTTTGGTAAAGGTGCATGCAATATGTATGGAATTCATGTTTGGAATCACTGCAAATCTTCAGCTCAATCACAATAATGAAAGTATATATATTAATATTGTACATTTTTTATCACTAGTCACACACACATATATTTCTCTTTTACTTGTCTCTTTCTTACCAGTATATAATGCCATTTGTAATCACACTGTATAATTAATACCCCACGCCACATTAATTAATATATATATATCTGACACAAAATATTCAAATTGTGAAAAACATAATGGCTATATTTGAACTTTATTATTTTTTTTTTATATTTCAACGAGTAAAATAGACAATAATTGCATGTATCGGTTTTACTAGTGGAATCTTACAATTAGTTAGTTAAGTTTTTATAATGTTTGCTTGATATTGTTATGTTTTAATGTCTATTAGTTAGTTATGTTTTACTAGCCAAAAACTTATAAAATATATATTTTTTTCTCATTAAAAGAATTTCTTTTTTCTTAAAAAAAAAAAACATATTTCTGTTAACTTTGTCAAAAGAATAAAATAATAAATAAAATTTCCCATTAAAACATGTGAGCTTAAAAATGAATGCATCAATGACCAGCATAGCATATGACAGCTCACATAATAGTATTCGTTAACAATTTTCACATATTAATCTCCTTTATAATCCTCTCTTTTCGAATTAACTCGTGTTTTTTTTTTATTTAAAATTAATAATTTTCCTGTCTAAGTTTCTTATTTCAACTCTTTTATAGCGACTGGACTTTGCATAGTCTTAATGAGCTCTTTAATAATTAATAAATACAATAATACTGTTCTTTATATATATATATATATATAAATTTATTCAATCTTAAAGCAATTTGTTAATTAAAAAAAAAAAAAGTATTTTGACATTTGTTTTTATAAGACAATGCATGCATTTAAAAGCACTACAGTAATATATATAGGTAGAGAGCGTGTCCAACACGTGCCATAGATGCGAGTCGTTTAGATAGAAGAGTAGTGTACGTTCATTCTGGTCTGTGTTTCTCTCTGAAGAATTCCGACTTAGTTGTGTCTTATTCGTTCTGCTGAGAATTCAATTCTCATCATAAATAAATAAATAAATAAATAAATAAATATTAATAATAATAATAATAATAGGAATTATATGGTGATGATGACATTATAATTCAAGCTACCACACTCCACACAGGCGACCATTTTTTTTTTTTGACTAAAAAGATAAAAGTACTGTTGTTCAGATATTTGAATATACAATTTAATTTAAATACAAAATTAATATTATATTTATAAATATTAATTTTTGTTACAAATAACTAATTAAAATGTATATTTTTTTTAGAGACTAGTGATCTTCTCATCTTTCTTCTCTTTCATTTACCACTTATTCACTGAGTATTACTATATATTTGTCACTTTAACATCACACCAATAGGTGAAAATGGGTCGGTTATTAGCGGTTTTTATAATTTTATAACTAATTGATCGGTTACATTTTTTATTTTACGAAAATCTTATTTTACGAAATTCATAACTGACCGTTTAGAAATTATAATTGTATAAACCCGACGTACAATTTTTAGCATTTTTTGGCAGTTTTTAGCAGTTTTAAATGATTTTTAGCAGTTTCTTGGTTTAACCTTTTTTAATTTTAAAAATCAAAATCGACCGCGCCATGTTAAAAAAAACCGAAACCGAAACCGAATGCCAAATTCTGTGAGCATGTAGAACCAAAAATTCAATTACGGTCAGGTCGGTTTAATGGTGGATTTTAGTTTATTAGTTTGTATGAACACCCCTTATAACACCAACATGATATACCTTACAATTAGTTACCAGTTACCAGTTACCCTAATATATATTATGTGTTGTGCTGATAGAAAATAAATAAATAAAATTGGCATTATAATGAATAATAATTGAAGGACTGAAACCCCTAGAATTGAATGCCTCTCAGAGGGAGACATATGCATCAGCATGACAAAACTGTTGCTAGCTATACTACTATTCTCTCTCTCTCTCTCTCTCTCTTTTAATAAGTTAATTTTAACCTCTCTTTTTTTTCCCTTCTCTTTGTCTCTCCCACTCATCATGATTATTCTTGATTAATAATCTCACCTTTTATCATATATATATATATATGAAGCAAGTAGTACTACTTGTATAGTAATTAATAATAACTTCCTCTCTCACTCTCACTTCTTATATATATATATATATAGCTTTATATACCTTTGTCTTTCCCCAAATCAAATAATTGAAAAGAGAAATATTATGAGTCCAGCACCAAATTCTTCATCATCATCAACATCAAGATGGTGTCCAACACCAGAACAACTTATGATACTTGAAGAAATGTACAGAGCTGGGACAAGAACACCTAATGCCTCTCAAATCCAACAAATCACAGCTCATCTCTCCTTTTATGGAAAAATAGAAGGCAAAAATGTCTTCTATTGGTTTCAAAATCACAAGGCTAGAGATAGACAAAAGCTTAGGAGAAAGCTTTATAAACAACTTCAACAACAACAACACCAACTAGCTGCTGCTGCTGCTGCTGTTTATCATAATCATAATAATACTCACCACCACCAACTCATCACTACTACTCCTCCTAATCATCACTTTTCATCTGTACCAACAACTTCATCTTCTGCTTCTAGTGCTTTTCTTCATCAACCACTTTCCTTTATCTCCCCCCAGGTACGTAATATTACTTGTACTTTTAAAAGAGTTACCATATTATGATGTGTTTGATTTGTTATATGTTTAATATATGGAGAATATTCTCTTTTGATGAAGTCACTAATTTATTTGCTAATAATTAATAGTATATATATATACGTACAACTTTTGTGAAGCAATAGAGCTATATATTTCTTGTAAAAGACACTTGTTTTTAGTTACTATCTAAGAAGGCTCCCATTAGTTTCTCCTCTAAGATTTAACTTTTTCTATTTTACATTAAACTTTCTCTATTTGTTTTTCTCAAAACCATTTAAATAATATAATATATATTAACCAAATATGATAACAAAATAGTATTTAAATAAGCATGAATAGTCTTTCTCCACATGTGGAGAAGCACTATATAATTCTCTATACCTTTCTTCAAATTAATATAACATAGTTTTTGCACTCCTCTTCTTTATTTTAAGGATTTATTCTTTTTTAGAGTAGCTATTGTGAGTACTCTAAATGCATGTATATATGTGTACATAAGACAAAAAAAAATCTTTCAAATATAAATATAATATATATGCATTTGTATGTATAATAAATTTGAGTTGAAGTAATGATAATCTTTAATATAATCAATTAAATGCAGGGAGGGATTGATGATGATCATCTGAACCACTACTCATCATCATCATGGAATAATAAAGTAGTGGAAATTCCTACTAATAATCATCAGAGGAATAATAATATTATTCATGATGACATAAATAATAATAATAATAATGATGAGAGTGGTAATTCGATGATGATGATGAGAATGTACGATCGTGATTGGATGAGGATAATGGATGATGATGATGATGATGATGATGATGTTGATTGTTGCAACAGAAAGCCTCTCAAGACACTTGAACTCTTCCCCATCACCTCTACTCCTAATAATAATAATAATCTCAAAGAAATTAAGCGTACGGACTACTCACCACTACTTTCTCACCCAAAAATAAAAGAAAATCATTCAGTACTCAAAATATGAATGCCTTTTTCTTTCTTTGATTCTCTGATCTCTAGCTAGCTAGACCTATATATAGCTAGCTAGGATGAATTATATAAGGTTTTAAATGTGTCTGTGAGCTGTTTATTTTCTTGGGTTTCTGCTCTTATTATTGTTTGTCTTTAGGTTGAGAAAGATCTCAATTGTCTAACGAGTAATAGGTTACTGTTCTTACTGTCCTACTCTCTATATATATCCACTATTTATATCTATATATCTATATTACTATATATGAAAATAGACAATGCCTTGTTTGATGAAGAAGATGCTATATGTTGATCACTATTTAAATAATAAGTTATTTTGGATTTGTATTTTGTAAAAGTAATTATCAATTAAATTTTTTGTTTTGTTAAATGACAAAATAAACTTTATAATTTCTAAAATGGTAAAAATAGAATCCTGAGCTCAATTTCTAACATTTATTTTTAATATAACCAACTTTAAGATAATTTCTAACACGAACAGATACAAAAAAATGTAATCAGTTTTATCATATAACATTATTAAGTTTTATTTTAATAAAAAAAATCAGTTTAGGGTCTTATTTGTATAATTTTAAAAAATACAAGATTCATTTTATCATTTAATAAAATAAAGGGTCCAATTAATAACTTTTACAAAACAATTAACGTCTAAAATAATATTTACCATTTTTTATATTATTCATTCTATTCAAATGTGTAGACCCAATATATAATAAATTACATTAACATGCAACGTGATTAGCATTTCTTGAACATGAGCTCATAGTAGTTTGAATCCGTATATGTTGATTGATTGGGGTTGGAAAAGGTGTTTGTTTTCTTTGTAATTTCTTCTGATCAGCTTTTGTCTCATCTCAAAATTTTATTTTATATTTTTGCATGTGAAAGCTGCCAAAATGGTATTTGAAAAAAGACCATAATTTGCAGTAGTCGTAGTTGATGGACATAGTAAAAACAACCAAAAGAGTAGTGATGCTTATAATTCATATCTATCAGCTTTTTATGAAGTTTGACCTTTGGATACTTTAGACAAGTCAATGCTATATAATGAGCAGTATTATTGGGTATATGATACATGTTCTGACAACACCACACATATCTATATATACCTATACTAACAAAACAACATCTTAATTTTCTAGAATTAATTTAAATTAAAACAGAGTAATTAATTAGTTAGTGTTTGTTGGTATATCATTATTATCAACATTATTTGGGAATTAAGGGGCACTACACGAAAAAATACTATATTTAGTAACAATCTTTAGTCACAGTAATATAAATTTTTTATGATTGAATTTTAGTCTCAATAAAAAGTACTTGTTTTACAATTTATATTATGATTAAAAATATGTTTAATTATAATAAATTGAACTAATTTTTGTGATTAATAATACTTATTATATAATTATAGTTTTTTAATTACAACATAAAAATTATTATTTATAATTAGTCATAAATTTTATTATAACTAAAAATAAAAAAAAAATTATAATAATACCACACCTCTCAAAATATAACATTATAATATTAATAATTATTATTAAATTGACTTTGATTTTTAATATGCTATAGCTAGATCCTGAGCTTTCAAAAGGATTTTCACACTATTGATAAAGACGGCAAAAGTTCCCAAAAGCCTAATAATAACCAAAATAATTTACTTTTTTTTTCTTGAAAAAAAAAAGAAAACGAAGACATAATTTTCAATATTATTATTTATATAAGGGTCCTCTTTATTATGGTGTGACCAGTCACCACCACAAGCACACCTGATAACTCTAATATATAATATTACGTTATTAACATATTTAGGGGATTATACATGCATGCATGATGAGTACTCATCATGATGACCTGAAAGGTGAAAGAAACATATAAATATCTATCTATATATATATATAGATCTGTAATAGGTATAGCCTACTCACTCAGAGTTTAGATTCTTCAAAATAAAGCTAGCCATGTGTTTGAATATATAGCTAAGTTGAGATACGAGCTCTCTCTCTCTACTAACTCACGGGTCTAGCTATATATATAAATCATTTTTCTTTTACTTTTGAAAGGATAGAAGGGTCCAACTCATACTCATCATCATACCAATCAGCTTCCTTAGCTATATTTATATTTATAGGTATTTATAGGATATAAGAGAGTGAGATTCTTCATTGCAAAACTATGTACATACTGTTTATATATAGAAAGTTATATATTCGTTTGGCGTCTAGCTAATATGTACGTACTACAAGAAATTTATAAGAGTATTGTTTGCCAACATAAATGATAAATGATAATATGTGAGATCTATTATTAAAATGCAAAGTGGCTCCACTTCTTTATTTCAACCAATGGGGTTTTTTCAAAATAAAAACAAAGTTATAGGCACCGTTTCCAGGTTGTGGTTAGGGTGTCACAATTATCTCATGTTATTTCTCTTCTCCACTTACTAATTATTTGGGCTTTGGGTCCACACTGGACAAGCCCATATTGTTGCTACTCCTTGGGCGATACCCTAAAATACGTTGAAAGATACATTTTTTATATATCAATTAATCAAATTTACCTCTAATTTTATATTTATTTGAAACATACCTCTTTTTATATGTATTGTACCCAAAATACCCTAACATAAGAGAGTCACATGGAGAGTATCTTGAAGTGATAGGGCCAAAATTGGTACAATATTTAAAAAAAGAGGTAAAAATGATGGACTTTAAAAAAGAGAGTAAAAATAAAAGAAGACAATATAAAAAGGGTATAGAATGTAATTTCCTCAAATTTACTTGACTTTATCCTCATTTGAATTACTCTATATAGTTATGTATGTAAGTACCTTCACCAAGAAAAATTGTTGTTATATAATTTGCATAAGTAGCATGATAGAGTTATTTTTAACTAATAATCACGTTTGTGGGACTTTTACTATTCTAAAATGTGGCGTGGTTATAATATTTTAAGTGCACATATTATTATTTTTATTATATATATATATATTAAGGGAAATTTACACCCACTACTGTTTTTTCTCAATTTATTACATTTTTACTGTTGCACGGAAAATACAACCTTTTTACTGTTTTTTTTTTTTTTTGGCAGTTTACTGCCTTTAAAACTTTAGCTTATTTATTTTTTTTTTATTTTAAGTGATAAAAAAATGATGTGACTGGGAATTGTCACATTTGTGGCGACTTTTTTTTTTTTTTTTTCTTTTCTTTTAATTCAATTTAATCATCATATCAATACAATTACTCTCTTTCACACCACGTTTTTATACCTACTATCCCATTTAATTATTCATCTTCTTCTTCTATGTTCTTCTTCTTCTTCTTCTTCTTCTTCTTTTTTTTTTTTTAAAAAAAAAACACATCCAGTTATTGTCTTAGGGTCAAATTTTTTGTGGTTATTCTCTCTTCTTATGTGTTTACTAATCTCTCTACTATTCACCTTCTTCTTCTTCTTTTTTTTCTTTTTTTTTTCCCAAATCTATAATGTTACCCAAATAAAAGCTATGTTTTTATGGCTGAGATGATGAGGGGAAGGAAGACCATGAAGGTGATAGTTCTTAGTTCTTCTTCTTCATCTTCTTTTCTTTTCTTCTTCTTTTTTTTTTTTTAATTTTTTGAAGTTCTTAGTTATGTTTTTTTTTAAAATATAAGATTTAGTGTGGTTTTTTTTTGTTCTAATTTTCTAGAACTTTTCTTGCAAATATAGTGCATTTAGTATTGAGGATGTGCACAACATAGTTAATTTTTGATCATTTTTTTTATTGTTTTTTTTGTTTTAGTATTGTTTTAGTATTGTTTTACTGTTGTTTTTCATGATTTATTTATTTGAATTAATAGGTATTTTCTGGGTGTTCTCGTGTTGTTGTGATGGTTATGTCTGTGAGTGTGGAAGATGGAGGTGTGTGTTTCTTTTATATTTTTCTAAGTAGTTATATTTGCTTCATTTGTTTTTGTGTTGTTTCAGTGTTGTTTTAGTAGTTTTTTTTTATAATTTTCTAGGAATAGACTTGCAAATATAGTTGATTTTGCATCTGGTGTTGAGGTTGTGCAGCAGATTGTTTGTTTTTTTTAATCATTTTTTTCTTTTGTTTTGTTTGATTGTTTTAGTGTTGTTTTACTGTTGTTTTACTGTTGTTTTGCCATGATTATTTATTGACGTCGATTTTACTGCTTTTGTTTATTCTTGCCGGTTTTAATGGTTTTTTCTTGGTGATTTCCGTCTCCGGCGTCTCCCCACACACGAAGAAGGTTGTTTCCCCACACACACAGTATAAATGAAATGATGTTGGGCTTGGGCAGTACAAAAGTAATGAAATTGGGCTTGGGCAGTACAAAAGTTGTTTTTGCCGTGTCCCAGTAAAAATGCAAAGTTTTGGTCAAAAAGCAGTATTTTTGTAAAATTCCTTATATTAATTGGAGTTTGATTGATGGGCCGTCCATAGAACATGTGTCATTTCTAGTTAGCATTCGAGATAGGAATGGTACTTTGTATTCACATGTTGTACTTATATTATGTCAAAACTTAAGTATTATAAGCAAATATCAAATTGACATATCAATACAAAAAATTGTTAACAACATTTTAGTCAAAACATAAATTTTTTTTGACTAAACGTGACTTTTAGCCACAATAAAAAAAAAAATGTGACTAAAACATATCATTTAGACACAAGTTATTATTAATTTAGTTTTAGTCACAGCATGTGTTATGACTAAAAAAAAAACCATCATAATCACTCTTAAAGCTCTATTTTCTCCATACACCATTTTTTCTCATTTTTTTTTTAAATCTTTTAGATTTCTCACTATTAGAGATAATCAAGATTGGTTCATTCTGTTAATGGTTGCTAGTTAATTATAAGTGGTTAGTCAGTTAGTTTAGTTGTATCTTTTCTGTTACTCTCTTTATGTAACTAACTGACTGTGTGTATACATATATCTGCATGCCTTTCAGTTACAAGGTACAGCTTCATTTTCTCGATTCCATCTTCCATTCTCTCTCTCTCTCTTTCATTGTAACATGGTATCAGATGCTTAGGCATTCATGGCGTTGAAAGGAGTAGAGTCCACTGCATGAAGTGATACACCAGAAGTTCCACAAGCACTCCCCAACAACAACCTTCTTCCTCTGAATCTTTGCCTGGATCGATCTAACTACACGTTCTGGCAATCACTCGTTTTAGTTGTTGTGCGTGCATACATTCTTGATGGATTCATATATACTCAGCACCAATCCTCCTCCAGCTTGAATTCATACCCTGCCTAACACCAATGGCTTCGTCTTGATCAGTTTTTGATGCATTTGATGAGGGTAGATGTGAGAGTTTAGACTGATGGTTTTTAGTGTTTTCGGAGAACAATGGTCGGCTAATGATGACGATTTTGAGGGTTCGATGTTGTCTTTTAGCTTGTATTGAAATATATATATATATATATATATATATATATATATATTTATATATTTATAGAGAGAGAGTACTCCATTTGCCCCGGCCTCTCAAATTAATGCAAGAGATTCATTACATACAGACACCTCTAAGGTTATGAGACTCATTTTTTTGTCAAATCATGTGCGTGGTTGGTTCGGCCCAAAAATTAACACAATACATGTCCATTGTAGTTACTATTATAAATTAATGTATAAGCCTAGCTAATTTCATTACACAATACACTCATGCATATTAATGAGTAAATGAATTTATAAGTTGTAATAGTCTCTAACGGCCATTATTCTTTGGTTTATTACACACGATGGAGACAATTACTGCAGTGCTATAACAATTTTTTTTTTTTAACTTTCAAGAATAAATAAATACTTATTAAAAAAAAAAAGAATAAATAAATACAAAACAATTGAATAAATTTAAAAGCTGAAAACTAAAAAAGAATAATGATCGACCACAGTGGGAGTCGAACCCACGACCTTTTGATCCGAAGTCAAACGCGCTAATCCACTGCGCTATGCGGTCTTATGGTAATCTAACACATTTAATAACATATTCTATAAACGTTTCTGTCTTTCATAATTATGGCACTTTATTTAGTTATAGTAAATAAAAAAAAATAAAAAAAATCGAAGACATTTTTGTAATTTGAAATAAAGTTAGACCTAAATTTGTGCCCATTAACATTTAATTAACTTTATTTTTGTGGTAAAACATTAATGAATGAGAATAATTTATATTTGTTTTATTACCATTATATTAATTTAAGAACTAATAATTTAATTAATACTATAGTGCTTTTTTTGTTTTTTTTTTTGTTGAATGGATACTATAGTGCTTTTGATCTTGCTAATATATAATAGTCTTGTTATATATGGTTGGTAATTTTGACATGTTTTGGTCTCTTGTTATTTTAATGGGGCTTTGATTAATAATATAGTTTTGGACTTTTTGTGAGCTTGTGTTTGTTTTGTTGTGGAGTTTGGATGCCCTATTAATTGCAGTGATATATTAATGATTTTTTTTTTTTTGGTTATATATAATATAAAGTAATTTGCGGTATAAATATTTAAATTTAATTTTTAATTGCTAATAAATGCTTAAATTTAATTTTTAACGATAATAATACTTAAGTTATATTTCTAAAATTTCTGTAGGTATCTAATTGTAAAGTGTTAAGTAAATTGTTACATAACAATTCCTAATTGGTCTACGTCATTAAATTTTTATTTTTTTTAAAAGAAAAAAGTTTAAATATACCAATAATAAAATAACAAGTGAATAATAATTTGACATTTAACGGTCAGATATCTACAGAATTTCAAAAATATAACTTCTGTATTATTATCGCTAAAAATTAAACTTAAATATTTATACCGCAAATTATTATATAATAATACCTCACCCTGGTCTTTTATCCTGTTGTAAACAATTTGATTAAAATTACTCTGTTTATTATGTTTTTATGCTGTGGTCCATCCATGTTGTCATTTTTTCCATAAGGGCCCGTTTGGTACGCAGGATTGGACTGGATTGGACTGAAAAGGATTGGACTGGACTGGACAAGATTGGATTATGCTGAAAGTAATCCTGTGTTTGGTTTAAGAATGGACTGGACTATTTTATTTATTTGCTTTTAGAAAAAAAAAAACTTAAATTAAATAAAAATATATAATAATAAATTAAAATTAAAATATATAATAATAAATAAATATAAATAAATAATTCGTCGCAAAAAAAAATAATATATCATATATAATTAAGAATATATCATAAATATATAATAAAATATTTTGTCATATTTTTTATTTAATAAATAATAAAAATAGTAAAATAAAAATACTTGAATAATATAAAATTGTTTATCTTAAACACTAATTTAATCACTAATTTAATATAAATATTAATTTTTTAGTAAATTAAAAATAATATATAATTTTATTGTCATATTTTTTTTCTTAGAATCAATTTAAGTAACTATTATTTAATTAATAATATTCTAAATTTTAAAAACTTATGTATAATAATTCAAAATTATACATTTTCACTAATTTTAATGAATAAGTTTTTGATAAAAAAAATGTATAAATAAATGTATTATAATTATTTCCTTTAAATTCTTATTAAATTTAAAATATATTAATAAAATTTAAATTAAAAAAACAATAAAAAAAAAATCTCACCTGCATGGGATTATTTATCCCACCCTGCTGGACAGATGAGGTTAACTGGATTAGTTTTCCAGACTTCTAACATGCCCAAACACTGGATTGGACAAATTAGCTTGTCTAATCCAATCCAGTCCTGCGTACCAAACGGGCCCTAAAGGAAAAACATGCTTATATACTCCATATGAGTGCACTCTTAAAACTTCTTTAAATTTCCAAGCATTTGAATCCTTCCTCCTTTAAACTCCATATATAATTTAGAGGTCTTTTATATTATACTATATTCTTTCTCTATTGGAGATCTTTAAACATTTTTTTATTATTTTTTCTATTTTCTCTCTCCAAATATATTAGTAGTTTATTTTTTTTTTATCATTTTAAATTATTCTCTTTTATTATTTTAATTACAAAAGTATTCAGGGCCCGTTTGGCACAGCTTTTGGAAAAGCTAAAAGCTGCTTTTCAAAAAAGCTGTGACAAAAAGGTGTTTGGTAAGCAGTTAAAAAACAGCTTATTGAAGAAATTATGGAAAAGCTACAGCTAAAAGCTAAAGCTGGTACAACCCAACTTTTAAAAAAAGCTGTTTTGATTAAAAGACTTTATAATAAATTATTTTTACTAAAAATTTATTTAATTATTTATTATATATTATAAAAAATAAAAATATTTTTTAAATGAAAAAATATTTAAAAATAAATAATATTTAAATTTCTAATTTTTTATTTTATTTTAAAAAATATTTTATATTGATATTTTTATTATTAATAAATAATATCAATTTATGTTTCTTATAAACTACAATTTTATCTTTTGCAAGTGATAAAAATATAATTTAAAAATATTAAAAATTATTTTTATCAAATGCATATAAATTTATACTATAGAAAAAAATAATTAAAAATATATAAAAAAATAAAAAATTTATATAACATATTTTTTTATATATATTTGTAATTATAATGAACTAGATTAAAATATTATCATTATTGTAATAGAATCTTAACAACTCACAGCACTTTAAAAATTATAATTACCAAACACTCAGCTCAGCTTTTTTCCACAGTTCTGCTACAGCTGTTTTTTCCCACAGCACAGCTACAGCTGCTTTTCCCCACAGCACAGCTGTGCCAAACTGGCCCTTAATGATATAATAATTAAATAAGGTAAGTGAAAATATAAAAAAGTGTATGGATTTAATAATAGGGTTTTTTTTTTTATTTTTACACTTTAAATTAGTTTTTTTTTTTTTTTTTTTTTTTTTTTTTTACATTTTTACGAAATTCTACATAAAAACTCCTATTGCAACTAGCGCTGCAAACTAAATTGTAATAAAAAATTGTATAGAAATCTCTATTATAACTAGCGCTGCAACTACTTTAGAAACCCAAACCGTAAATTTGAAAAAAAAAAAAAAAGTTAAAAAAATAGTATATGAGATAATTCTCCTTAATAATATTTATTGAATAATATTTATTGAATAGTAGAGGTGAGAAGTTGTTGGAAGTCCTCTAGTATTACTAATTATAGTAAAATATCAATATCTTCTAATTTTATTTTATTGTATTTTTTTTTGAAAATAAAAAAAGCTTGAGATACACCATTTTCTTAGGGTTCTTTCATATATACTGAGCTAAGGGTTGCTCCAACCGGATTGTATAATATATTTATGGGATTATAACATAAAACACTATTTTTTTGTAAAAAAATTATATTTTTTATATTAATTTTTTTTTTATTATTTTTACGGTTTCTGTAGAATTAATACGAAAATAACAAAAAAACTACATAAAAATAATATCTAAATAATATCAAAATATTAACAAAAGATAACATACAGATAATAAAAAAAATCAACAACAAATTAACATGAATACAACATAAAAAGACCGTATTTTCTGTAAATAAAATAAAAAAATTCATAAATATGTTAAAATTCTATAAAACCGTATTTTTATAAATTTTTTTATTGTTTTTATGTATTTTTGAAATAATCTATGTATTTATAGTGTGTAATTTTTCTCCAACTGAACGACATAATGTCCACCACTTTACCGTTTTGTTATAGTATCCCATTATATATAGCAGTGCATTGTAGATTACGATATTTTTATTTTTTTTAATTATATTAATATTATATAACTTTATGTATGTATTAATAATGAAATTAATATAATAATATGAAAAGTAATATTTGGAGTAGTTTTTAGCCGTTGGAATAGGAAAAAATATATAGTGCTAGTTTTAATGTTGGTGCAATACTAAATATAGTGCTATAGTTGGAGATGACTAAGACAATTGAATAAATCCCAACTGTTATTTATTTATTTTAAATTTTTATTCCACTCAATATTAAAAATAGACAAGCATTGCTCCACAAGTAGGATTATATCACACTACTTTTTGCTCAACTTTTCTACTTTAATTTCAAAACACAAAAAAATACCAAATAAGATAGAGATAAAGATAATAAGAAGAAAGTAGTTGATTTTTTCTGTACACAAATTTGGTAGTAATACTAATGGGACAACTCAACTGTTGTCTAAAAGTTCTCTTTGTGAAAATCGAATCGAGTTGATGTATTCAAAGTATATTCTTGGCAAAGCTCCTTCAACTTTTTGGTGAGTGCAGCAGTCCCACAGTAGAACACACCTTTAACCAAATCAATAAACCAAAATATAAATCTTCATATCTAAACTTTTTAATAATTTATTATTATCACTAATTAGAAATGCTAATTAAGAATTTTAACTCCCGAACTTTAATATGTATTAAATTATATTTCCTGAATTTTTCAAGATGTTAGAAATTTCTTCCGAACTATTGAGATTGTTGATTCAAGAACTTTGGCGTGAATGAAAGTTCGAAGAGCAAGATTTAATATATAGACAATAACCACGTTAGTAAAATTGAACGGAATTGGAAAATAGTTATTGAATCTAACAATCTCAGTTGTTCAGGAAGAATTTTTAACAGATTAAAATGTTTAGGGATATAATTTGATATGTGTCAAAGTTCATGAGACAAAAATCATAATTTGCCAAAATTAAATATTGGATATTTTCACTATGGAGAAAAAAATGTTGAGTACTTTTACTGCAAATTACTCAGTGTAATGTAGGTCAAGTTTAATTACGTACCTATTCGAGAAGATTGATGCCTACTTGCTAAATCCGAAAATACTTTTTTCCAATTAGGTCGTCCGAAATGTGTTTTAATCTGTCAAAATAATCAATTTAATTACATGTTAAACAATTGTTAAATAATGTTAACAAATAATGTTTTGTAACATTATAAATAATTGAAAATTAATACATACCCTGCATTCTGAGAGAACATCAACACCATTCTTAGCAAGTTGAAGTTGTTGAATTATGGAGATTAGAGCAGATCTTGCATCTCCTTCTCCATGTACACTTGTCAAATGGTTGTGCATTTCTATTATATGCTGCAAATTAATATTCAAGGATCCATCAAAATGTCACCAAATATTTCAATTAGTTGATGTGATTGCTTATCTTTCTTTTTTAAAGGTAACCCTTTATTTAGTGAATGATTCATTCTCATTCACTCTAAAAACTTTTTTCAATTACTAAAAGGTATGGTAATAATAATAATAATTGAGTTTTTAAGGCCTACATGTTTGTCATGCTCTGCAATGTCATCCATTACACCTTTAAACCATTCAAAGGATCCTTGCTCTCCTGTTGCCCAATAAAAGTAAGCTCTTCTAAGACCATTTCCATTCAATTCTGATGATGGACTACTACCTCTTGAGCCCTGCATTAGTGTCCCCTTTGATTGTTAGTACCTAAACAACATTTCTAATTGGGTAATCACTATTCAGGACCTCAATCAGATTGACCATGTATTTTTCAAAAAAAGTATAAAATAATATCTAGAGCTCAATTTTTATCATTTTTTTCTTTAATATAACGAACTTGAGATCAGTTTCTAGCACAAACAAATACAAAAAATATAATCAGTATGATCATAACATCTCCAAGTTAAGTTATTAATAAGTTTTAATCTAAATTGTCATTTAAAAAAACAGAAAATCCAACTAATAATTTTTGCAAAACACAGAGTCCAATATAGTATTTACGCTTTCCAATTTAAGATTCAAGAATAATGTACTAAATGGTTTAGCCTTTTAAACTCACAGCTTCAATGTCATTGAGCTCGATTTTGTTCAAAAGATCTTTAAGAATGCTGATGAATGGTGTTGCGCCGATTCCAAGACCAATGAGCAAGAGAATGTCATAATCATCGAAATTTTGAGATGGAGCTCCATATGGCCCTTTTATGAGGATCTTGGGATACCTGATAAAGGACAATGTTTGATATGAATATTGTTCACATGATAGAGTTTCTGAACATTCATGTCTAGCTAAAGTTTCTGATCACCTTGATTGGAGTTCTTCATCTGAGATGCCTTTGGTTTCCTTCTTCACAAGATCTCCACTCTTTGATTGTGTATTTTCCTGCTTACATACCTGCATTTCATATTGACTCAATAAACTAAAATCCAAGCAAAACTCATGATTTACAAGTTTAGTTTCAGTCCATGATTTTTGCTACCTTTTCAAATCTGTCTCTAAGTGCTCTAGTCCAATCCCCTAAGCTCCTTATGTGAACACTCAAGTAGTCATCTCCTGGTGCAGAAGTGATGGAGAAAGGATGCCTGAAGCAAATCCCACCTCTAAGTATCCAAATATTGAGTATAGCAAGATAAACATAAAGTTATACAAATGTTATGTGGATAATATTGTTTGTTGTACCATTCAAATCTAGATATATCTGGACACTTGACAAAAAGGTACATTCCACTTTTGTACTCGAATCCTTCCGGTTTACTCATGCGCAATGCTAGCACATTGCCTTTGTAAATGGTTGCCTGCAACATAAGATGATGAGTTTGATTTAAATTTGGTAATGCTTTCAAAACAACATATCTAAAAGAGGGTGATTCTACTACTGACCTTGAGAATTTTGACTCGGTGATTGCTCTCGTTGAAGATCGAATAAGTCCTTTCGGTTGCATACAATAAGATAGGCACGGCGATATACATCCATGTCTGCACAGAAAGAAAAAGATCATGTGTTGTTCTAAACACCTTTGATAACATATAACATTTCTTTCACTAAATATTGCTCAATAGCTTTACTTACAGTCTTTTTGTGCCAGTCATGAGTGAGAAATAGAAAATATCCATGTACAACCAAGAGTGCATACACCACAAGCAGCAAATGATGTACATACCAGAAGGAATTAAACCCTGCTAAATGGTTAATCGGCCATGGCAACTTGATAACATTTCTCCTAAAGTGGTGTGTTGCTAGAGTAAAAGAAAATGCCATTATGATGATCATTAGAATCCCAGTTACACCTGGAATGCTTTTAACCAAGTCCAAGTAAGTTGGCTGCTTGAAACTGAAATCATCCCCCAAAATCCTCATGAACTTTTCGTTTGGACACGAAACGAGTCTCGGGAAATCGCAAGTTAAATGCATCAAAACATGTAATAAAGTCATAATTGCTATTGCAGATGCAAACAACTTGTGAAAGTTTATGTTATCATCAAAAGGGATTGATTGACTAAGAAATGTTGATCTTAACTTAGTGAGAATTCTCCTACAAACTGGGATTAGTATAAGAGCCATATTGAACTTAAGAGTCTCAGCAGCACCTTTGGCAAAGCAGAGACATTCACCCATGATTTGGTAAGCTCCTCTGTTCCTGTACTGAAAATATTTCCAAAGAAAAAGTCCCAAATTGATGGCTAACCACAACATGATCACCCATATTCTCTTCCAGTATTCAATGATGAGTTCCTTAGTTCTGTTTATGAACTTGTTTAAAGGCGTTTGGTATCTTTTGGGAATCATTGTTCTTGTTAAACTTTTTTTTTCCTTTGAAAGACTTTTATCATCAGATTTCACCACTGCCTTCAGTAGAGTTTCTAGTTGCCACATCTAACAATTAGAAAACAAAACAAAAACACAAAATCAAACAAAAATAGAAAAAAAAAATGAAGGGAAAGTAAAAAAAAAAGGTCAAAAGGTCAGACCTTTATATAACCAAGATGGTCAGGATCTAACTTTTCCATGATCAAAGATGCATAAGTTGCTGCATTTTGTTTGAAATTTGCCAATTTGTTCACCGAGGCACTCAAAACTATAACCTTTTTCATTTTATTTAACACAAAACACTCAAAAATCTTAATAAATTATATAGAGAAAATTATCAACAACTTCAGAATCTTTGTCTTACCTCCTTGACCTCTTCCTCTGAAAGTTTCCCATCTCCATTCTTGTCACACCTAAATAAATAACAAATTTGAAAAATTAGTACTCTTGGATAAACATTTTACTTGGAACACAAGAAAGAAGAAATTAGGACTAAAATTCATACATGTCAAAAAAGATCTGTAATCTAGCTTCAATGTCTTCATTAGTCATATCCTCCCAAAACATTCTCAGTTCATCTCTAGTGATACCATCTTTTACTGATATGTTTCTTCTTCTAGCCAAAGCATCAAACAGTTCACCAGCAAAATCCTTTGATTCCCTTACCATTCCTAAAAAAAGAAAAAAAACCAATTAGCCATTTCTCAAATTCTATACAAATACACCAAAATATATACAAAAACATACAAATCAAGACTATTTGTAATGTGGGCAAGTGTTATATTTAAAAAAAAAAAAAAATTACCAATACAGAGTCCAAAATTGTCCCTAGAGAGTTTGCCATCAACTGAATGCTGATTAAACATCTTTTCAATGGAGCTCCAGCTACCTTTCTCCTTCCCACTGTGAGTTGTTTCAAGAAAACGAAGACCCATTAGGCCTTTTGAAGCAACTGAAGTCATTTTTCCTGGCATTTTTGCTTTTTTTGAAGCTGTAGCAGTATAGTTCTTCTTCTTCTTCTTCTTTTTTCTTATGATTAAGCACTTTTGATTATAAGATTAATATAAGAGATGTCTATCTTAAATAGAGTGAGTAGTACTGTTATTGGTCTTCTGTTTTTTCTTTTTTTAATGGAAAGAGAAATAAAGTTTAGGGTAAGAAAGTTGTTTGGATATTTATGTGTAACATATTTTTCTTTATTCTAATTAATATAAGATCACTTATATCAAATGCTCTAAAATAGAAATGATTTAAAAAATTTAAATAATTAAATTAAATTAAATTTTTTATGTGTATATATTAATATTATATATTTAAAATAATAGAATATATTAATTTTTAAAAAAAATAAAATTATTTTCATGATATATTGATGAATGGTATGTTGAGTTTGAGGTAAAGTAAAAAAAATAAAATTTTGAGTGTATATTAAAGAAGAAAAATTTATATAATAGATTAAAAATTAAAAAAGTATGAAAATATATTAATATGAATAAAGTTTTATTTTTATGCTTTAAATTATTTATTTATAAAATTACATGTTTAATAAAAATAATAAATCGTTTTTTTATTGTTTTATAATTTTTATTTATAATTACATGATAGTTGTGATAAGATTATTTTTGTAATTATTTTTTTTGTTATTTTATATTTATATTATAAGGTGTGATGTACCAAAAACTTGTATTTATTGAACATGAAAGTTGAAATAAGGATCACAGGGTATGATGTAGGCCCAAGCCAGCTATGGTTTTAGTGGTGTTTGTTAGCTAGCTAGCTAGTAATTACATATTTAATTTGTGGTAAAACATAGTCATTTATTAGTGTTATCAATTAATTGGATTGACCCCCTTCAATAATAATAATTGAATTGTAATATTGCATTTTTACTATTTTTTATTTTGACAAAATTATGCATGTGGCTATTGGGACCACCTTCATGATAACATTTGGTGGTATGTGATTAATATTTGAACCCATGAAACTCGTTGGTAATTTAATTATAGTGTTGTTTGATAATATTTTTGTTTTTTAATTTTTTTATAATAAGTAAAAATTTTATTTTTAAAAAATAAAAATATATTTTGTAATCACTTTTGTTTTTCAATTTTAGCAACAGAAAATAAAAGTGTGTTCTCTAAAGTCTATTTTTATTTTAATTTTTTTATTTTATTTAAGTCGAGTCTAAGTTTGGGTCAGATTCTGATTTGGGTCAGAGGCCGAGTTCAACGCCAGGACCGTGAGGGGAGATTTAGATCCGGGTCTGGTCGGAATCTAAAATATTGATTAAGAAAAAAAAAAACTGTTTAAAAAGATATTGAAAGTGATTTTTTTTTTTAAAAAAAAAAAATTGATTCTCAATTAATAAAAAATTAAAAATAATTTTATAGAACCTGTTTTTGAAAAATATTTTTACCTTTTCAATTTTAAAAATAGAAAATTGATTGAAAAAGTATTACCAAACGTCACCTATATTTATACCTATAGATATTTTTTATATTTTCAGCTTATATTTAAGTTGTAATTTCTTTTTTTTTTAGACCTCTCAAATTTTTAAGAATATAAAATATAGGAGTATAAATATCAAATTACAAAAGCATATGCAATTAAATGATTAGATTATATTATACCCCTATGAAAAAATATATAAAATTATAATTTATTTTCTTATCAAAACTAATAACAATATGAATTTTTTACAACTAAACTCTCACTTGCACCCTACACGGAAAGAAGGATTTATAAGTTGTGTGAGGGGTAAATTGTTAAGAAAATTAATTTTGTAGAGGCAAATTATTAATTACTATAGATAATTATCTTTATATGTGAAAATATATTATACATATGAAAATGTATGTAAAAAAAAATTGTTGGGAGGGTTATAGCCGCTAATGTTAAGAGTGGTTCTGTCGATAACTTGTACTTAATTTTTTAAGTTTAACTTTTGACAGTAAAATCTTTCAAACTACTAAACTATTGACAAATTTAAGGTGCTATCCGGTTAACTGTCATCATGGACTTTATATGTACATTTTTTTTACACATAACAAGTTTATATTCGTAAACCTAATATTATTATTTCAAAAAATTTATTTTAAAATTAAATAAAATTATTCAAATAAAATATATATTATAATTTTTAAATAATAATATTATATGTATCAATATAAATATATCATAAATATATCATGTGTGAAAAAGTGTATAAATAAGTAATTTAAGTTAGCAATTATATTTGGTTCATGGTTTTATAATTTAGATGATTTTATTATTAAAATTTGTACTTAACTACAAGTAAAAAAAAATCTAAAAATATTTATAAATAATAATTAAAAACAATCACTATCCAATCATTCTCATACTTAAATGTACATATAATATATAAATGTGTTTGTGCACTTGGAGTTACTCACAATAATATATGGTGTATTTTCCTACTCACATTAATTACATTACAAAATAAAAATGGTTTTTTTTGGAATGGAAGCATTATTATTTTTGTCCATATATTGAGCCAAAAACCTGAATTTTCAATGTTCTATAATAGGTAAATTGAGGTGCACACGTGAAACACCTTCTCTTAAAACTCTCATTTTCAATTGTGTTTTCTTGCTTCCTTTTTTAAAAGCTACTTAATGTGATACAACACAAAGTAGCTTTAATCGTAAGTGCTCATTTTCATTCAACTTTAATTTATTGTGATAATAACAGTTTTATTTTGTTTGAATGAAAATAAATCTTCATCAGGTCAATCTCAAAAAATATCAAGAAGACTAACACAAAATGAAGTAAATTTGACTACCAAACTTTCGCAAAATAACTGAAGAGAGCCATTTTGACAAAATTATGAGTAAAAAAATTTGAAGAACAATTTTAAAATTTATTTATTTATGTACTCTCTAATAAAACTGTTATTATCTTATTATCTTTTATAATAACAATTTTATTAGCGAGTAGATAAATAAATAAATAATTAAATAAAAGGGATTATTTCATAAATACGCGAAATTAATAAAAATTACAAATATACGATTGTATGGAATTTTAAATATTTTTACAATTGTTATGATTTTATTTACAGAAAATACAGTCTTTTTATGTTGTATTCTTGTTAATTTATTATTGATTTTTTGTTATCAGTATATTATTTTTATCGTTGTTTTGATATTATTTGGATGTTATTTTTCTGTTACTTTTATATAATTTTTTTTATTGTTTTCGTATTGTTTTTATAGAAAATTATAAAAATGTAAAAAAAAAAAAAAAATGATTAAACGTAAAAATGTAATTTTTTACAAAAAATTGTATTTTATGTAATTATCCCTAAATAAATGTCAACATGGTTACATGACCTATGAATTAAGGACATGTTTTGGAAAATTTACAAGTTTATATACATTTTATATTAGAGTTAGTCCCACATTGCTAATGTGTAGAAATAAATTGTTATATAATATAAGATGAATGAGCTACTCCTCTCATTGTCAATTAATTTTGAGATAGAATCTCAATCATCTTATCCCAAATTATAACATGGTATCAAAGTCGCTTGTGATCCGTTGTGAGCCCAAAGTGGCCGGTCCAAAAATGTGAGCCATAAAAGAGCCATTTGTGATCCATTGTGAGTCGAAAGTGTTGGGGTCTTTGACTTGTTTTAAAATCCACAAATTTTCTGACGTGTACACCCATAAATTTCCCGATATTTGGCCTTGTAGGATTCTTTCAAATGTTACGTTCGGCCCTGTAGTCTCTTAAAGATTGTTCGTTATACCCACACTTTTAGACCAAAATGTGAGGATGGTGTATTAGAGTTAGTCCCACATTACTAAAATGTAGAAATAAATTCTAACATTCATCTTATCTCAAATTCTAATATTTTATTAATTAATTTGAGAAATTTGTGGTATAAGTTCGTAAAAAGTTTATTTTAATACAGATTAGTTTCTAATTTCAAAAAATAGCGGCAATAGTCCCTAAGCTCGAGATTCTTGTAAGTCTGTTGGTTCTCATTTTAACAAATTTGTTAGTTGGTCTAAAAATATCACTTGTTGATATTAAATTGCGGTGTAAGTCCCTTAAAAGTTCAATTTGATGCTAATAAATCTCTAATCTCAAAAAATTACAGTAAAAATCCTCAAGCTCAAGATTCATGTTAATCCGTAAGTACCCAATTGAACCATTTCGTTTGTAGTTCTTAAAATTACCACATGTCAAAATTTTATTGGTTCGCATCATAAAAATAATTATTAAGGATTAAAAAATATATTATATAAAAAAATTACAAACTTCTAAGATTTGTAACCCACCCTTCACGGTGGTGGAGGCTTGCTGCTGACCAGTACCATCCTTCATCTTCACATTCTTCCTTGTCCCATCCCACTACCCCCAAAAGCCATTACTACGAAAACCACTATTCCCGACGGTCTTAAAAACATTTTTTTGGATCGTCGCAAAAAAAATTGAGTGTTTAAAACTGTCAGAAAATTGGGTAGTTCCGACAATTTTAAATACTCGTGAGGTATACTCGACAATTTTTAAGTGTGCCTTAAAAATTACAAATTTTTTAAAGGAGAATTACCCACAAACTATGGCCTACAGTATGGGCCACGGTTTCAAATCGTCGCCTGTAGTGCTATAGACCACGGTTTTTAACCGTCGGCAATTAGTTTGAATCTGAAAAATTTCAAATAATACGTCTTCCCTTGCTCCAATATAATGTGTTTTCAAATATGAAAATTTTCAAATCTATACATTTTCATTCCGTCAATCTCTCTCTCTCTCTCTCTCTCTCTCTCTCTCTCTCTCTCTCTCTCTCTCTCTCTCTCTCTCTCTCTCTCTCTCTCTCTCTCTCTCTCTCTCTCTCTCCACCTTCCTCTCTCTTTCTCATAGCTTCCAGTCCACAAGCTCCACCACTTGTCTCATGTCTCTCGCTCTCTCTTTCTCGCTTTCTCTTTCACGAGCTCCACCATAGACGAAAGCCCGTTCAAGCTCCACCGCAGTCGGCCATGGCCACGAGCTCCACCATGAGCACCACCGTCACTCAACTCATCTCTCTCTCTCGTCCGAAGACAGATGCGCAACCACAAGCCACCATGAGCACCGACCAGTTTTCTCTTTCTCGTCCACTTATTCTCGTAACTTCTTTATAATGATTGTTATTTTGGGATTTATGTATTTTTGATATTTTGTATTTCACAGATTGTCGGAGATCTTGGGATTGTGGTTTCGGTAGATTTGTGGTCCAGATCTCGACTCTTCAGGGGTCTTAAGGCCAAAAAAAACTTCCATCTTGGTTTCGAGGAGGATGAAGGTGATGATTTGGGGGGGGGGGGGAATCCACTATAGCAACGGTTTAAAACCGTCAACTATACTATAGGCCACGGTTTAAAACCATCGGCTAGTCGATGGTTTTAAATGGTGGCCTATAGTATTAACTATAGCTGACAATTTTCAACCATCAAAAATTTGTTTCCTTGATATTTGTAACTGTCACCTACTCTACTCAGTATTCACGACGCTCGCATAGGCGACGGTTCTATAGATCGTCAGGAATTCTTTACCTGACGGTGTAAATTCTTCGAAAATTTTGAGTTTTTTTAGTAGTGAACCAATTAAGCAAAAAAAATAGATGTGATCGAGATCGAGATCGAGATCAAGATTGGGATCGCGATCGCGATCTTGATCTTGGAGAGAGATGAAGATTTTTATTTTTTTTCCTTTATGTTTCCAGATAACCAAGAGATATGGATGGCGTATGCGGGAGAGAAGGAGAGATGGGTAGTGGTGGGTGGTGATTTTTGGTGATCGATTCTTTGACAATATTTTTTAGAACTGCTCCTCTTGCTAATGGAAATTGGAGAGTTTTGGTAGAGCATATCGGGACTGGGCAGGTTGGTCTTGGGGTGAACGAGAAGAAGAAGAAAAAAAATAAAAAAGGTATATAAAAAAAAAAAGTTAATTAGTTAGTTTTGAAAATTATTTGTTTATTTATTTATTTATTTTAAATTATTGTAAACTATAATTATGATTTAGACCAATAAGTTATCAACACGTGGTATTTTAGGGAGTAACAGACAAAATAATTAAATTAGGCATTTACGGACTAACGAGAATCTTGAACTTGGAGCTATTACCACAATTTTTCGAGATTGGGGACTTGTATCAAAATAAACTTTTTGAGAACTTATGCTGCAATTTAATATCAACACGTGACATTTTTGGAGCAACTAACAGATCTGTTAAAATAAGAACTAACAGATTTACAAGAATCTCGAACTTGGAGACTATTGCCGTTATTTTTCGAAATTTAGAACTTATTTGTATCAAAGTAGATTTTTTGAGACTTTTGCCACAATTTACCTAATTAATTATAATATACGTGTAGGTTATAAAAAAAAATATAATATATGGCAAAGCAAAAAAGAAGTCTTATGTTTAATAGGGGTGTTTATTGAATCACATCTAATGAATTTAGACCTAACCTAACGAATTCAATCCAACTATTTATTAGATGTTAAATTTTTTCATCTGATCTAATCGAATCGAATTGATTCATTCGATCCGATCCAATTAAATGGATGTATTGGATTGAATCAGTTCTAACCATTAGATGTATTAGCTGATTTTTTATTGGATTAGATTGGATCCATCCAATCTATTTTAGCTACCATTTTAAGTTGATTTCATTAAAAATTAAAATATATATAAAAAATATAATTTAAAACCTAATAATCCAACATACAAAATAAATATTAGTTTAGTCCAACATAATTCTCATGATCCCATAATAACTAATTCTCATGATCCCATAATAAAACCGTCAAAAAATATAACTTATTTAATATGTATTTACAATTTTATTAACGTTTAGGAAGATAAAAATTAATATTTTAAATATATTTTTTTTATTTCATGTGTTAAATATATATTAAATTAATTAATATATATTTTTTTAAATAAAATCTATTAAATATATAAAATTATAAATGTATTTTAAAAATATAAAAATAACTGGATCGGTTTGGTTCGGTTATCCATTAGATCATATGTCACATCTAACAACCGATCTGATCTAATTGAATTTTCAAAATTTACACCCGATCCGATCTAACTATGATTAGATATTTGATTCTATTAGATCGATTGAAATTGAATCGGTCGATTGTAATTAGATTAGATATCTTTCAAAACATGATCTAATATACATATATAATGTATGTATACATATATAATAGAAATATTTGCACCAACAACTATTATTATTAAATTATTTAAGAATTTACCCTTACCTATTTTAATACTCACAATTTAGGCATTTCTTTTTGATAGGTATACCAATGTATATTTATTGCTTCTCTCTCCTAAACTCTGCCTACATGCTAGCTTTTTTTTTTTCTTCTTTTTCTAGACAGTAGCTTTTTTTTTTTTTTTTTTTTTTAAAATAAAAATCTTATTTTTTCAAAATAACAGTAAACTAGGTTGATCAAATATATTTTTTTTTTTTACATTCTATTCTTTTTTTTTTTATTATTTTACATTCTTTTTTGTTTATTAATCTAATTAGTAGTTTTAGAAAAAAATAATTATATGTATCAACGTGAATTGTATTTATGAAATTTTCTTAGACCATTTTATTGTTTTAAATACCGCTACACGCCTACTAAAATTAAAAATTAACCATATGTTTTTCTTTTACATTTTATTGACTCTCCTAGTTGATATGCAATCAGATTTTTTTTTTAAAAAAAAAAATTATGTGAATAAACGACACAAATTGTTATTATTCTTACTTTCTTTATTTTTTTTTTATTTCTAAAGTTTTTTCAGCCACGCAATTTATTATTTGGACACAAAAATTACACTATTATAATCTATTTTTTAAAGTGATCATTTTGACATGTTGGAAGCATATATTTTTCTGCTACAAAAAAAAAATGACTAAAATTAAAAGTTAGACTAAGGTTTCTTAAACAACAAAATAACACACTATAATTTAAAATCTAAACAAGAAATTATAAGTCTCCTCCAATATTTATCTTTTTACTTTTTTTTTTCCTTTTTGTTTACTTCTTCTTTTTCTGACATTATTATCTTCTTCATTTATTTATTAATTTGTTTTTTTGAAAAAATCTTTTCATTTATTATTATTTTTTTATTATTCTTTTTCTCTAAATTTATTATTTCTCTTAGTTTTTTTTTTATTTTTCCTCTAACATTTAGATATCTCTCTTACATTTTAGTATGTGTTAAAAGAAACTTTTTTGCTCCTTTTTTATATTTTGTAACAAAAAGTAATAAAATTTAAAATTTAATAAACTTTAACATATCAAGTAACATCATAACTTAACTTAAAGTCTTTTGTTATTTTGTATTTAAAAGTTAAAATATAGTATACTAATAATAAATTTATTTAATAAAAAGAATTTAATATGTTAATAAAAAAACTTATAAAGTTACCAAATAGTATCTTTTTTTTTTTTTTTGAGTAAAAGACCTGTTATTATAAATTAGAAACAACATTCATTTACAATAACAGAGCAAATTGGAGGAGGTATTTCCTCAAACCAAGAACAAGTCTCATCCACCCCTAAAGCAAACTTTGCCAAACCATGAGCAGCCATATTGGCCGAACGTTTGACATGTGAGATAGTTACATTAGGGAGAAAGGAAAAGAGACAAGAGATATCTACAATCAAATCATGAAAAGATGAGATTGAATTGAAGGGAGCTCGTAAAGCATTCACCACCATCAGTGCATCGGATTCAACATGAGTCAATGGAAGTTGATGTTGAATTGCCCAATTGAAACTATGAAAAAGAGCAGAAGCTTCCATTTCATGTGAGCTGAAGTTTCCCACAAGTTTCTTAGAAAGAGCAGCCACAACATAACCATTAGAATTCCTAATTACAGCACCAACACCGATTATACCTTTGGTAGAGTCGGCTAACGACATCGACGTTCATTTTGAAGTGACTTCGATCAGGTGGTCGCCACAGGTGAGCAGCAGGGACTGCTTGTATTGGAGGCTGTGATGTCGAGCGTTGAGCGCCAGCTGCGGGGTCGAGTTCCGTGCGGCCGGTGCGAGAGAGAAAGAGCCAGTAGGTGCTGATATTCCATGTCGTAGCTGAGCAGTTCTGTAGTTGGTGAGGTAGATGACAGCAAAGGAAGCTAACTCATGAGCAGGCCGTGCTTGTTGTCCATGAACGACACGATTTCGTTCGTTCCATATAGTCCAAAGGGTACAAAACAGTTGCTCCATTTCAGGCTTAGAATATAATGTTGATAGATGAAGAAGGTAGTCACCTTTATACATAGCAGCAGCATGTTGCCAATCAAAGGTCAAACCAGAGTTTCGCCACACAGCTTTAGCATAACGGCAATGAAAAAGAGCATGTCCAACTGATTCCCATGCTTGTTTACAAACTGAGCATGTGGAGTCAGTAATAACTTTTCTCTTGACCAGCGAAGTGGCAACAGAAGCGCATCATGAATGACCCTCCAAGCAAAGATTTTAACTTTTGGTGGGAGTTGCAAAGACCAAAAGAATTTCCACCAAGAAGAGTTCACACTATTGCTTGAACCTTGTTCACTAGCATCAAGACTAGCAGCAAGATGATAACCCGAGTTTACCGTATAGAAGCCATTACTAGTATGATGCCAAATAAGATAGTCACGGCTGCCAAAAAAGCTCAAAGGAATGGTTAAAATTCTTTCCACATCCAAAGGAGTGAAATACTCATGAAGGAGGGGTACATTCCATTGTCGCTCCTCAGTAATAAGATTTGCAACAACACCATTGGGAGGACCCTTGTAATGATAAGGCAAGAAAGTACTATGCCCCGGTAACCAAGGATCAAAGCCCGACTGAATAGCTCTACCATCACCAATTTTCCAACGTAACCCCTTCACAAGGAGCTCTCTAGCCCAATGAATCCCTTGCCAAGTAAGAGACGGGGAGTGACCCAAAGAAGCCTCCAAAAAACTGTTATTGGGAAAGTACTTACTCTTGAGGACACGGCTAAGGAGTGAAGCAGGTTTTTCATAGATGCGCCAAGCTTGTTTAGCAAGGAGTGCTTGGTTGAAGTGAATGAAAGAGCGGAAACCCATACCACCATCTGATTTTGATTTACAAAGAAGATTCCATGATCTCCAATGGATTTTTGAGCCATGTTCATTTAAACCCCACCAGAAATTCGCCATCATGGATTCCACTTGCTTGCAGAAATAGGTTGGTAGCCGGAAACAACTCATGGCATAAGTAGGGATTGACTGAACAACAGCTTTTAAAAGCACCTCTCTACCCCCTGCTGAAAAAATCTTCTCATGCCAGGTATTCATGAGCTTCCAAATCTTCTCTTTAATGTGACTAAACATCTCCTTTTTATCCCTACCAGAGTAAGAAGGCAGGCCCAGGTACTTTTCATGACATTCACAAATCGGCATAGATAGTTGTTGATGAAAAAACACTTGGGCAGCAAGAGTGGTATTTGGAGAGAAGGACATAACTGATTTTGCCAAATTAAGTTCTTGACCAGAAGCTTTGTGGTAGGTGTCCAGGACCCTCTTAATAGCAAGACAAGATCTCTCGTTAGCGTGGCAAAAAAGAAGGGTGTCATCAGCAAAGAACAAATGAGTGATTGGAGGAGCATGACGTGTCAACTTGAAACCCAAAAGATTGCCAGAATCCTGCTCATGTTGTAAAAGTCTAGAGAAGCCTTCAGAGCAAATCAAGAACAAGTATGGTGATAATGGACATCCTTGTCGAAGACCTCGGGATGGAGTCAATTCGCCCATAACTTCACCATTAATGAGAAATGAGAAGCTATTAGTGGTAAGGCAACACATGATCAATGAAATCCATCTTTCAGCAAACCCCATTTTCCGCATAACTTCTTCAATGAACTTCCATTCCACCCTATCGAATGCCTTACTCATATCAAGCTTAAAAGAGGCAATACCATTACGACCAGCCGTTTTATTTTTAATGGCATGTACCAATTCAAAAGCCACCAAGACATTGTCGGTGATTAAGCGGTTGGGTAAGAAAGCACTTTGAGCTTCAGAAATAACCAATGGAAGAGCAAGCTTGAACCGAGATACTAGCACCTTGGTGACAAGTTTAGAGATCACATTACAGAGGCTTATTGGTCGAAAATCTTGCATGCGATGAGGTTTCTTGACTTTGGGAATCAAAGTAATGATTGTCTTGTTGAGAGTAGTAGGATCGGCATGATCATTAAGAATGCTGAGAACAACCTTTGTTACGAGATCACCAACAACAGCCCAATTCTTTTGATAAAACATAGCTGACATACCGTCGATCCCCGGACTTTTATCAGCCCCCATAGTGTGCAAAGCAGAGTATACTTCATCTGATGTGAAAGGCTTAATGAGGGAGTCATTCAAGTCATCACCTACCATTGTTGGAATACAAGAGAGCGTGGAGGAAAGGGCTGCATCATCAATGTTTGAGGCTGTAAAAATATCAGCAAAATAGGCTTGAACAACAGTTGCGATTTCCTCCTTTGAATGAACTTGTTGACCCGAATCATTGAGAAGGAACTTGATTTTGTTGGTCGACTTTCGAGAAGATGCCTTAGCATGGAAAAATTTAGTGTTGCGATCGCCACAAGAAAGCCAATCAACCCGTGATCGTTGATGCCAATAGACCTCTTCTTGCTCAAGAAGTTCTTCAAGGACAGATTCCACACTTTGTAATTCTTGGACATGATCACTGGTGCGAAAAGTGCTATTATTTAAATCAGCCACTTTAGATTGCAAAGCATTGATATTTTTCTTCATTTTACCATACTTGCCAATATGCCAACTTTGCAAATTTGTTGCACAAGAACTTAAACTATGTACCATGGCAGCAATCGGGTCAGCAGAAAAATTAATATTCCAGCTTTTTGAGATGATTTCAGAACTTTCAGGGTCGGCCAGCCATAGTTTCTCAAAGCGAAATCTACTTCTGCTCTTTGCTGAAGTATCGGGCAGTGTGGCACATGAAAAAACAGCAGCAATGGCTCTATGATCGGAGTGGTAATAATCCAAGTGTTCAACGGTTGGAGCAAGGAAAAAAGATAGCCAATGATTGTTGACAAAACACCAGTCAAGACGCTCCTTAAGTGTATGTACAGCAGTCCGATTTTTTATCCAAGTGAAAGGATCACCAATGTAAGGCACTTCTTGTAGAAAACATTTATCCAAAGTAGATCGAAAAGCCTCCATTTGGGATTCACGTCTTAAAGTACCTCCCGATTTGTCATTGTTGGACAAAATTTCATTGAAATCACCCATAGTAAGCCAAGGTAGAAGTGGAGCAACATCGCCAAAACGCTGAAATAAAGTCCAGGAGTCCGATTTATTAGCAAGCTCAGGAGCACCGTAAAAGCCAGTAAAATGGAAGTTCGGCCAGCCATTAAATTTCATGTAACAGTCAAAGAAAGTTGGTCCCATATTCAGCAAAGTAACATCTACCACATCTGACCAAAAAAGCATTAAACCACCACTCAATCCAACCCGAGGAACCTCAAGACCATTGGGAAAATGTAAAAGCTGTCGGATTCTAGAAATAGAATTTTGAGCGAGTTTTGTTTCCATAAGGAACAAAACGTGGGGAGATTGTTGTTGAACAAGCAATCTAAGGTGTCGTAATGCATTCGGGTTCCCCAATCCCCGTGCATTCCAGCTTATTATTTTCATGATGAGTTGCGGGGTTGCCTTGCAACCTCCGCATTTGAGTCGTTGGAGAAGCTGGAATCCTCAAAATCGGAAACTAGAGTCTCAAGATCCTCATCTCTTGACAACGGAGAAGAAGATGTATTATTGGTATTGCGGCTTCTCTTGAGCAATTTTCGCATGGAGAGAGAGTCATTTGGCCGTTTAGGGGTGGTGTTAGGTGACTGATTTTCTTTAGCAAAAGAAACAGCAGAGGCAGAGTGCGTGGTAAGGGGCTGTGAAGGCATGGTGAGGGTGTTTTGCTGAAGGCGTGGGGTGATGGCAATAGGATTGAGAACAGGTGGATAGGTTGCAAAAGTGGAGGAGTGAATGTCAGGCACATAAATATGTGAGAGGTCTGTGTATAATGGGGGTGCCGAGGTATTTGGTTTGGAGGTAGTGAGTGGGCAGGAAACATGTGATGTTGAAAGAGACTCAATTATTGGTTGTTTGCCTTTTACATCAACATTTTGAGTGAGGGGCTGACTTATGGGATGTTGTGTGGAGTCAAAATGAGCATGATTTTTGGAAAGGGAGCTGTTATTTGGTGGAGATTGTTGAGTGGGAGGGATGCAGTACGATATTGGAGATTGAAGAGGGGGTCTGTCACGGTTGGAATTGGAAGTAGTGGGAATGGATGGATAACAATTGGTGTGATCAGCAGTGACATTGAAGTGATTAGTTGGTGGGGAATGGTAATGGTTAGGAGGCCGTGAGTGGGATGTAAACACTGTCAGGGAATCAAAGGCATGACTATTGACAACACTTCTTGGATTAGGGCCAGCATTAGAGGATTCACCTTGATAGAGAGGAGATGGATAAGGCTGAGATCTTGAAACCAAATTAGGAATAGATGACACTATAGCCTTGCGTGCAAGTCGGGTAACAAAAGGCCATGCATTAGCTTTAGAAAAATCTGTTCTATACTTATCATATCCCGTTGTTGGAAGCCTAGCACCCTTCATCCATGGTCCGTACTCCAAATCAGCATCATTACCATTGTCCATCCTTTCCATAAAAGCAACACATTTTTCAAAAGGGTGTCCAATGAGTCCACACTCAAAGCAAAATTCCGGTAGACGCTCATAACGAAAATCAATCCAAAAATCATCTTTTATACGGGGCAAACTAATCATCCGCCCTCTAGGGAGCGGTTTGTTAACCAAAAGCTTTACCCGAATTCGAAGAAAGGGGCCCCATCCTTCATCAAGGGACTCCTCATGGACATCGACATATTCACCAATGATATTCCCTAAGGCCTTGGCAAGAGTTTTGGATTTGCTAAGAAAAGGTAGTCGATACACTTGAACCCAAAAGCAAGTAGAATTGAAGGTATTGGCTGAGGCATTTTGCAGAGCATCTGGTGTGCAGAAAACCACAAGATGATTTTGAAAGTGCCATGGTTCTTTATTCATAACCCGGAATTGATCTCCTTCACAGCCGAAGGTGACCTTAAAATACTCATCCCTATATTCAGTGATTGTAACCGGAAAACGACCCTTCCAATGATCGGACATTTGATTGATAAAAGTGGGCTTGTGGACATAATTGTGGGTGATGACTCGAGCAAGAAGTGTAGGGGTTGAGATGGGATTGGTGGGGGGAATCACATCATCATGGAGAAGGATGACTGAACGTTCTTCATCAGTTAATTTCAAAGTGGAATCCATAGAATGGAGGAGAGGATCAATGTCTGAAGACATGGTAAAACTGCTGGTGCAAACAGAGGAAGAAAGGAGGAAGGGAAGAGACGACAATGGCGGATGGGAAACGGTCAGAACGGGATGGAGGGAAAGGGAGGAGTTTGAAAAGGTAGTTAAAATGCTAAAAACTGTTAAGATTGCATAACTGCTACAGACCCAACACAGGGCACCAAGTAATTTACCAAATAGTATCTAAAACATAATAGAATTAGTTACAATATAAAAATTATTATATATATTAATTTTAAAGTTGTCTGATCAAAATAAGCAACCAAATGTGTATGAGAAAAAAATCATCTTGAATTAATTTTTTTCTAATAAAAAGTAACTAATTGATATATTATTTACATCAAAAGCAACCAAAAGGTTGCTTTTTTTAAAATTTGCAAAACACTAAAATTTCTGGAAGCGAGATTTTTTTATTTTTTTCAATTTTCGGTAATTATTTTATATTTCGGTATTTATGCTGACGTGGCAATCGGTATTTGTACAAATAATTTTCTTAAAGGTATTTTTATAAATAAAATCAATTTTACGTATAATATTGAAAAGACCCCTATATAATATATGTACATCACTATTTAATACATATATAATATACATATATCGACAATTCACTAACGGATAGATTTTCGATTTCTTTGAAAAAAAAATTAATTTAAATTTAATATTTGGTAGAAATAAATTAATTAAGAAATTATTGTGGGGACAAATTGCAATTACAAAAATTAATTTAATCTTCTCTAAGTTGACGAAGCTTAAATTGTGTTACCAATCCTCGTACACACAATACACCAAAACAATTTCTTTCTTAAAAATAAAAGATTTCTAATTTAATTTTGAGTAAATACTATTTATAATTTTGTGTTTTGTAAAAATAATCAAACTCTTTGTTTTGTTATATAATAAATTAGACATTGTATTTTTTAAAATAATAAAAAATAATTTCTTGAGCTTAATTTTTTTTAATATAATTAATCTGAAGATAATTCTAGCACAAACATATGCAAAAGGTATAACTAGTCTATTCATAATAATTATAGGTTAAGTTATTATTAAGTTTATTTTGATGAAATGATAACTTAAGAGTATTATATTGTACTATTTTAAAAAATATAGAGTCTGAATTGTCAATTAATAAAAAGAAAAGGTTCAGTCAATAATTTATGTAAATACAATTTTTAAAATAGTGTTTATTTTTCATTTTTATTGCCCTACCTACCCAATTAGACTAATTAAATTTTTTTTTTTTCCAAATTGTGACATGTATCACATCATACTTCATAAACTTTTCAAGTAAAAGTAAAATTCACAATAATTCTTCAATTGTGTTTTTGTAGACTTATTATATTAATTGTAGAAAACAAAAAAGGACAAATTGAACATGCCTACCATTAAATTATATAATAAAATTTTTCCAAAAAAAAGCATATAATAAAAGAAATGTAATTATTTGTTGTGGAAGATATCCATGTGCATATGATGGTGGATAGAGGTGAGGTCAATTCCATTCAATTATTATAATGTAATTGTAGGAGCAATGTGGTAATGTGAGTGCCAATTAATATTCTCTATAAAATTACAAAAGTGAAGTTGTTTGGAGTGATGTACTAATAAGTAATAAGATATTATAAGATATTAAGTGCCATAATAGACTAGACGAAATCATCAAATACTTTATCTATTTTCAATGTAGCTACCAACCATAGATTCCCAAGTGTTTCTAACAACCTTAACTTAAATATAATTAAATATTTGGGGCTTATGTAGAAATAAACAAAGAATATAAAAGTAATGTAGTCAATATAAGGAGGGTTGGATGGGTTGAAATTAGTTTAAGGATGATTGGAAGTGTAATGGATGGATATAATATTGTTAGAAGAGAAGATGGAGACATATATGAGTATTCACATTTTAAATATGAGGAATATATATTTGAGTATTTATTAATTAATAGTTATTTTAGAATTTTTTATTTGAACTATTGTTACTACTAAATTATGCTTTTTGCTATTAATAATTTTCTTGTATTTTTCACAGTACTGTTGACGCAATTTTTTGTTAATGGATCTAAAAAAATCATAAATAAATAAGATAAACATAAGTATTCGTCAATCAAAGTAAACCGGTTTATATATAAAAAAAAATAACAAAAATAAACACGAAGATTTTATAGGGATTCCCCCTTTTCGACGGTAATAGACTAGTGCACTTATGTTTGTTATTGGTCTTAATGCGCTTTAGGAGAGTTCTCCGGAGTTATATTCTCCAAAAGTTCAATCCTCAAGCGAGTTTTGAAATGAGAGAGTGGAAGTTTGTGAGAATCAATTGGGGTCCTTTACAATTGATATCACCTTATTATAGATTTTCATCTAGGACTTTCTTAGGATTTAAAATCTCTTAATCCAAGACACACCTTCCCCTAACTATGGTCGAGTTGGGTTTAAAATACAAAATGATAACAAAAATCATATTTCAAAATAAATATCTAAAAAAAAAAATTGTTGAAGATATTTTTAATCCTCATATGCTAGTTTATTTTCATCACAAGGAGCACAATGCATGTTGATGAAAAATACATGTCGAGATCATGATATTGGTAAGTCACGAGAAGCACGTGCTGAGTTGTGAAACATCTTGACTAGGGCCGAGATGATGCACCAGTAATGTGCACCTCGACTAGGGCCAATATGGTGCTTGGTGAGGGGCTCCTAGGGCCAAGAAAAAGATGGGGATGAGATGAGGGGGTCTTGATCTTGGCTTAAGCCGAGATGATGTCCTAGTATTGTGATCTCGACTTGGGCCAAGAAGATGCCTTGGTGTTGCAACGTTAGTGAGGCTGAAATGATAGTCTGGTGAGGATCTCCCCACTTAAGGTCAAGATGACACGTAGGGCCAAGAAGGAGCACCCCACCTAGGGCCAAAATGACATATTGAGATTGTCATCTTGGCTTGGGCCGAGATAATAATTTGGAGTTATTATCTCGACTTGGACCGAGATGAAGCTTTTGATGTTATGTCTAAACTTAGTTGAAGTTTCCCAAAATAGTGTTGAGATGATATGATTTCCTATTCTCCTCCATATCTAGGAGAAAAATTAATGCCACATTATTTTTTGAATTTTTGAGACATAACAATTAAATATGATATTAATACCGATATATCTAATATGTTATTATCACATCAATACTACATGTTTAATTTAATTTTTAAAAAAATTATTTTCTTATTAATACTTAATAATAAAAATAAACTAACTTTTACTTTCTTGTTAATAAAAATAAACTAATTTAATAATAAAATTTTATTATGATTAAAAATACATTGACTTATGATTTTTATAAATAATAATAGGTGATTAGTCACAAGTTTTGTTATCCAAAATAAGATTTTGTGTAAAGCCCGCTTAGTTAATTTGGAAATTATCAGTTAATTTGATTAATTATGAAAATTATTTATAACTATTTAAATAATTTATTATACTGTTATTTATGGAATTCAGAAATGCATGGTTATGTTATTCAGTAGTTTTCATATTTTGCATTTTCGGTGCCCGGTATTTTGGAACTCGGCGTTTGGCTCAATAGAAATCACAACTTAGCATGTTATTAGTTTGGGACTGGTTTTAGACATTGGGAATGTCGGGAATGGCCGGGAATTTAGAATTTCCCAAAAATACCCCTTTAGTATGATTTATGTGGTTTTATGGTGGAGGGGCAAATTGGTCTTTTTGCCCCATTAGTATTTTGTCTTATGTGAGTTTATTAAATGAAATAAATGTTTATTTTATGTGTTTAATTGGCTGAAGTAAAATGGTATAATTGGCTTTTAATTCATTTTTTCCTTTCATTTCAACACTTAGTAAGAAAATAGAAAATTTTGAAAAAAGAAACTCTCTCAAGCTCTCTCTCTCTTTTCGGCCAAGGCTTGGCTGCTAGGGCTGGGATTTTTCCTGCTCAATCTTGTGATTTTCATCCTCTTTTTGTGTAATCTAATCAAGGTTTGATCTCTCAGAACTTTCCCTTTGTGTTTTCTTGAATTTTATGAAAATTTGATGAAATGCATGCATGATAAATTGAAGTTGTTGCTGCTGTGTTTTGTTGTTAATTTCTGTGGTGTAAGCATGTTAATTTGAGGTGAATTAAGCTGTTAGAAATGCATGTATAGTACCTTGTTTCAAGTTTGGAATTTCTAGCTCAAAAATATGATTTTTGGTGAAAATGTTGTGAATCTGTTTCTGTGTTGTTGTTATTGTTTTTAATTGTTCTCAGAGGCTTAGTTAAGCTTGATTAAGTAGAATTAAGCTAGTGGAATGCATGATTAGGTGGTTTTGCTCAAGTTTGAGTTTAGAACTCAAAGCTTGAGCTCCAATGGCAATTTTCGTGTTTGAGGTTTCTGGGTTGTTTTAATGCCTTGGAAATGTTATTTGGGATGTATGGAATAGGTCTGGAAAGTTTGAGGTGATTTGGAGTTGATTTGAGCAAGATATGAATTTTTGAAATTCTGTCTGGGAGGAACCGGAATTCCGGTTGTGCATTCGGAATTCCGGATGGGCTTCGAAAATTCCCAGAACTGGAATTCCGGTTGAGCAACCGGTCTGCCCGTTGGGGAATTTTCAGAACCCGTGTTTTTCCTCGTTTTTATGTTTTAAGGGGTATTGCCATGCTTTTTATCGATAGGGAAACTTTTAGTTCCTAGTTTAAGTCCCCGGGAAGTGATTTAGCGTGTCACTTATAGTGTTGTGATTTTTATGGTTTAGGAGCACATGTCCGCCGCTCAGCTAAAGTTCCAGTCAGGTTGACCAGCACACCTGAATTCGGAATCCAGGTAAGATTAGTATAACAGTATGCATATGTAGATTACATGTTTAGCGTGCATGTAGGAAGCCTATTAGATTACATTAGTTATGTATGTTGGCTTCGAACCATCCAACCCTGTCACGTCGGTACAGGCTGGAGTATGACCAGCAGCCGGAGTATGACCGGTTTGACCGATCAGGCTGACACTTGGTTGGTGGTTCCGTACTATTGACGTATCCCGTCGGTACAGGCTGGAGTATGACTAGCAGCCGAAGTATGACCGGTTTGACCGATCAGGAGGATATAGTAACACGTCGATACAGGCTGGAGTATGACCAGCAGTCGGAGTATGACCGGTTCGACCGATCAGGTTGTTACGTGTCAATAGTACCGTCTCTATGAACGTTCAGAACTCGGTACCATGTTGGACATGGCAGTAGTGGCTCAGTACCGTGTTGGACACGGCAGCAGCGGGACTCAGTATCGTGTTGGACACGGCAGTTAGAATTATGTATGAGTATTATTATGCTTTTCTTACTGAGTCTGTCGACTCACAGATCTACGTTTATGTGTAGGTAAAGGCAAGGCTATAGCTGATGGACCGTGAGCGAGCTTGTGAAGATTGTACATGTCGGGGCGGTTAGGCCTGGAGCGTACGATCATCGGGACAGCGAGGCTGATTTATGCAACTGGTCGTTAGACGACATATATTTTGTGTATCAGTTAAACAGTTAAATCTTTTTGTAAATGATTTTATAATCGGGATCCCGAGTCTTTTGTAATATTATTTTATAAGTTTAATTAAAAAGCAAAATTTTAATTAATCACGTTTTTCCATAAACCTCGTTGATTAGCAACGAGCTGCACAGTATATTTAAAAATCACGTAATACGCCTATGTTAGTTAGGGTGTTACATTTTGCTTAGTGTCTTCCAGTATTCCATTGATTGGTACAATGATCTCATAGTCAAAAATTGACAGGGTTGTTAGGGAATATTTAGTTTTTCCAAATACAATTTGTTTTTTCATATAACAAATAAAAATTAAAAAAGAAGTTGTTTAACACCAACATTTTTTCAATAAATAATTGACAAAAAATATAAAAATAAAATGAAATTGTTATATATAGCAAACTGCAGCAAGACTAATATAGATTTGACATTTTTATATCATAACTTCTACGACTGTTTTTCCTTGAACTACTTCACAGGGCAAGTGATTCCATTATTGCAGTAAATAAATATTTGGTTTCAAAAATTTCACATTAATTTTCTACATATTTTCTCACTTTCTTAATATACAGTGGTAATTAACAAATATTGAACTTGTTTTTTTTTTTTTTTGGTTCTTGTTTAACAAAAGTATTTGAGTGTTAATTATGTATAATTAATCTAGAAATTCTCCTTGTGAAAGTGGAAACGAGTTGATGAATTTAAGCTAAACTCTTGGCAAAGTTTCTTCAATGGTTTGGTAAGTGTAGCACTTCCACAATAGAAAACACCTGAAAATAACAACATCAAAAACACAACAACAAACTTATTTTCATGTTCTTTAAAATTATGTTTGGAAGTTGAATTTCGATGAGAAAAGAAAAAAAAAATTCATGTTTGGTATGAAAAAAATTTGTTGAATCAAGTTTTTTTCGATACGAATTTTCTTTTCATACCGAACATGAGAATTCTTATTTTTTTTTTCACTAAAATCCAACTTTCAAGATTTCTTAGAATAAAATTAACCAAAATATTCTTTTAACTAAAATTGTTTTGCTTACCAATTCGAGAGGCTTCATGCTTAGTTGCCAAATCCGAAAACACTTTTCGCCAATTCGGTCTAGCAAAATGTGTTTTGATCTGTTTTAAATGTGACATGTTAAATATTAAAGATAATACATAATAATGGTAATGATTATTAATTAATTAGTATTTGTTTTGAGGTTTAATAATGATTAATTACCCTGCTTTCTGAGACAACATCAACTCCATTCTTAGCATGTTGTAGCTGTTGAACCATGGCAATAAGAGCAGACCTTGCATCTCCTTCTTCATATACACTTGTCAAGTAGTTGTGCATTTCTATGATACGCTGCAAATATTTTTAAAGACCACATAGAGATTGACATGAGTTGAAGAGTTCTAAAACTACTACCTATGTTTGGTAGATGAGAAAAGGGAGAGAAAAGAAAAGTTTGGAATAAAATGTAGAGAGAAGTGAAAAAAGACAAATGTTTGTTTGGTTAGAAAGAAAAGTAGATAGAAAAATTAATTTGAGGTGAGACCCACCAAAAGTTGTAAAATTACTTATTATGATTATAGAAAAAAAAAATTATTATGTTAATAATTTATGGTGACTTTTGGTTGGAGGTAATGAAATGGAATGGAAAGGAAATTATTTTCATTTCATTCTTTTGTTTGGCTGCATTTTACAGTATTAGAATGTCATTCTAATAGAATACCCTTTTCACTATTTTAGTAGAATGATTATTCCATTTTGAAATAAAAGAAAAAATCATTTAAATGTAACATGAGTAAAAACTTAATGATTTTTTTATCAATTTTTTTTTATATATTTTAAATTTTCATTTCATTCTATTCCTATTTCTATTCTCATTCTCATTTCTATTTCTATTATTCTTTTAAAAAAAATTAAAAATAGATTTAGTTGGGTAGAATGAAAACAAAAGAATAGGAACGAAGATGATAATAGAAATAAAAATATCATCCTCATTCCTATTCTTCTTGATTATTCTATTTCATTTCATTACTTCTAACCAAACACGTCATAAATAAGTGTGTTATGAGTTTTCGAAACATACATCTTGGTCGTACTCGGCTATATCATCCATGACACCTTTAAACCATTCAAAGGATCCTTGTTCCCTTGTAACCCAATAGAAGTAAGCTCTTTTAGGACATTTTTTACTTGAATCTAGTGAAATACCACCTGGTGAAGATCCCTGCATTAGAGTAATTCAAACATTTTCAAGTCAAATACCATATTTCCAACATAACAAGATACTATATCTGATTGATTAGCCTTTCATGACTCACATATTCTGGATCATTTGTCCTAATGTTGTTCAAAAGATCTTTAAGAATGCTGATGAAAGGCGTCGCTCCGATTCCAAGACCTATGAGCAAGAGAATGTCATACTTCTTGAAATTCTGAGCTGGTGCTCCATAAGGTCCCTTGATGAGGATTTTTGGGTACCTAACATAAGAAAAAGTGGACATGTTTGGTAAGGTACCATATAGAAAAAATGGACAAGTTTAGTATGAGTGATTTTAGTCTGAGATTCTTGGTGCTCACTCTGGTTGTGGACATTTGTAGTCTGAGATTGCTTTGGTCTCCATTCGAACGAGGTTTCCTCTCCTTGCTTGCGTATTTTCTGGTTGACATGCCTGCATTTCATTAAGGTGGCGTTTGATTAAGTGGAATGAAATAAGAATAAGAACAAGAATGTTAATTAATGCATTTTCAGACCGTTCAATTTTTTTTCTAAACTATTAAAATTGTTGGATTCAAGAACTTTCGTTAAATTTTATTAACAGATGCTTAGTCCTTTAATAGAATTGAACAGAAATCATTAAATTCGACAATCTCAATAATTTGGGAAAAAATTTTAACTGCATGGAAAATTCAAGTGGAATAAACCATAATTAGCTTAAAAATATTCCTACTTCATTCTTCTTTTGAAAATGATAACAAATTGTTATTCCACTAAATACTAGAGCACTCATTCCTTTCCAATGTATAATATGCAAAAACCAAACAAATGAATCTTATATGTTTAAGAATGGTGATTCCATTCCAATTCACATTTTCCACACAAATAATCTCATTTAGGCAATAACAAAAACTTAATATAGATATATCACCTGTGCAAATCTGTTTTTAAGCTCTGTAGTCCAATCTCCTAATGTCCTTATATGGACACTCAAGTAGTCATCTCCAGGAGCAGAGGTGATGGAGAAGGGATGCCTGAAAATATCATTTATCTGAGCGTTAAATTTAGTTCATGACATGATAATCAATTTTTCTAAACATATATATAATTTATGTACCATTCAAAACTTGATATATCTGGACACTTGACAAAAAGGTACATCCCACTTTTGTACTTGAATCCTGGAGGTTTGCTCATGTATAAAGCTAGTACATTTCCTGTGTATATTATTGCCTGCAATGTTCAAGGAATATATATAAGGAATTAAATTTAATGCAAAACTTCATAAGTAGACAAATCACAATGAAAAAACCCTATAAATGAGTAGCGGTTTTATATAAAATAAGTAAGACTCGATATTGAATTACACCTGCAGTTTTATGACACCTTATCGTGGTGCTATAATGGTTCTACTGACCTTAATAACGTTTACTCGGTGGTTGCTTTCGTCGATGATTGAATAAGTCCTTTCGGTTGCATAGAATAAGACCGGGACCATGATATACATCCATGTCTGCACACACACATAATAATTTCATCATCATTTCAAGTCTTGTTTATGAATGATATACTCGTTTAGTACCTTGTGTTTTAACAAAATATAAAATTAATTACAGGGTATCAGATAAGTATTATCGAGAATATAAAATACATACCGTCTTCTTGTGCCAATCATGAGTGAGATATAGAAAGTAGCCATGTATGATAAGGAGTACATACACAAGAACCAGCAAATGATGTGCATACCAGAAGGAATTGAAGCCAGCCAAATGGTGGAATTGCCATGGCAATTTGATGACACTTCTCCTAAATGAGTGTGTTGCTAGAGTAAAGGAAAAGGCCATTAGAAGGATCATTAGAATCCCAGTTATGCCTGGAATACTTTTGAGTAAATCCAAGTATGTTGGCTGATTAAAGTTGAAATCTTGTCCCAAAATTTTCATAAACTTTTGTTTGGGACATGAAATCAGTCTTGGAAAATCACAGGTCAAATGCATTATGACATGTACAAATGTCATTGAAGCTATTGCAAGTGCAATCAATTTGTGGAAATTGATGTTATCATCAAAAGGAAATAATTTACTAAGAAATGATGATCTTAGTTTTGTGAGAGTTCTCCTACAAACTGGGACAAGAATGAGAGCCATATTGAACTTGAGAGTCTCAGCAGCCCCTTTGGCAAGGCAAAGACATCTACCCATGATTTGATAAGCTCCTTTGTTCTTGTATTGATAGTATTTCCAAACGAAGAGGACAAGGTTTATGGTTAACCACAAACCAATAACCCAAATTCTCTTCCAATTTTCATAGATGAGTTCCTCAGTTGTGGACAAGAACTTGCTCAATGGTGTTCTGTATCTTCTGGGAATCATGGCTCTTGTGAGAGTTTGAGTTTTCTTCGAAAGTTTGCTAGTCTCTTCGGGGTTCGAGTTCACCATTCCCCTGAGTAGAGTTTCTAGCTGCCACATCTGTCAAAAATTGGAAACAACATACTGAGAAAGATGAATCGAAAAAAAAAATGAAAAAACTAACACAGACTCGATACTTAATAACATCAATATGATACATGAACAACGATTCACCTCGATATAACCAAGATGGTCAGGATCAAGCTCTTCCATGATCAAAGATGCATATGCTGATGCTTGTTGTTTAAGATTAGCCAACTTGTTTGCAGAAGCACTTAAAACTATAACCTGTATTTTTTTTTTTTAACAAAATTAAGAATTCAGACACATGAACATAAAATATAACAAAATGGCAAACAAAACAACAGAAGAGAAAAAGAACAATACTTTTGGTTCTTTGCTCTCACCTCCTTAACCTCTTCTTCTGAAAGCTTCCCATCTCCATTCTTATCACACCTAATAATAATTTCCACCATATTTCACTCTTTAGATCAAAAACAAAAACAATAGAAAAGAGAGAGAGAGAGAAAGAGAGTAAGAATGCTCACATGTCAAAGAATATCTGTAATCTGGATTCAAGGTCTTGATTAGTCATATCTTCCCAAAATTTTCTTAAAACATCTTCATTTATCCCATCTTTTGCAGAAATACTCCTACGCCTAGCCAAAGTATCAAATAACTCTCCTGCAAAATCCTTTGAATCTCCTCCCATTCCTACAAAAAAACAAAACCCCATTTTCCAAAATCTCTCAAACTCCATAACCCATAAACATACATACATATACATACCTATACAAACATAAAAATTCAAACTTTACCTATACAGACACCAAATTTGTCTCGACAGAGTTTCCCATTAACTTGGTGCTGATAAAATCGCTTCTCAATCGATCTCCAAGCATCATTTTCCTTCCCAGTAACAGTTCTACCAAGAAAACGAAGACTTTTAAGGCCTCTTGAAGCTCCAGAAGCCATTCTTCCGATCTTTGGTGGCTTACTCTGTCCAACATTCTTCTTCTTCCCAGAGCTATTATTAATCTTGGTCAAACAAATCCCATTTGAGCATTGGGGTGGTGTGGCTGTGGCCTCTGATTGGTCAGAGGGAAAATCACCCATTTGGTCAATTTCAATTCTCTCAAGAATCCATTTTGTTGATTCATCTTTGCTCACTTTTTCAGAGATGTTATTATTATTAATGTTGTTGTTATTGTTGTTGTTCATTACAACACCACCCTCTGTTTTTCAAACTCTATAAAGCTCTGTTTTTCTTCCACAAAAAATGTAAAGATCGAAGCTTTTGGATCTTTGGTTAATGAAATTAAGAGAAAAAAGTTTAGATGAAATGGTCAAACTGGTGTCGAAGGAGGGAAAGAGTTATATAATGAAGGCTCACACAGGCTTTGTCTATTGTGTCTTTAATCTAATAATAGCAAAAACGACAGTAGAAACTGCAAAACGACACTAAAAACTGTAAAACGACGAGAGTATGTTGTTAAGTGATTGGTTTACTATAAGATCGCGACCAGTGTAGGTGCTGAAACTTATATATATATATATAATATTGTAAAATTACAACTAAACACGTAAAAAGAATTAATATATGATAATAATAAAATGAACGTGGCTGCAGTGAACTGAATAATTTGATTAAAAAATGATCTCATATCTCCAAAAAAAAAAAAAAATTAAGAATAAATAGAAAATTTCCCACTTGTGCTTTGTGGTGTTTTCATTTGAAGCTGTTCTCTTTTATTTTAAAGTAGATCTAATCTACCCAATAAAAATAAAAGGCTGATTTTTTTTTCCATGCAAAAATAGTAGGCAGTGATTAATGCTACATACTTTTTTTTTTGTCATTATTTTTAAATAATTAATTAGAATTTTTGCCTAACTTTGACACATAGTAGTCATTAACTTTTGTGGGGGCCAGGGCAAAGCTTTAAAAATTGGCATTTAAAATAAAATTCAAATAAGTTTTTAAACTGTTTTTCTAAAAAAAAAAAATAGAACTTCAATGGACTAATGTTAAAAAAAAAATCATTAAAAATAAAAGAGATTGGAAGGCCTCTTAGACTGAGGGACCATGGGCAACCGCTTTAGGTGCCCTATTATAAAGACGACCCTACTTTGACATGTACTAAATGAAGCTTCTCGAAATTTTCAAGTCGCTAAAAATTCTTTTAAATTTATGTCTAATTTCGTTCAATTTTACTGACGCAGTGATTATCCATCTACCAAATTATGTCCATAATTTTGATATTTACAAAAACATGCCCCACTTTCACATCTATCAAATCGTTACCCTTAAAGTTTAATTCAAGTTAGACATTGTTTTAGCCAAAAACAGTCGTAATATTTTGTGTAAGTCCTTTCTTTTTCAGTTTCTAATCCTCCCCTTTTTTACGTAGTCTATTTCTTATTTATATGGTATGTCCTTTGATTGCATGGATGATTTGTCCTTGACCTATTCTTCTCTTGACGCGTGTCCTTTCTCTCAGCTTACCCTGGTTTGCCACGCGTCTAATTGTTAGGTAGTGGATGCTATTTTTGTCTCTTTTGGTCCGACTGTATTGTATCTTTTCTTCGGGTTGTTTGTCTCGCCTTTTTGGTTCGTGGCCTCTCTTCCCTCGAAACTCCTTTTTACTACTCGTGGTGAATGGAGGAATCTCAATGTCAACCTTTATTTTGGTGCCTCTTTCCGACGGAGGTATTTCTTTGTCGTATTCTAAGAATTTTCTGTTCTATGCCGCCCAATACTTCTTAGGAAGTGAGTTTTCCGTCAGTGAGTTAGATAGAAGATCCTCTTTGAGTCTCTTTCGAATCTATCCATCGTTTGGTCTTCCTCCGTCGGTCCGAGGCAATAGGCTTTAAACCCTCTTTTATTTTTCTATCGAATTTCCGTCGGCACCTATACGTCTTCTTGGTTTTTCTTATTGTTACTTTTTTCGGGGAATGATCCTTATTTTGTCTTTCTTGCGTTTGTCGTTTGTGCTTTTTATTTGCTTTTATCTTTTGGGTTTTCAACTGGGCCATCCAGTATTGGGTCTTTCTTATTTTCGCTAATTATTTGGGTTTTGAGCTTTTGGGCATTTACTTTATTTGGGCCTTTACACTTTTTACGTTTTATTGGGCCTTTATTTTTTCTGTTCGTAATTTCCCCCCTAAATAGACGTCCGATAGTAAACTTAGACAAAAATCATATTTAAGGGTATAACTTAATACATATTTAAATTTAAGGGATAAAAATTCTATTTAGCCTTATATTATTATTATTAATAATTATTTTCATTTTTGATTACATTATAATTAAAGTAGATACTCCCTCAATTTATAAATTTTTTAAATATTTTATAAATGGAAATCAAATTTGAAATCATTTATTTATTGCTAAGTACAGTATGCATCCAAGATTCTCCCATTATTATTGATGCCTTATGAATGAAGCTTAGTTAACTAACTTTCTGCCTATTATAAAGTATTGTCGATGCCTAGCCTAGCTTTTTGCCGGAACAAAAAAGGTGGCACAAGTTTTGGTATATAGTTTAGGATAATGAGGTATTGAAAATAATTTTACATAGAGTTATTTTTTTTTAATAAGTGTAATTATTTTATTTTATGTTTATATTTAATTTTATTTCCCTATTATAATCATTTGTCAAAATTACTCGTATCTACCAAAAAAAATATTTTTTGGTGGATATGATCTGAGAGAGAAATATGTACAATTTTTTTTTACATTGTTCTTCGACTTTGCTATTAGAAAATTTTTGAGTCTCAGTCTTTATTTTACTTTAAAAAAAATATATCAAACCTCTTAGTTTAGATTTTTTGATAAGCAACTTTTAAGAATTTTTAGATTAAAAAAAAAAAAAATGAAGTAAATGATAGTTTTTTTTAAGGGAATGATAGTGTTTTTAACTAATATAATTATATGTGTAAAAAAATAAATAAATAAAGTAATATTTAATGAACATAAAAAAAAATAATGATACATATTAAAAAGAATGACTCTTTCATTTTTAAAATGTAAAAAAAAAGATGACTCTACATAATCGTTTTTAATACTACTGAAGCATTATCTTATATTATTTTAATCTATCCTTTTTCTCTTAATTAAATAATATTAATCACCCGTTTATTCTTTTTCTTCTTCACAATTTTAATAGTTTTGGTATAAATTCTTGACAATTTTTTTTTGTAATAAAAGTTTATTGTACTGGATTATTAAATATTTCAAATATATATAATTAAGTAAATACATTTACAATTATAAAATAAACAAGACGATATAAAATTATAAATTTTTATGACACTAATAAATATATATTTATGTGTGTGCATTATGATAGGGTAAAGAAAATAAAACTTTAAGCTATAGAGTTGATGTTATAAAAAATATTGACCAAAAAATTAGACTGATCAAGATATTATATGTTATGTTTCATTTTGTAAAATATTTAGTAAGGATTCAAAAAGGTATATAATAGTATATAGATAATTATAAATATATGCAAAACAAAAAAATTTATTTTTAATCACAATAAAATTTTGTGATTAAAAGTAAAAAAATTGTGACTAATCATAAATTATGATTCTTATATTGTGACTAAAAAATTCATGACTAAAAATATTAGGCACAAAAATCATAATTTATTGTGACTAAATATACTTTTAGTCACAATTATTGTAACTAAAATTAAATTAATAACAATTTGTATCTAAATACTATGTTTTACTCACAAATAACTTTTTATTATAACTAAAAATTATATTTAGTCACAAAAAATTTATGTTGTAACTAAAAAATTATCATTAAGAGAACCACATACCACATGGAATATTGATCAAAAAATATATATAATTTGTTGAATGAATGGATACCATTAATCATTAACGTGTTTTTTTTTCAAATAATTTTTGTAAGGTTTAATCATTAACGTGTTGATTACCTCACCTAACCTAACTATATATTTATAGTTTTAAAAAAAATATACATGATAAATTTTGTAACATAATTTTATTTGACTTGACTTTTTTTTTTACAATATTTCTCACTTTTCTCCGAATGAATATACATTGCATTGCATGTACGCCAAAACCGACGCATAAAAATATATATATAGTAATGTCATGTGTAATATTTTTGAATTATACTCTAACACAAAAGATTTCTGTTTGTATTTAATTAATTAATTAAATTTATCAAATCTCATATAATGTGGTCAAATTCTTTGGATCACTGACTTGTTTGCACGTTTATACCCTTTTAGTTTTAGCAAGGCATCTTTCAGATACACAAACACAAATTAATACTATATTATATATAAATTTATGTTATAAAAAAAAGTCAAAAGAGTTTGATAAATATATATATGTGCATATGCATGGCTGGCAATATATATATAACTATAGTTTTTTTCTTTCTTAATTATTATAATTTTTATTTTGTTAATTATATTAAGCTTAATAAGATTATGCTCAATGCTCCTACTTTACACTACACCCGGTATTTACAAGTAACAAGTGTCGGTCTTAACTGTTATTACAAGTCAATTAGGTTACTCTGCCTGAGTACTTATTATTTTCATAATAAAAATAATAAGAAGAATTAATCTTCAATTTTTAACACCATTAATCTCAATCATGCACGTGCATGTGTTATTGTAACGTCCCCGCTTCAAGCCTCCATTGGGCCCTTACACCCACGGAATGAATGGCTCTTATACACGAGTACGTCACTCTGGCTGCTTCATGGACTGATGACTGTCAGTAGTCCCGTGATCCGTAAGGGAAAATACCGGGTAAGCTGTGCAATCCCACATCGCCTGGGGAAGGTCTAGTGGGATGATTCTGAGACTGTGTAGGTATGGGACTACACAGTTAAAGAGAGCTTAAATGGATTGATTGGTACTACCTATATCAACAAGGTGCATCTTGTTTTTCGGTAGCCCATCTCGAAAGAACTCCATAGTTAAGCGTGCTTGGCCTGGAGTAATTTCAAGGATGGGTGACATCCTGGGAAGTTTTCCTAGGAAGTGTGCGAGTGAGGACAAAGCACGCTGAAAGCACTCGTGTTGGTCTGTAGGGTCAGTCATCAGTCCATGAAGCAGCCAGAGTGGCGTACTCGTATATAAGAGCCATGAGTCCGTGGGTGGAAGGACCCAATGGAGGCTTGAAGCGGGGACGTTACAAATGGTATCAGAGCCTTGACCCAGCCGGAAGTGTGGTCGACGAGGACGTCGGACCCCGTAAGGGGGGGTGATTGTGACAGTCAGTAGTCCCGTGATCCGTAAGGGGAAATACCGGGTAAGCTGTACAATCTCACACCGCCTGGGGAAGGTCAAGTGGGATGATTCTAAGACTGTGTAGGTATGGGACTACATAGTTGAATAGAGCTTAAATGGATTGATTGGTACTACTTATATCAACAAGGTGCATCTTGTTTTTCGGTAGCCCATCTCGAAAGAACTCCAGAGTTAAGCGTGCTTGGCCTGGAGCAATTTCAAGGATGGGTGACCTCCTGGGAAGTTTTCCCAGGATGCGTGTGAGTGAGGACAAAGCACGCTGGAAACACTCGTGTTGGTCTGTAGGGTCAGTCATCAGTCCATGAAGCGGCGGAGTGACGTACTCGTGTATAAGAGCCATTCATTCCGTGGGTGTAAGGGCCCAATGGAGGCTTGAAGCGGGGACGTTACAAATGTTATCAGAGCCTTGACCCGGCGGAAGTGTGGTCGACGAGGACGTCGGACCCCGTAAGGGGGTGATTGTGACGGTCGGTAGTCCCGTGATCCGTAAGGGGAAATGCGGGTAGGCTGTGCAATCCCACATCGCACAGGGAAGGTACTAGTGGGATGATTACGAGGCTTGTGTAGGTATGGGACTACACAGTTAAAGAGAGCTTAAATGGATTGATTGGTACTACCTATATCAACAAGGTGCATCTTGTTTTTCGGTAGCCCATCTCGAAAGAACTCCATAGTTAAGCGTGCTTGGCCTGGAGTAATTTCAAGGATGGGTGACCTCCTGGGAAGTTTTCCTAGGAAGTGTGCGAGTGAGGACAAAGCACGCTGAAAGCACTCGTGTTGGTCTGTAGGGTCAGTCATCAGTCCATGAAGCAGCCAGAGTGGCGTACTCGTATATAAGAGCCATGAGTCCGTGGGTGGAAGGACCCAATGGAGGCTTGAAGCGGGGACGTTACAGTTATGACCAATCACCCATTGCAATAAGCTAGATGAGTCATTGAAAATAAAATTGTTACTAGTAAGTTTTAGTTAATCCATGAATAGATATAAGAACTCTCCATTCAAATAATAATGTGACAATAAATGGACAAATCCATGACTAATTATATTGTAGGTTAATTATGAATTATTTCTCGTAGTAACAGAGTATGTTTTATTGAAAGAAATAAAAATATAAAAATATGAATGGAATCGAGATTGAGAATATGAATATGAATACAAATAGAATGGAATTGAATGACTTTAATATTTATAGGAAACAGATCAAAAAAGAATTATATTATGATTATTTTCATCTTATATTAGAATAGTCATTTTACTTATTTTGAGATGTATTCACAAAAAATAGTGAAATTATCAATTTCTTAAAATATGTTAGAGAATCTCATAATATTAATATGTATAAATATAATATTATATATAAAATACATAAGTTATACCAATTAGTTAAAAAAAAAACCTTTTTTTAGTACCCGTTCACACTAACACTAACTGTAACTCTGATTGTATTTGTTATGATTTTTCTTTACCTATTGTAATCTCATCCTTGGTGATGAGTGATTTAATTTAATGGAATTCACTTTTCATTCAAAAAAAAAAAAAAAAAAAAAAATAAAAATGAGCTACTTTAATTGTGATTTTTAGTTACAACAAAAAATTATTTGTGACTAAAATATAATATTTAGATATAAGTTGTTACTAATATAGTTTTAGTCACAATAATTATTGTGACTAAAAATACATTTAGTAACAATAAATTGTAATTTTTGTGACTAATACATTTAGTTACAAATCTTTTAATCACAATATAAGAATGATAATTTATAATTAGTAATATTTTATATTTAGTTATAAATTTTATTATGACTAAAAGTAAAAAAATTTATAATGCTTGAACTTACCATCTTTCATGGTCTCCATCTTTGTCGTATAGTACTAGAAAATGAGCATCTCTTATTATTAGAGTCAAATACATTGTAACTATTAATGTTATTAATTATAACGAGTGCATTTTCATATTACCCTTGGAATTGCTGTTGTTGTTCTTAATTAGGCATGGCAAATTGAAGCTTTTTCGCGGATCGGGTCGGGGCCCCGACCCGACGGGGCAGTCCCGCCCCGACACAATCGGGTCTCTAATCGGGTCTTTGCCCCGCCCCGCCCCGCCCCGGTTAAATTTTTTCGGGTCGGGGCTGACCCGATTCGATAATTTAAAAAAAAAAAAAAAACCAAATTTTACTAAAACCCTAAATCCTTAAACGTTATTTCTTCACCGTCTCGATAATTCAAAGCCCCGGACACGACTCCCTCGTCTCCGTCCTCAAACGACATTTCTTCACTATCTCGAATTTCCAGCAAACTACTTGCAACGGTAATGTTCTTCTTCTTCTTTTTTTTTTTGTTATTTTTATGAACATTGTAATTTAGTTTGTTGGGTTGTTTATTTTTTCAAATTTGAGAGCTGGTTTTTGAAATACTTCCCTGCTTGATGAAGTTCTTGTTAGAAAAATTAACTCTTGATATCTGAAATTTCAGAGTTGCAGAGACAAGGGTTCCTAGAGAACTAGAGATATCTCTCTTTTCCTCCCTCTAATTCTCTTCTCCAGGTTTTCTTCTAATTTTTTTCTTTTCGTTTTCATGAAGCCATTTACTGATTTAGTATGAGATAAGATATGAAATGGGGGTATCCTATTTTTGTAACTTATTATTGTTTATTGGATTCTGTAATATGGAATGAGCTCTTTAATCGTATTCAATTAATTTTTATGCTAATACTGTAATATTTATGTTTGGTAATATTTATGTTTTTGGGATTTGTTGGTTTCAGTAGTGTTAAGAAATCGTTATGACTGTTTTTATCACATTTGCCCTGAATTTTGAGTATGGAGACTCTATAATCTTGATCAATGGAATATTACTATCTTTAATTATGTTGCTCTGAAAAGAATGAGATTGTTACTGTGTTCGTGAGTGTCAATTTGTGTTAAGACCATACTGTAAAAATTTTTTAGTGCTATTAACCAAATGTCTTTCGATGAATTGTGATGAGTTACTTTGTTTTTTGATTCATTTCATTGGAATTTCTATCTCTAGCTCTGCAATAATGTTAGGTTTGCATATATTTTTGGGGCTTTTTTATTTTTACTCTTCAAAACAGTTTTTGCAACAAAAAATGGTATAGAAACCCCTATTGAAACTATTGATGATCGATCACTGTAGAAATTCAAACAGTAAATTTAAAAAAAAATTAAAAAAATATGTGGTAATTCTCCTATATTTTTCTGCTTTTGTTGGTTATTCTTTGGGTATGTTGTGTCCCTTGTTTTTGATAATTATCTTACATGATTATGTGTATATCCGTTTGCTTATGATCCAATCAGTTATAATAAGGTCTTTTCTAGTTTTGTAGTCTTACTTTTGGTACTTTGTTGGCGTTTCAGCCTTTTCATGAAGTTATCTTTCTACAGCATGTAAAGATGTTTTGGGTGTATGGTATCTTTGAGAATTGGAAGTCTTTTTTCTTTTTTCTTTCTTATGTTGACTGCTTCAATATTTTTGATTAGATCGCTAGACTGTAGTCTGTACTGAACCCCACATATATGTATTTATGTCATTATTCTCTACAGTTTTTCAATTTTATCTCGAGCTCGAAGCTTAATTACATTTACTCCTTTAAACTCTTGTTTTCTCTCTTAAGCCTTATGTAAGAATTTATTTAGTGGTGTTTCAAGTTATTTAAGTAAAAGGCTTGTTCTGTTTTAGTTTATACTTTTAAATCTTATCATAGAATGTAGTTTTTTATTGTGGTTAGATTTGAATTTGTGAGCCAGTAGTTTTGATTAATTAATAGATTGAACTATTTTATTTATATTTTAAGTATACATTAATCTAAATTTTTAAAAAAGGCTCATAGTGTCCACTTCTCACTGCAAAATTACGGTTTGAGTGTTGGAGTAACAAGTTCAAACTGCACACTTATCATATGTTTTTGGATAGAGAAAATTTATCATGGTACTAATGGAGAAATTGAAGGTGTTTGATTTATTATTTTGGATCTTTTCTTTTAGGCACTTTAATTTATCATGGTATTGTAGTTTGTGTTTTTATGATGACGAACTGAAAGAAAGAGTCCATGAAGCTATTATGTTAAATAATTCATTATTGGGAGACAATCAATACCTATGATCCATATAAGTACTCTTTTAATTTGCTATTTAATAATTTTATAGTACTCAATACTTAACTATTTTAATGTTTTTTCAGTCAAATAGGAGAGTTAAAGGAGATAAGTACACTGTACACTGCCTTTGTTATCTTTAAAAGTTTACAAGAAGCAGAGGAAGCATATGAAAAAGTCGAAGGCAGCATCTTGATTGAAGGTACTTTTACTATGATATAACATTCTTTTATTTAAGAGCTTGTAGATATTAATAGAAGAGTTTGAATATCTTATATATTCATCCATAGAGAAGTAGGTTCTGAGACTTTATGTGCTGCGGTGATATAAGGATGAAAACTTGTGTATTATCTGATTGTTTGTGATTAAAATTGACAGATGGTTAGATTAATAAAATAGGGAAAATGCTGTCCGATTTTTTTGAAAATATATTTATCATATTTTTTAAGTAGTTGTGTGCATTGATAGACATGAGAATATGATGTTATTGTAGGTTGATTAAAGAATAATGTCTGGTCAAATCGGTTCTAATTCGGAGGATGATGTTGATTTTGTGCCATCAACTAATGTTGAAGAAATACAATACGGTAGTAATACATTAGATGAAAATCAGAATACAGGGAGAAAAAGAACTTCACGTGCATGGGACCATTTTACTCGACAAGAAATTGATGGTAAAATTAAAGCAGTTTGTAATCATTGCGGGCGTAAGTTGGTGGGAGGAAGTACTGCGGGGACTACGCATTTAAATACTCACGTGAAGAGGTGTCCAGTTAGAAAGGCCCAACTTGCTGCTAATCCAACTACAAGTCCTTCAGTTTCTTTCAATTTTGATCCTGATTTAGCAAGGATCAAATTGGCTCAAATGATCGTTAAGCATGAGTATCCATTGTCCATGGTTGAGCATAGCGGGTTCATCGAATATTCAAGTACTCTATGTCCTACATTTCAAATGGTGTCAAGGAATACAATTAGGTCTGACATCATGAAAATGTATAAAGCTGAGAAAGAAAAATGTAGGCAAAGTTTGGAAAAAAGTAGGAGTAGAATAGCCATAACCAGTGACATGTGGACTGCTAATCATCAGAAGAGGGGATATATGGCTGTAATGTGACTCATTTTATTGATGATTCTTGGAACTTGCACAATCAGATTCTGAGTTTTAAGTATGTTCCATGCCCTCACGATGCTCCAGCACTACTTGAGGCACTAAGATCTTGTCTTAATGAATGGAAAATAGAAGACAAGATCAGTACAGTGACTCTCGATAATTGTAGTGCAAATGATTCCATGATAGATCTTTTGAAAGGACAATTTGAGCCTGACAGTTTTATTTTGAAGGGAAAGTTGCTACATGTGCGTTGTTGTGCACATATTTTAAATCTAATTGTCAAGGATGGCTTATCTGTCATTGGTGATAGTGTTGACAAAATTCGAGACAGTGTTGCTTATTGGTCGGGCACACCAAAAAGACATGAAAAATTTGAGGACACTGCTCGTCAACTTGGAGTACTATACACCAAAAAAATATCACTTGATTGTGTAACAAGGTGGAATTCCACTTTTCTAATGCTTAGCACAGCTTTATCGTACAAGGCAGTATTTGAACGTGCAAGGTTACGTGAGTTGAGATTGAGGTGTGCCCCTTCGGAAATTGATTGGCAAAATGCTCAACAATTATGTGATAAATTAGAGGTGTTTCATGAAGTGACAGAGCTATTCTCTGGAACAAAGTACCCTACCGCCAATATTTTTTTCCCTAAAATTTGTGAAATTAAGACAAATATTGACTCGTGGATGTCATCAGATGTGCCTTTTATTAAGGACATGGCAACTCAAATGATGTCTAAGTTTCAAAAAAAAAACTTAGATCATTTCTAATTTTAATGGTTTTTTGAAAGAAAAAAAAAACAAAAAATAAATAAATACCAAATATAATACTTATCTAATTATCAAAACTAACTTGATACATTATAATTGATATTCTCATTTTGCCTTTTGAGATTTCTCATTTTGCTGGTGGAATTTTAATAAGACCAGTTAATAAAAATTCACATACTTATATAGAGAGGAGATATGAGATTCCCTTCCACTAAAATCTAATAAGATGGATTGACTAGCCAGTTTCAGATTTTAGAAGTTGTTATAACTTAATTTGGACATAATATATACACCAAATAATGCATTTTTTTAGCTAGGGAAAATTATTGAACAAGGGATTATATATATGTTTTAAAAAAGACTATAATTAACTGAGCTATACTGGCTCATATAAGCCTTTACTTAATTATATTATATGTTTTTCTGTGAGCCAAAAGTACTTAACAAATTTGTAGTGAGGTTTCTGATTTTCGAAGACAAAGAACACGAATAGCAATTAATGTAAGATTATATAATTAATATATATTTTGTTTGGAATCATATTAAATTATGGCTTTAATTAATCGGTTATGCATGATCGATCATTGATTAGTTTAGAATATAGATGCTATCTTATAGGAGTTTCAAACTTTTCTTTCAAGGGAAATAATAAAGACCTATACAAAAAAAAAAAAAAAAGAAAAAAAGAAAAAAATTGGAAATTATTAGAAAATTTATATTATGTTTCTTCTATATTGTTTACCCAAAAATGTATGTTATATTTTTTTCATCAAGCAAATGTGAAATTAAATTAAATATTTATTGTGAATAGGGGTTTGCCTTAACAAAAGTTTATTTTTCCAAAAATTCCATTCTCGTTAGGTTTTTTTCTAGTGTGTTTGTGTGATTCAAGTGTGTTGCGTGTGTTTTAAGGTTAGGGTTTTTGTGGAGGTTTCGTGGTCACATTGGTCGTGAGAATTCAGAGGAGTTGTAGAAATTGTGGGTCGTACTATAGCTTTTAGTAGTAGGTATGTTCGTGATCTAGAGGAAGAATGTGTTGTGATTGAAGGGAAAGAGGAGCATGAGTTCATATGTGATTTCCCTGAGAATGAAGAGCAAAAGGTTAATGAGTGATGGTGCGTTGTAGGTCATTTTTTGACTCTTGATTTTGAAGTGATGAGGCACTTGATGGCCTCGTTATGACAGCATGGCAAGGGAATGTATGTGAAAGAGCTGGATGTGAATCGATATTTATTTTAGTTTTATCATGATCTAGATCTCAAAAGAGTTGTGGCAGGTTCTCTGTGGACGTTCAATAGAATGAAATTTGTGTTTGCAAGATTGAAGTGAGGGGAGAATTCACGGTCTGTTGTGATTAATACACTGGATTTGTGGGTTCAGGTTCATGACTTGTAGTATGGATTCAAATCTGACCATGTATTACGTGGGGTAGCTACGTATATTGGCACTCTTGTTGAAATGGATTTGAAAAAATTTCAAGGGTTGTGGCGTGATTATTTGCGTGTGTGTGATTGTTGATATTATCGTCCCCTTGAAATGACGCATAAAGATTAAGCATACGGGGGGTGACTTCTTTTGGGCCAACTTTAAGTATCAGTATGTTCCCACTTTTTGTTTCATCTATGGTATTATTAGTCATTTCGGACAGTTTTGTTCGAAACTATTTGAGTTATCTGTAGAGGACGTTGTTAAGTCTTATAATTCATTTATGAGAGCTCAACCTAAAAGGAAAAAAACTTGATTGGAGCACAGTTGCTAAGGAATGGTATTGAAGATGAATGAGGTGTTTTATGTTGAGTAGCAGTTTAATTTTGGTAATTTGTCAAAACTATCCTTCACACTAATAATTTGCTTAAGGAAGGGCGTGAAGAAGGTAGGATCGTGGTGGTGAGAAGGGGTCCTCAAGTTATTGTTTCTCGGATGGGTGAGGATCAAAGGGATGAGGAAGGGTTTGAGGTTTTAGTGGTTGCAGATTCTAAACGGAAGCGTGCTAATGAGGTTTCTAGTGTGGACTCTAATATGGATAAGAATATAGTTTCTAGTGAGACCATTGATGTGGATATGGGAGGAAGCATTACGGATTTGATGGTTAAAAAAAATGAGTTATTGGTGGGCTCTACTGGTCAGACACGCCCTGTATCATGAGTGGCCTCAATTGAAACTGTCGTGGGCTTGGCAACCGACAAAATGTTCAGTTCCTTAAAGACATCATTCGTCACAAGAGGCATGTGTTTATTTTTCTTTGTGAAACTTTATGCAGGAAAGATAAAATAGAATGGATTCGTAGACAGCTGGAGTTTGAAAGAATGTGTGTGGTGGAGCCAAGAGTTAGGAGTGGGGGTGTAGCAATGTTGTGGCGTGAGGAAGATCAGGCAAACTTAATTAGTTTTTCTCAAAACTATATTGATGTTATTATAAAGGTTGATGGTATGGAGGCTTGGAAGTTAATTAACTGGGCTTTATGATGAGCCTGATAGAGAACAACGTGGGAAGACTTGAGATTTGCTTTAGACTTTGGCGCATAATTCTAGCTTGCCTTGGTGTGTGATTGGTGACTTGAATAATGTGATGGATCAGGTAAATAAGCAGGGCGGGGCACCGTATCCTGGGTAGCTAGTGGAAGAGTTTAATAAAGCTCTTGAAGTTGTGGGGCGACAGAGATATGGAATGGTTGGTCATCAGTTCACTTAGGAGTTTGGTAGGGGTACTTTGGAGTTTATGGAAATTTGTATTGATCGGGCTTTAGTTACGTCAGCTTGGCTTTTTTTGTTTGATATGGCAAGATTTTATAATTTGGAAGACTTATCTTCAGATCATAGTCCTATTTTTATAACCGAAAAGATCTGCATTGGTGGTAAATGGGAGGTAGTTTAAATTTGAGAATGCTTGATTGGTAAACCCAGTGTGTTTTTAGCTAGTCAAGAAGAGTTGGGAAGAAGGTTATTTAATGAATATTCAGCAGAAGGTGCATATGTGTAGTGATAAGCTACGAGTTTGGGGGGATATTACAACGAAATTTGGGGAAAGGATAAAAGCGTGTAAAGTTAAACTTAAAAAGCTTTGCAATAAAAATGATTTGATTTCGAGCCAGCGGTTCCAATTAATTTAGAAGAAACTATTTACTATTCTTGATTAGAAGGAGATTTATTGGCGTCAGCGGTCAAAGCAGTTGTGGCTGCAATCTGTAGATCAAAATATTAAATTTTTTCATGCAAAAACAAGTTCTCAGCATCGTACCAATCATATTCATAAGCTGAAAAATGATCAAGGTGATTGGGTGTAGTGGGACTATGGCCTATAAGAGTTGGTGGTGAATTATTTTTCTAGTTTGTTTTCAGCTTCTAATGCTAATTGGCTGGAGGTGGCTCAGTGTGTGCTGAGTATTGTTTCGGCTGCTCAAATTTAGAGTTGCTCAAGCCTGTGTTGGAAGAAGAAGTGAAGCATGCTCTGTTCCAAATGCACTTAGACAAGAGCTCGGGACCGGATGGTATGAATCTTGCTTTTTTCCAAAAACATTGGGAGATAGTTGGTCATGATATGGTGAGGATGGTTCGAGATTTTTTTGATTGTGGTGTACTCTCAGAGGGTCTTAATGAAACTAATAATGTAGTTCTCATTCCCAAGAAGAAGAACCCTTCTGTGATTGGGGATTCGCGACCTATTTTTTGGTATAATGTGTTGGTCAAAGTGATTAATAAGGTGATTGCTAATAGAATGAAAGGGTTTTTGGATGTTATAATGTCTGATACTTAAAGTGCGTCTATTCCAGGTCGTCTAATCTCTGACAATATCATGGTCTCTTTTGAAGTCATGCACTATTTGAAAAGAAAAAAAAGAGGTCGGGAGGGTAGTATGGCTCTTAAGTTGGATATGAGTAACGCATATGACAGGGTGGAATGGGGTTATCTTCATGCAATTTTGCTTCAAATAGGATTCATGAAGAGATGGGTTGATTTGATTCTTACTTGTGTCATTTCAGTGTCTTATACTATTGTACACAGTGGTAGAGAGATGGGGCCTATCTTTCCAACTCATGGAATCAGACAAGGAGATCCATTGTCTCTATATTTATTTATAATATTTGCCGAGGGTCTTTCCTCATTGATTCAAGTCTGTGAATCTCAAAAGTGGATTAGAGGAATCAAAGTTTGCAGGCAAGCTCTTGTTATCTCTCATATGTTTTTTACTGATGATATTTATATTTTTGTAAAGCTTCCCCTGAATATGCTACGAGAGTTTTGGAGTTGCTTCATAAGTTTGAGGAGGCATCAGATCAACAAGTTAATTTGGTAAAATCTAATATCTTTTTTAGTGCCAATGTGGTGGGGCCAAGTCGATTGGATCTTTGCAATGTTCTACAAATGGCAGAAGCTTCTGAACAGAGTACTTATCTTGGTTTGCCTAATACCTTGGGTCATTCTAAGTCTGTGATCCTAGGTTTCTTGAAGGATAGAATTTAGAAAAGGGTTCAAGATTGGGATGGGAAGCTTCTTTCTATGCTGGAAAAAGATTTTGATTAAAACAATTGCGCAGTCATTGCCTACGTATGCCATGAGTGTTTTCTTGCTCCCAATTGATGTGTCTCAAGACTTGGAGAGAATTATGAGTAAGTTTTGGTGGCATTCAAATTCTTCTCATGGTGGCGGTATTCATTGGATGAGTTGGAAAAGAATGAGTAAACATAAAACTATGGGTGGAATGGGCTTTCGTAATTTTCATGACTTTAATTTGGCAATGTTAGAAAAGCAAGGGTGACGTTTACTAACAAAACCAAACTCTTTGGTGAGTATGTTATATAAGGCTCGTTATTTTTCTAGGAGTAATTTTCTTTCAGCATTCCTTGGGAATAATCTAAGTTTTATGTAGAAGAGCGTCTTCAAATTGCAGGAGCTTCTCAAGTCTGGCGTTCATTGGGCAATAGGTTCTGGTGTGATGCTTGATATTTTGCATCAGCCATGGCTTCTGGATGATGTGTGTCCTTTTGTTACTTCAGATGCCCAATATTTGGTGGGCCATAAGGTGAGCTCATTAATGTGTACGGATAAGAGGGAATGAGATTTAGATATTATTAATGATTTTTTTAACAAGCGCGATCAACAACATATTTTTGCATTTCCATTGAGTCTGAATGTAGCCGATGATCGTTTTTTCGGGTCTAAGGAGCATCATGGTTTCTACTCAGTGCGTAGTGCATACAAGTTGATACAAGCTCAAAAAAGAAATTGGATTGCAGATGATTCTTTTAGGTTTTGGCACAAGCTTTGGAATTTGAAGGTACCACCGAAAGCTCTCAATTTGGTATGGCGGGCTGCTTTAAATTGTTTGCCCATCTTGACTCAATTGTTAGGCTAATTTTAGTCTAAGTTTTGGGTATTATTTTCGGTTAGTTTTCACTCTTTGTTTCTAGTTTTAGGACTATATTACGCTTGATTCTTTTGTTTCAGGTCCTCGGGTGCTTAAAGAAAGTATGTACAAGAATTGAGGAAATGTGGTGAAAGAATCGAGAAGAAAAACCAAGAATTGTGTTGCTGCCTGTTCCAGTCGCGACGGGGGCATTGCCAGTCGCGACGGGAACTGGCAGAGAAAATCTCGAAGTCCCAAAGTTTAACCCCGTCGCGACGGGGGCATTGCCAGTCGCGACGGGGACCCCAGTGACGGGATTTTTGGGCAGTTTCGTAATTTCCCGAATTTTAAGGATGAGATTTGGTTTAAATAGATAGAGTGCGTGAAAATTAGGGTTCATTTAGAATTGGAACCCTAGAAACAAAGGAGGAGGCTAGAAGAGCGGCTTGTGGCGACCCGGATCAATTGCTTCAACTAGTTCTTTCTCTTCTCTTTAATTTTTCTATGTTCTTTTCTATTTCAATGTTAATTATGGATTTGATTATGGATGTTTTGAACTAAACTCCTATTTAGGGAGAATGATGAATGTTGTTTAAGTTTTTCCTAGTTAATGAATAATTGCCATTCCTCCATCTTGATTGTGAACACTATTCATATTTGTGTTTAATTTCCATGTGCAAGATTGATCACCTTTTACATGTTTTATGATCTCAATTCGAAATCTGAAAAGTGAGAATTGAGAATGCTAAAATTGGATAGTCTAGGTTTTGATGTGAAACGAAAGTATTTACATAGCCTTTGTGACATTTAGATTATTGCTTAATGCTGATTTCATGTTAATTTAATTAAGAGATTAATTAGAGAGCATGAGATTTAGAACCTAGAAGATCTGAAAAGAGCTAGGTTAATTTATAATCTGTCATTCACTTCAAGAGAAGGATAGCAATTAGACATTAACATTGGTAACTTAACAACAGGATTCGTCTCCCTATTCTCTCATCTTGATTAATACTCACTTGTTTCTTTAAGTTTCTTGAATTTCTTTCTTCCTTTTTTTAATCATAAATACTTTTGATTTGCCAAATAGAATTATAAGTATAGTTTAGTAGTAATTAATCCAATTCCCTGTGGTTCGACCTCACTTGCGTGAGTATACTACTTGATTGCGTGCACTTGCGTAGTAATTATAAATTTCAGCAACATCAATTAAGTGGTAAGAGGATCCCAATTCAAATCATGTGTCCAGTTTGTCAAAAAAGTGAGGAAACTATTTTCTATGTGCTTATTTCCTGTTCAATCGCTGCTCAATGTTGACAGAGACTTTTGGCTGGGGTTAGGCTAATTGTTGCTGGTGATTTTTACAGCTAGTTGATCAAATTTTGCAAAGGTGCAATAAGGACAAGTGTGGGGAGGTTGTTATGTTGTGCTAGGGGTTATGGAAGGCTTGAAACGAGTTGGTTTGGAACCAAAAGTATGCTACGGTGGATGGTATTTTTATCTCATCTATGAGTTGTCTTGTGCAATAGAAGTCAACCTAAAATAGAGGTTCAAAGGCTTCTTTTCCAATTTTTGAAGCTGGTGATGGAGTTGAATTTTGGGTTAAGCTGCAAGAGAATATAATTAAGGTAACTCTTGATGTCGCCATTTTTCGTGATCGAGCAGTGTTTGGTTATGGCATAGTCGCTCGAGACTCTCAAGAGAAAGTAGTGATGGCTAAGTCAAGTAGTTTTGCTGGTATAGGCGCTCTAGATTTGGCTGAAGCAATCAGTATAAAGAAAGCGCTAAGCTTGATTAAAATTCAACCATAGCGGAAAGTGGAGCTGAAGTCAGATTATTTGGTACGTAGCAGTCCAAGCTATTTGAAATTCATTACATATGCTTTATTCTTTTAGGATTATTATAAAAAATTATCATAAGTTTTTTGCATCTTTAAATAATGTTTTTTTTTATTAAATGATCTGTCAATATAGTTGCTCATAGTCTTACTAGAGCATCTTGTTGTTTCCCAGATCAAGTGTTCAGTAATGGTGATGTTCCTGTTAAGGTACAACCTTATCTTGGCGGACGATGAGCTATCCTGGTTCGAGGAGGTTCCAGCGCTGGTGGCGGACGTGGGCGTCGTAAATTCATGAGTGATTTAGATCACTTTGTCAAAAAAAAAAAAAAAAGTGTTCAATAATGGTGATGTTCCTGTTAAGGTACAACCTTATCTTTTGGCTGATTTGATAAATTAATAAAAAATTTATATTTGTTTAAAAAAAATTACCTTTTGTGATGTAAATACAAGAAAAGAAAACTCATTAATTTAATGAATATAAAAAATAAAACTCGTAATAATATAAATATACAAATATCAGAAAACCTCTAACACACTTTTACATGGTTTCAAAAATAAAAAATAAAACAACAAACTATTAAATATTCTCATTTAATGGACATATATTTTTCTTTTGGACTGCCATTTTAAAAATAATTATTTTTAAAATAGCATATATTTTATTTATTTTTGAAAAAATATGAATAATTTTATTTGTAATATATAATATTTAAAATAATTAATTGCATGCATATAAAATAAAATATGATGATGTAAATTAGTCAAAAATTTTAAAAACGAACCACATATTTACTATAACTATAATATAATAAATTATTATATAAAAAATAATTTTAATTTCTAAAAACAAAAAATAATGTCCCCACAATATACTTTAAAATTTTCTAACATATATATATATTAAAAAAATATAAATATATACATATATACATTGTATGTAGGCGTAGATCGACTAGAGCGTAAATATGGATTGAGCTTTCTAATTTAGCACGAAAACGGCATGAGTTTGGGAGGCACGAGTATGATCTGAGACGAAAAAATATGAGCTTGGACATGACACGACACAATACTGCAAATTAGATAACATAGTACAAAGAAAAAAATGGGCCTAAACACAACACAATATGACAAGCCCAAAAATATGATACGTAAGCACGAATAAACTAACCTGAAAGCACAACACGTTAAAAATTCTTATTATTTAATAATAATAATACATATGTATTTACTAATAAATTCAAAATTTAATCATTCTAATTAATTTTTTATATGATTATATGTAAAGTATTGTTAAAAATTTATATAAAAACAATTAACACTATAAAAAATATATATAATATATTGATTAACTCATTAATTGTAAAAAAAAAAGTGAAAAGTGAAGCCAGAGTTTGACCCGTGACATATTTATAAAAATTGGTCGGTCCGAGTAAAGCACGACATGAGTCTGAGCATATCACGAAAATATGGGCTTACATGTAGTGCCAGGCTTATCCTTTAAACTATTGGCACAGTACGACACGATCATATTTTTTTATGGGCCGATTCAACACAATCCATAATATTGTGGACTTTTTAAAATATTGGTGGGGTCGGCACAATACGCACATGTTTACAGCTAGAGAAGTGCTAAAACACACTACTAGTGCCTAGCACCCTACTCTATATTACAGCTATTGGTGTAATTAAGTATTAGGTCACATATAACTTAACACAATAACTTTTAAGAAATATCGCTAACCAATTATAAGATTTTTAACAATCTCAATAGTTCAGGGAGAATTTTTAACGACTAGAAAAGTTCAAGGAGCATGATTTGGTACATTTCAAAGCTTAGAGAGCAAAAATCTTAATTAGCCATATATATATTATAGGGTTTTTTTTTTTATTTTTACACTTTAAAAATAATTTTCTTTTTTGTATTTTTACAAAAATTCACATAGAAACTCACATAACAACTCATATAGAAATTATCGGAGTAATTCAAACCGTATATATTTTTTTTTAAAAAAAAGTTATAAAATAGTATATCGGAAAATTTCCCAATCTAATAATATTATTAGATGTGGTTATATAGTAACCAGTTGCCTAATGTGGGTAACTAGTTATCCGTAAGATTGTAACCAGTTACCAAACATCTAGATCCTTAAAATATGTATAAGGAAACATAAGGTTACTAATTACTTTACCCGAACACTGATAATAAAACGTTCCGGAGTTGGAAATGAAACAAAAGCACATAAAAAAATGGTTAAATAAGAAAATTGAGATGTTTTTTTTTTGGTTACGTATATACAATTACAAAATTATAGAGAAAAATACCGTAATGAAATTTGAATAATTTTTTTATGTATATAAAAACAATTCATTTAACTTTTTTTTTTTTTAAAAAAAATTAATATTAAAAAACAAACTGATAAACAAATAATAAAAAAAAAATTATTTACGCTCGAAATTTTTTTAAAAACACCCTATTTTAATAATTTTTATTTTATATAAAATTTATATTTTTAATAGTACTAATTTTTTTTAACTTTTTTTTTTCTAATTTATATTTTTAAAAATATACCTATCAAATAAAATAAAATTATATTTTAAATATTATGTAAAAAAATTATATAAAATTTTCTTAAAAGAAAAAAAGAAAAATATAGACATAATTTAGAAAAAAAAAATATAAACATAAATTCATATAAGTATTAGAATTATAAAATAATGTGAAGAATTTTTTTTTAAAAATACAATAAGAATAATTTTTAAAAATTATTTAAGTTTACTTTTTTAATAATAGGGTATACTTATAATTAATCTCCTATTTTTTGACAAAAAAAAATAAAATATGGCTTAAACATAAATTTGTACAAAAATAAGAGATAACAAAACTCATAAATACAAAATTTTGGAAAAGCGAATAGGCATCAAATAAGAATTTATAATAAATTTCATATTTTTGTAAACATTTTTTTTAAAGAAAAGCTGTCAATTATGTAATTTCTACCAAAATAATATTTGGTTGTAAGAAATGATGTAAGAAATACTAATTTATGAAATTAAAGCAATTTCAAATTTTATATTTAGCTTTCCTAAACAATCACTACAATTTTTTATTACTTTTAGTCACAACAAAACTTGTAACGAAAAGAAAAAAAAATGTGACTAATTATAAATCATTATTTTTATGTTGTGACTAAAAGGTCCGTGACTAAGTATTAGTCACAAAAATTTTAATTTATTGTGACTAAATGTGCTTTTAGTTACAATACTGGTTGTGACTACAAGTAAATTAGTGGCAACTTGTATCTAAAAATTATGTTTTAGTCACAAATAATTTTTTATTGTGATTAAAAGTCACATTTAGTTATAAAGAATTATATTGTGAATAAAAATTCATCACTAAAAGTAACTATTTTCTCTAATGAATATTGTATTATAGACATCCCAAGTCTACAACGGTTAAAACTTGTCAACTTTTTAGGTAATATTAGGAGTTTTTACATTTCATACTAAAATTTGTAACTTTTTCATTTTTTTTACTGTGGAGTGGTTTTTTTTAAAAAAAATATTGTATAAGTTTTATATTGTGTACTATGTTAAGTTTTCACGGTAATTTTAATTGTTCGATTTTGTTATTTTACGGTTGTTTTATAAAAGGATAATATTTTTGTAAAAAAAATTGTGTGATAGTAAAATTGTAAACTTTTACCTAAAATCTAATATTTTTGTAAAAATTCCTAAATATTATGCATAGTTAATAAAAACATATCTACCCATGTATGTTTCCTATATCATCATTATCATGGGCGTTTTCTGATGATTTTGAGTAGGCATGGCAAATTGAAGCTTTTTCGCGGATCGGGTCGGGGCCCCGACCCGACGGCAAGGCCCCCGCCCGACACAATCGGGTCTCTAACGGTCTTTGCCCCGCCCCGCCCCGCCCCCGTTAAATTTTTTCGGCTCTGGCCGACCCGATTCGATAATTTAAAAAACAAAAAAAAAAAAAAACCAAATTTTACTAAAACCCTAAATCCTTAAACGTTATTTCTTCACTGTCTCGATAATTCAAAGCCCCAGACCCCGACTCCCTCGTCTCCTTCCTCAAACGACATTTCTTCACTATCTCGAATTTCCAGCAAACTACTTGCAACGGTAATGTTCTTCTTCTTCTTTTTTTTTTTGTTTTTTTTATGAACATTGTAATTTAGTTTGTTGGGTTGTTTATTTTTTCAAATTTGAGAGCTGGTTTTTGAAATACTTCCCTGCTTGATGAAGTTCTTGTTAGAAAAATTAACTCTTGATATCTGAAATTTCAGAGTTGCAGAGACAAGGGTTCCTAGAGAACTAGAGATATCTCTCTTTTCCTCCCTCTAATTCTCTTCTCCAGGTTTTCTTCTAATTTTTTTCTTTTCGTTTTCATGAAGCCATTTACTGATTTAGTATGAGATAAGATATGAAATGGGGGTATCCTATTTTTGTAACTTATTATTGTTTATTGGATTCTGTAATATGGAATGAGCTCTTTAATCGTATTCAATTAATTTTTATGCTAATACTGTAATATTTATGTTTGGTAATATTTATGTTTTTGGGATTTGTTGGTTTCAGTAGTGTTAAGAAATCGTTATGACTGTTTTTATCACATTTGCCCTGAATTTTGAGTATGGAGACTCTATAATCTTGATCAATGGAATATTACTATCTTTAATTATGTTGCTCTGAAAAGAATGAGATTGTTACTGTGTTCGTGAGTGTCAATTTGTGTTAAGACCATACTGTAAAAATTTTTTAGTGCTATTAACCAAATGTCTTTCGATGAATTGTGATGAGTTACTTTGTTTTTTGATTCATTTCATTGGAATTTCTATCTCTAGCTCTGCAATAATGTTAGGTTTGCATATATTTTTGGGGCTTTTTTATTTTTACTCTTCAAAACAGTTTTTGCAACAAAAAATGGTATAGAAACCCCTATTGAAACTATTGATGATCGATCACTGTAGAAATTCAAACAGTAAATTTAAAAAAAAATTAAAAAAATATGTGGTAATTCTCCTATATTTTTCTGCTTTTGTTGGTTATTCTTTGGGTATGTTGTGTCCCTTGTTTTTGATAATTATCTTACATGATTATGTGTATATCCGTTTGCTTATGATCCAATCAGTTATAATAAGGTCTTTTCTAGTTTTGTAGTCTTACTTTTGGTACTTTGTTGGCGTTTCAGCCTTTTCATGAAGTTATCTTTCTACAGCATGTAAAGATGTTTTGGGTGTATGGTATCTTTGAGAATTGGAAGTCTTTTTTCTTTTTTCTTTCTTATGTTGACTGCTTCAATATTTTTGATTAGATCGCTAGGTGTAGTACGTATTTGAACCCCACATATATGTATTTATGTCATTATTCTCTACAGTTTTTCAATTTTATCTCGAGCTCGAAGCTTAATTACATTTACTCCTTTAAACTCTTGTTTTCTCTCTTAAGCCTTATGTAAGAATTTATTTAGTGGTGTTTCAAGTTATTTAAGTAAAAGGCTTGTTCTGTTTTAGTTTATACTTTTAAATCTTATCATAGAATGTAGTTTTTTATTGTGGTTAGATTTGAATTTGTGAGCCAGTAGTTTTGATTAATTAATAGATTGAACTATTTTATTTATATTTTAAGTATACATTAATCTAAATTTTTAAAAAAGGCTCATAGTGTCCACTTCTCACTGCAAAATTACGGTTTGAGTGTTGGAGTAACAAGTTCAAACTGCACACTTATCATATGTTTTTGGATAGAGAAAATTTATCATGGTACTAATGGAGAAATTGAAGGTGTTTGATTTATTATTTTGGATCTTTTCTTTTAGGCACTTTAATTTATCATGGTATTGTAGTTTGTGTTTTTATGATGACGAACTGAAAGAAAGAGTCCATGAAGCTATTATGTTAAATAATTCATTATTGGGAGACAATCAATACCTATGATCCATATAAGTACTCTTTTAATTTGCTATTTAATAATTTTATAGTACTCAATACTTAACTATTTTAATGTTTTTTCAGTCAAATAGGAGAGTTAAAGGAGATAAGTACACTGTACACTGCCTTTGTTATCTTTAAAAGTTTACAAGAAGCAGAGGAAGCATATGAAAAAGTCGAAGGCAGCATCTTGATTGAAGGTACTTTTACTATGATATAACATTCTTTTATTTAAGAGCTTGTAGATATTAATAGAAGAGTTTGAATATCTTATATATTCATCCATAGAGAAGTAGGTTCTGAGACTTTATGTGCTGCGGTGATATAAGGATGAAAACTTGTGTATTATCTGATTGTTTGTGATTAAAATTGACAGATGGTTAGATTAATAAAATAGGGAAAATGCTGTCCGATTTTTTTGAAAATATATTTATCATATTTTTTAAGTAGTTGTGTGCATTGATAGACATGAGAATATGATGTTATTGTAGGTTGATTAAAGAATAATGTCTGGTCAAATCGGTTCTAATTCGGAGGATGATGTTGATTTTGTGCCATCAACTAATGTTGAAGAAATACAATCTGTTAGTAATACATTAGATGAAAATCAGAATACAGGGAGAAAAAGAACTTCACGTGCATGGGACCATTTTACTCGACAAGAAATTGATGGTAAAATTAAAGCAGTTTGTAATCATTGCGGGCGTAAGTTGGTGGGAGGAAGTACTGCGGGGACTACGCATTTAAATACTCACGTGAAGAGGTGTCCAGTTAGAAAGGCCCAACTTGCTGCTAATCCAACTACAAGTCCTTCAGTTTCTTTCAATTTTGATCCTGATTTAGCAAGGATCAAATTGGCTCAAATGATCGTTAAGCATGAGTATCCATTGTCCATGGTTGAGCATAGCGGGTTCATCGAATATTCAAGTACTCTATGTCCTACATTTCAAATGGTGTCAAGGAATACAATTAGGTCTGACATCATGAAAATGTATAAAGCTGAGAAAGAAAAATGTAGGCAAAGTTTGGAAAAAAGTAGGAGTAGAATAGCCATAACCAGTGACATGTGGACTGCTAATCATCAGAAGAGGGGATATATGGCTGTAACAGCTCATTTTATTGATGATTCTTGGAACTTGCACAATCAGATTCTGAGTTTTAAGTATGTTCCATGCCCTCACGATGCTCCAGCACTACTTGAGGCACTAAGATCTTGTCTTAATGAATGGAAAATAGAAGACAAGATCAGTACAGTGACTCTCGATAATTGTAGTGCAAATGATTCCATGATAGATCTTTTGAAAGGACAATTTGAGCCTGACAGTTTTATTTTGAAGGGAAAGTTGCTACATGTGCGTTGTTGTGCACATATTTTAAATCTAATTGTCAAGGATGGCTTATCTGTCATTGGTGATAGTGTTGACAAAATTCGAGACAGTGTTGCTTATTGGTCGGGCACACCAAAAAGACATGAAAAATTTGAGGACACTGCTCGTCAACTTGGAGTACTATACACCAAAAAAATATCACTTGATTGTGTAACAAGGTGGAATTCCACTTTTCTAATGCTTAGCACAGCTTTATCGTACAAGACAGTATTTGAACGTGCAAGGTTACGTGAGTTGAGATTGAGGTGTGCCCCTTCGGAAATTGATTGGCAAAATGCTCAACAATTATGTGATAAATTAGAGGTGTTTCATGAAGTGACAGAGCTATTCTCTGGAACAAAGTACCCTACCGCCAATATTTTTTTCCCTAAAATTTGTGAAATTAAGACAAATATTGACTCATGGATGTCATCAGATGTGCCTTTTATTAAGGACATGGCAACTCAAATGATGTCTAAGTTTCAAAAATATTGGAAAGAGATTCATGGGCTTATGTGTGTGGCGGTTGTTTTAGACCCGAGATACAAGTTTATGTTGCTCGAATACTATTTCCCTGTAATCTATGGAGATGAGCAATATGTAACTCAAATTGCAAATATTCGTGAGCTTTGTTGCGAGTTACTGGAGGAGTATGGGTCTAAGTTTCCTGATTTGAGAGAGAGAAGGGTTCAGGTAGACAATGTATCATCTTCTTCGACACGGCGAATGGATGCTCTTTCTAACTTTGACAGATATGTTAGAGCTTCCTATCGAGTAGAAAATATGAAGTCTGAACTAGATTTATATTTGGAGGAGAACTTGGTACCTAGGACTGAAGAGTCATTTGATATATGCAATTATTGGAAGGTGACGGGCCTCAAATACCCTTTATTGAGTATGATTGCTAAGGATGTGTTTGCTGTGCCTGTTAGCACTGTTGCATCAGAATCTTCATTCAGCACTGGTGGTAGACACGTGAGTCCTCATCGATCGAGACTTCATCCTTCTACATTAGAAGCATTAGTATGCACACAGAATTGGTTGATGACTGACAAAAAAGGTAAATATCATTAAATAAATAATTATATATATTTGTGTATATGTTTCATAATTAGTATTGATTTTGTTTTGTTTTTTTTACAGTAACAATAAATGATGAAGATGTTGATGTTGATCCAACAATGGTAACTAGTTTAGTTTTCGTAATTTATCAAAAAAAAATTATCAATTTTTATTATTAATATTTTTCTTTGTTTTTTTTTTCAGGAGCCTTACGTTGTTGATCTTGATGATTAGAATATATGTTGTTTTATTGTTAGTTTTTATTATTAATGTACTTTGTTATTAGTAATATGAATGTAATTGATATTTCAACTCAAATTATAATTAGGAAATTTGTTTAGAACTTTATTTTTTGGGTATTGTTTAATTTTAATATGAACATCTTTAGAAATTTATTTTTAAGCATGTCTTTATGAATCCAAGAGATGTTTGTTTGTTTGTTTTGTTTGAAAAGTAATATATAAATATAATATTATATATGTGACATACGTGTGAGATGAAGAATCTATGTCACATATTTCAATCTCAACTTTTGAATATTACCATTTAAAAACAAAATCATGATTTGACCCAATAATTAAAGATAAATTAACAAAATATATGCTATAGCCTATAGTGAATTTTGTTGCAAGCAATGCATTACTAAATATCTATATAAAGCCAACATATTCTTTTTTTCTATCGATTTACATGGTGAAAAGTAATTTTTAAATTTACTCGGTTAGTAAAAAAAGTTTATTAAGGAATATATAAAAAAAAAATAAGAGAATATATATTTTTATTAAAAAAAAAACTTTAAATTTGATAAATTTTAAAATAATTATAAAATATAATTAAATACTTTAATTGATTCAATAAAATTTCTTGTAAAATTTTAGGAAAATATTTTTTTCTTAACTTATAAAGTCACTTATAATATAAAATTTGAAGAAGTAAATTTGAAGAAAAAAAAAAAAATCGGGTCAAACCCGACCCAATTGGGTCGGGTCGGGTCAGACCCAATTAGTTGTTTAAGGTAATCGGGGCGGGGCGGGGCGGGGCAAAAGCTTGTCGGGGCGGGGCGGGTCAGAAGCGGGGCGGGGCAGACCCGCCCCATTTGCCATTCCTAATTTTGAGGGTATTTTCAAGTTTTAAGTACTATTAACACCACCATGATTTTTGGGTTCAAAAATAGTATCACAACACTTTTTGATAGATTCATTTTGGTATGATTTGAATGAGTTGATTTTGTATTTGAAAAGTAACTTTGTAATCGTGACATTAATGGGGTGTTTGGAAAGGTTTAATGTTAACAAGGGAATGGTAATGTGAAACATTATCTTGTATTATAATTACCCGATACTTTAAAAAAGGGTAGGATTGAATCATTACCTTCTATTATTAATTTGAATAGAATTTTTGAATTAATAAATTAATTTAAATACTAATAATATTATTATTTATTATAAATAAAATATTACAGTATATATTTAGTTTGTGAAATCGGTTTTTTTTAACTGAGTTATTTTTATATTATTAGCAATAATATATGTATATTCATTATACATAAATTTTATGCGGATGGTGTACACATAAATGACATAGCAAACAAAAATAAATAATGTACTAATTGTAGAAATATTCATTTTAATTAATAAAAAATACAATAAAATTTAATATGGGCTTTTTCATTTTTACACTTGAAAATAGTTTATTTATTTATTTATTTATTTTTTGTATTTTTACGAAATTCTACATAGAAATTTCTATTGCAACTAACGCTGCAACCTAAATTGAAATAAAAAATCGTATAAAACCCATATTGCAACTAGCGCTGCAACCACTTTAGAAACCCAAATCGTAAATTTGAAAAAAAAAATAAAAGTTAAAAAAACAATATATGGAGTAATTCCCCAATTTAATATTTATACTAATTAATAAATAAATTTCTTTAATAAATAATTATTTTATTTTTATATATAATTAACATTAAATAAATATATAAAAAACATTTCTATTTTAATTTTTTAAAATAATATATAAGATTCCTGTATTCAACCAAACAGTTTAATTTAATTAATAGGAATATGATTACATATTACCCTACACAACCAAACATAGTTTACACATTTCCCTATAATCATATTCTCCTTCATAATATTCCCTATAATCAAATTATTTTGAACATCTCGTACCAAACGCCCCCTAAGAGTTACCAAAAGTTATTAAAGTTAGGAGTCATTTGAATTAGTTTTTGTGATTTTATTGTTGGTAGAAATTATAATAAATAAATGTTTAATTTTGTTTTAAGTTGAATGTAAAAAAATATAACATATATTTTATTAAGTTTTAAAATATAATTGTATTATATATATTAGATTTTTAAATTATTATTTTCTTTAAAATAAAATGTTATTTGTATATACAATTTTTTTAATTTTATTTTATAAATATGTGTGGATTAGATTGGATCGGTTACTTTTACATATCAATCAACATTCAATCCGCATAAGTAAGGATTTTGAATTTTCCAATCTAATAATTTGCACAAGTACAAATATCTGCACTTTACGAATTAGATTGGATTGAATCGTGCGGATTGAATTAGATCGACTATTTTATGAACACCTCTAGTTACTATGTAAATTTTCGTAAAAATATAAAATTATTAAAGTGTAAAAATAAAAAAAAAAAATCCAATTTTTAAATTACTTTTTTTTTACCTTAAAATATTAATTGTATATATAATTTTTTAAAAATTTATATAAATATGTATAAATTAGATTAAGTCTGTTACTTTTTTATGCCAATCAACATTTAATCTGTATAAGTGTAAATTTTGAGTTTTCTAATCAAATTCAATCCGCATAAGTACATTACAGATTAAATGAGATCAAATCATGCAGATTGAACTGACTATTTTATGAACACAATACCCTACCTCACTCACTTTAGAACTAGCACATGATAGCAATGCATTATTTTTGATTGGATAATGAATCTTGTAAATATATTTATATTTAAATATACTCTATGAACAAAAAATATTAATAATAATAAATGGAGAAATATGTAGAATTATTTATAGGAATGTATAGGTAGGTAGAACAAGGAGTAGTGTAGGTGGCAAATGATGGGGTGAGATGAGAAGATGAGACGGGCCGCCGGGATTTTGCAAAGTTCTGGGCTGGCCCAGACAGACTCGCGAGTCACCACTAACTCACTAACTCACTAACTCGGTGCCTCACTCACTGAGTCGTCTTCTCTGTCGTTCTCTTTCTCTTTCTCTCACTAACCCAAAACCCTTTTCTCTCTCTAACTCTCCACCTCTGCACACACACGCTTCTTCTTTTTCCTTCAAAACTATCTCTGTCCTTTTTAGTCTTTTCACATTTCATCTTCAGTCTCGCTTAATCCGACGGCCCAACTATTTCCACGTCACCATCGTCTTCTTCACCATCCTCTGCGACCTGCTCTCCCCCACACATAACATACAACTTTTCTCGTATATATATATACACATTTATATTTATTATATTATATAACTATATAACAACCCTCCTCGTTCTTTGCTCTAGGGTTTCAAGATTAATCTTCGCCTATTCTCTATTTTTTTGGGCTTCCGAATTCTCGTGCCTCGGTCGGTGATTTCGCCGCTTAAGCTCTCATCTTGTTTCGCTATAATGAGGTAATTTTCTCTGAAATTCCAATATTGTTTGGTTTTTGTTATTGTTTTAGTGTTTTGATTTGTGTAATACCAAGGTGGTTTTCGTGGATTTTGAGTTTGTTTTTTTTTTTTTTTGTGTTGTGTTTAATTAGGGTTGGGATTCGGATTTTTCTGTAACGGGTTGGAAGAGTTTGGAGAATTGGAGGAATTTTGGTTCTTGTTTTTTGTTTCTATTAATATATTATGATACATGGCGATTGAGAAAAACAACTTTAAGGTTTCGAGGTTTGATTCGGAGTTTTCTCCCGGTAGTAGGAAGAGTATGTCGAGTGATGATGATGAGCTTCAACGACGGAGCTCTGCGGTTGAATCTGATGATGATGATGATGAATTTGACGATGCTGATTCTGGGGCTGGGTCTGATGACTTTGATTTGCTGGAATTGGGGGAAACTGGAGTAGAGTTTTGTCAAGTTGGGAATCAGACTTGTAGTATTCCGTTTGAGCTTTATGATCTTCAGGGTCTTGAAGATATATTGTCAATTGATGTGTGGAATGAGTGCTTGGATGACGAGGAACGACTTGGTCTAACTAAATTTCTTCCTGACATGGATCAAGAAACTTATATGATTACTATGAAAGAGCTCTTCACAGGTTCCAATTTTCATTTTGGGAGTCCTGTTAAAAAGTTGTTTGATATGCTGAAGGGAGGTTTGTGTGAGCCTAGAGTCGCCCTTTATCGCGAGGGCTGGAATTTTTTTCAGAAGCGACAGCACTACCATCTTCTGAGGAAGCATCAGAATACTATGGTGAGTAATTTTTGTCAGACGAGGGATGCTTGGCTGAATTATCGAGGATACAGTATTGAGGAGAGGCTTCGGGTTTTGAACATCATGAAAAGCCAGAAGAGTTTGATGCATGAGAAGATGGAAGATTTGGAGACTGCCTCATCAGAAAGAGGGTCTGATGTAGGTTTGGCAAATAGCAGGGCTAAGGATAAGAAGATTTCGCAGAAAATGGGCCGTCAATCTGCTTATGTTGCTAATCAAAATCTGGATATTCCTCTACGAGGACGTGCAATGGCTTTGGAATCAACAAATTATGGGAAGCAGAATCCGAAAGGTATGCTCAAGTTGAGTGGCTCCAAAAATCCTACTGCTAAAGGGATGGGGGGGCGCATTACTCCTGCATACCATGGATTGGATATGAACTCTGGACCATACAGTTCGGCGGTAGCTTATCCTCGGCAGAGTAAAGCATTAGCTTATGAACCAGGGGCAAGCCACAAAATAAGAGACCAACTGAGAGGCAGTGATGATGCTGAAGATACATATGGATTTGGTGACCACCGAAATCGCATGATGGAGAAGTCTGGAGTTCTTAAAGTAGGGAGAAAGCATGATCTTCCTAGAGGTGATGAATTGGGCTCTGAAAGTTTGATTGGTTTCCCTGTGTCATCAAAGACTGATATACATTCCTATGGCAGGAAAAAGAATGCAAATGCTTTCTCCGAGGCAAACCTGTTTGGCACTAAGCCTTCTAATGTTCGAGGTCCTTATGATCTTCCAAAAAAGGGCAAGTATCCTGAATATGTTCAGCAATTTGCAGTTGAGGACCAGATGAAGTATTTTAAAGGCAGACTTCCGCAACAATCTGGGAAAGGAAGTCGAGTTGACTCATCAGACCAGATTGAATCATTCTGGAATAATAGGGGTAAAGAGGATGCTTTCTCTGTAGATTCACCCTTCAGAGCTGATGATTGGAGTGTTAGGAGCAAGAAACGGAAGACGGGGGGAAATTCTCCTGATCTTAAGTACAAGTTTTATAGGGATTCCCCTACACAATTAAATGATAGGCTTTTACCTTCTGAATATAGAGCAAAACCATTTGAAGAGAAGACCAGAGGACAGAATGGAGGAGCTGACCCAGCAGTAAATAGAGCTAATAAATTGTTTAATAGAAATGAAGAAACAGAATCTGACTCAACGGATCAATCCCTCGATGATGAGGATAGCAACCCTTTGCTGAGAAGCAAGATGGCTTACCCCTCTGGTGTTGGGGAAGCTTCCCGGTCTTCTTTGTCTAAGTATGTGAAAGGTGCTAAAAAGGCCAAAGTTTTCATGAAAGATCCAGCAGCAGATATACAGTCCCTTGATGGAACTACACACTCTAAGAAGGTTGGTAGTTTTCTGGAAGAGGGACATCTCCTCGGTATAGAAAAATACTCTTCAAAAGCAAAACAGAAGGGCAAGATGCGAGATAGTAGTCCCTTTCGTGAATCATCTGCCATAGTTATGGAAGAAGATAACTATGAGTTGGGTTTGGGTAAATTTGCTGACGGTGGTAATGATTATATTTACAATTTAGTCAAGAATGGCCCAGGGGAACCTACTGGGGAGAAGTCACAAAAGACCCATCCTTTTGATGGGAAACAAAAAAGGGGAATTACCCGTGACCAATCACATCACATTCGTGATTATATGGTTGATGATGAGGATGTTTCACTTCGACAAGGACGATTGTCAGCGGATGGTAAGAGACAAGGTAGATTTGGGAAGAAAAGTATGAACACTGAAGCATATGTGGTTGATCATTGTGAAAATCCTGAGGCCTCTCTACAAGGGTGCAGTGTGATGACGAAGAAACGGAAAGGGAAGGTTGATTTAACTGACATGGATAAGGGGGATGAAGGAGACAATGAACTGATATCTGACTATAAGCATCGTATTGATGATTCCATTTCTTTAAAGAAAAGGGCCAAGAGGAAAGTTGAGGCTGACGCTTGTGGCTCAGATATAGAACCTTCTGAACCACCTATTCCAGAAATGGGTACTACAGATATGGAGCTGGAGATTAAGCCACAGAAAAAGGCATTTACTTTAATCACACCGACAGTTCTAACAGGCTTCTCATTTTCTATTATCCATCTTCTTTCTGCAGTTCGCTTAGCAATGATAACTCCACTTCCAGAAGATACTTTAGAGGTTGGCAAATCTGTTGAAGAGCAGAATAAGAAGGATGATGGTGCAAATGGGGTTCATTCTAGAGAGAATGTAGATGCCAATAACACAGAGCAGGCTGGGGAAGTTAATGTACCTTCTCTAACTGTTCAGGAAATTGTAAACCGTGTGAGATCGAACCCTGGGGATCCATGCATTCTTGAGACTCAAGAGCCACTTCAAGACCTGGTGAGAGGAGTTCTCAAGATATTTTCCTCAAAAACAGCACCTTTAGGAGCAAAAGGTTGGAAGACACTGGCAGTCTATGAAAAGTCTACTAAAAGTTGGTCATGGCTTGGTCCTGTTTCTCATAGCTCATCAGATCACGAAACAATTGAGGAGGTCACATCTCCTGAGGCTTGGTCCCTTCCTCACAAAATGCTTGTCAAGTTGGTTGATTCATTTGCTAATTGGTTAAAAAGTGGCCAAGAGACTCTTCAACAAATAGGAAGCCTTCCCGCACCACCGTTGTCATTGATGCAGCTGAATCTGGACGAGAAAGAAAGGTTCAGGGACCTAAGAGCTCAAAAGAGTCTTAATACCATTAGTCCTAGCACTGAAGAAGTGAGGGCTTATTTTCGCAAGGAGGAAATTCTTAGGTATTCAATTCCTGATAGGGCTTTCTCTTATACAGCTGCTGATGGTAAGAAGTCAATTGTTGCTCCCTTAAGAAGGTGTGGTGGCAAGCCAACTTCAAAAGCCCGAGACCATTTTATGCTGAAGCGTGATCGACCACCACATGTTACTATTCTTTGTCTTGTTAGAGATGCTGCGTCTAGATTGCCTGGAAGTATTGGCACAAGAGCAGATGTTTGTACCTTAATAAGGGATTCTCAATACATTGTTGAAGATGTTTCTGATAGCCAAGTTAATCAAGTTGTTAGTGGAGCCCTTGACCGTTTGCATTATGAACGCGATCCTTGTGTACAATTTGATGGGGAAAGGAAATTATGGGTTTATTTACATAGAGAAAGAGAAGAAGAAGATTTCGAGGATGATGGAACTTCATCTACAAAGAAATGGAAAAGGCAGAAAAAAGATGCTGCAGAGCAGGCTGACCAAGGAACAGTCACTGTGGCTTTCTCTGGGTCTGCGGATCAGGTCGGTGGATATGATTTGTGCTCTGATCTCAATGCCGAGCCAATGAGCGTTGATGATAAAGGAACAGAACTTGGATTTGAAAGACATGTGGATGATATCATTGATCCGAATCATGGGTCTGAACAGGGTGACATCCGTGAAGGCGATCCAATTGTTTGGGATGCTCTTGACCTAAATCCTATGCGAGAAAACAAATTACTGTGTCAGGAAAATTCAACAAATGAAGATTTTGATGACGAAACCTTCGGTAGAGAAAGACCAGTTGGAGTCTTATTGTAGGCTTGCAAGGAGTCCTTCAGGTAGCTTTCAATAGCATAATGCTTAACCCCTAATGAGTTAGTTACTTAATCCTATTTTTAGTACATGGTGTTGCATGACATAGTTCATGAAGCCTTAGCTAGTTATGTTCTTGTTAATCTGCTACATACAGATCATGTTATATAACATCTTTATATCCTTAGGTTTGTTACCATTAATCAAATATTTCTATTTTCATCATTCTTTCTTAAAAATTGAAGAATCTGAAGACTGCCCACGATTGAGTCTCACACACTCGCAATGTGCTGCACTATTTTCACTCATGTTTGACAGTCAAATGATGTTTAAATTTTGTTGCAGACCCAGATGTGATGTGAAGTGATGTGCAGTGAGTGAGATGATGAGCATGATCTCAATCCATGGGGTTGCAAGTATGAGCAATCAAAACAACAAAGCAACAGATTTGATTGAATTTGCATGACTTGCTTGCACAGTGTATATTGATTCTATTTGTTTGTAGCTTGAAAATGTAGATTACCTTACAAGTTGATCTCTTTTTGTTGGTACAGTACAGGTGGATATCTATATAGTTCCAAGTTCGTAAATAATGCAAATTATTTTTTTTTTCTCCATATCTTACCCTTTTATTACCATATTTAAGATAATAATTTACTTTATGCTGTAAACTAGGGAATAGATACCTGTTTCGTGCTGTTTTAATAATTTTTTAAATTTTACATTAAATATATTAATTTTTAGTTACGAATGAAATTTTAAATTTAATACTTTTTTATATTTTTTTATGAATAATATAAAATATTTATGTGAAATCTCTTTTATTCGTGATTAGGGAATTAATTTACATTTTGTGCGGTCTTTTTTTAAGTTATACTAACTTTTGCTACTTTTTTTATAAAAGTACTGTCAGACGGTTTTTTTTAATAAGTTTTATACTGCAGTATATTGTGTTAAATTTCCACTGGTATTCTACTGGTATTTTTTAGGTCTTCTATTGTTGTTTTGAGTTGTTATGCTTTGTGTTTTACTAGTGTTCTATAAAAATATACTATTTTTGAAAAGATTTCTGTGTGATAGTATTTTTGTAAAAGCTAATCTAAATTCTAGTATTTTTGTAAATTTTTCTATAAATATGACATAAATTTAACCTTAATCTTATTCTTTTTTAGCAGTTAGATCTATTCAAACATAAATTTTTATCATTTCTATAGTGATGATCAGTTCATGTGATAAAAAAAAAAATAAATCAATATATACTTTGCACATATTGATATTAATATATTTTCTATTAATTATTATTATAACTAATAATATTATTATGTTTGATAGCGTATAGAATAAATTAATCCACAATTTAATATTTTTTTTCTTTAAAAATATTAATTTTGTCATAAGTTACTATTCGATGCTAAATATATGGGGAAATTACATCCTATACCCCTTTTAAGTTAGTGTCTCTCATTTATACCTGCTGTTTTAAAATCTTTAATTTATACCCTCTTTTTTAGTTTCTATTTCCATTATACCCCTCCCATTTCACCATCTCTGTTTATCGTCTAACCTAATATTTACTTGCCCTAATTTTCTCAAAAAGCTTTGCAGCCATCTCCACCTATCTGAGGCTCCAAATCTTGTATTAATAGTTGCAAGAAGAGAGAATAGATTGAGAGGAATAAGTGAGAATGCACGACGTATTGGGGCAAAGCATGTGATGATTATAGCTACAGATGTTGTCAAGGAAGATGATTGCAGAAGATTTCTTAATGAAACCTTCAACTTACATAGCCATGGTACTTATTTAATAATTAATTACTATTTGTATTCAACATATATTTATATAAATTTATACATTAATTAGTTTTCAATAAATAGATTTATTTTTAAATAATGTAATATACGATTAATGTTATTACATTAAATCTAATTTTATATTAATTTGTACAGTTTAATATGTATTATTATTAGTATAATATATGCAAAATGCCAGTAGATATACAAAAATCATATGCTATAACACTATATGCTCACTACAAAAAATTATTAGTAATAATTGTTTAGTCACAACATAATTTTTTTGTGACTAAATGTGACTTTTAGTCACAACAGAATATTACTTGTGACTAAAACATAGTATTTAGATACAAGTTGTCACTAATTTAATTTTAATCACAATAAATATTGTGACTAAAAATACATTTAATCATAACAAATTGTAATTTTTGTGACTAATACCTTTAGCCACAAACATTTTAGTCACAACATAAAAATGATAATTTATAATTAGTTACAACTTTTTTACTTTACGTCGCACGTTTTGTTGTGACTAAAAGTGAAATTTTTTGTAGTGACTTATGAAAATTACTTTTAATATTTTTAAAATTTTCCATTTTCTTATTATTTTCTATTAGTGTCAATAATTACTCGTTTCAAGGATATTACAACCCTCCTTAAATAATTTTTTCAATTAGTATAAAAAAATCTTTAATTAATAGTTTTTTTTTCTCAATCTTTATTGAAAAGAGTTTCAAAAACCTTTAATTTTAAATTAGTTAAGCAACATGTTTTAAATTAATTAAGCAACGTGACTTAAATTAGGTAAATAACATGTTTTGTTATGTAAATTATGTGCCTTATATACGGTAAACAAAAATTACTATTCTAAAATAAGGTAAACGACATACATTATTAGGTAAACAATGTGCCTTAAACTAGGTAAACAACATGCCTTATCAGATAAATTTTGTACCTTAAATAAGATAAATAAAAACTACTACCCTAAAATAAGGTAAACAACCTGCATTTTTAAGTAAACAACATGTCTTATGTTAGGTAAATAACATGTCTTATTAAGTAAATAATGTACCATAAATTAGGTAAACAACATGCATTATTAGGTAAACAACATATCTTATTAGATAAACTTAGTGTCTTAAAATAAGTAAACCAAAACATAATTTATAATTAAAATTAATTGTTGAAAGTTATGAGAATGCTATAAAAAATAATGAAAATACATTTATGGCAAATTTGTATAGCTTATGAATAGTGTCATACAAAAATTACTATTCTAAAGTTTACCTCGTAAAGTAAACATTTATTATTGTTATATTCAATGATTTATATGTGTCTTAAATACATGTTTTAAATTAAGCAAACAACATGCCTTATTAGATAAATTCTATTTCTAAAATAATATAACAAGAAACGTATAAAGAAAATAAATTCCTAATTAAATAATGTACCATAAATTAGGTAAACAACATGCATTATTAGGTAAACAACATATCTTATTAGATAAACTTAGTGTCTTAAAATAAGTAAACCAAAACATAATTTATAATTAAAATGGTAAACTACTACCATAAAATAAGGTAAACAACACACTTTATTATAAAAACTTGGTATCTTAAAGTGGTTTATGCTATAACACTATATGCTTTTGAAATCACTTTTAATATTTTTTTTTTTTGAATTTTTCTTAATTTCGGTAAACAACATACGTTATTAAGTAAACAACGCTCTTTAAATTAGGTAAACAACATACCTTATTAAGTAAATAATGTGTCTTAAATTAGGTAAACGATATATCTTATTAGGTAAACTACAGTTACTACTCCTCAAATAATAAGTAATAAAATTTTAAGGCAAATTTGTATAGCTTATGAATAGTGCATACATTTATCTAAAGTTTACCTCGTAAGTAAACATTTATTATTGTTATATTCAATGATTTATATGTGTCTTAAATACATGTTTTAAATTAAGCAAACAACATGCCTTATTAGATAAATTCTATTTCTAAAATAAGATTAACAACCTAACTTATTAAGTAAATAATATACCTTAGTAGGTAAATTTCGTGCCTAAAATAAGGTGAAAGACATACCTTATTCAGGTAAATTATGTGGCTTAAATAAGGTAAACCAAACATAATTTATCATTAAAAAGGTAAATAATTATCTTAAAACAAGTTAAATAACATGTCTTATTAGGTAAACATCGTGACAAATAACTACCTTAAAATAAGGTAAACGACATGTCTTATTAGATAAATTTCGTGCCTTAAAGTATACTCCATGCCTTAGTTAGGTAAACTTCATGCTTTAAATAAGGTAAACAACATGTTTTATTTAGGTAAACTCTATGCTTTAAATAAGATAATCAAAACATAATTTATCATTAAAAAGGTAAGCAACTACCTTAAAATAAGGTAAACAACACGTCTTATTAGGTAAATTTTGTACTTTATTTAGGTACACTTCGTGACTTAAATAAGATAAATCAAATCATAATTTATTATTAAAAAAGGTAAACAATTACCTTAAAATAAGATAAATAACACACATTATTAAATAAACTCTATGCCTAAAATAAGATAAATAACACGAAGTAACGCGACAACTTATCATTAAGCACTTTTTAGATAAAAACCTCACAATCACCATCGACAGAGAGCAACAAGCTCAAATAGGGTCAATTACAAGAGCTTCATCAATTATGTTTATGTTCTTCATAACTATGTTAGTTAATAAACACAACTAATAGTATGTGTTATCTGCAGATACAACATCAACGTTCAGGTTAGGTTAAGATACTAATACTTTTTAACTTGATTTGTCAACCTTATGTATTTAGATGAAAAAAAACATAAAACATATTAGAGTTGATAATATCCACATGACAATTATAAAAAAGCAGAATGTGATGTTGGATTTTTCTAATCCAATTCAGTAAAAATATATCTATATATATTTATATTAAGTGATATAGAATGTATTTTAACAAACACTTGGAATGCATTTCAATTTGGGCATACATTTATACATAAAACTCAAGTAATGTTCCTAACAAACTTTGCATGAAAAGAGACATGAATTAGATGAGCAAGTAAGAAACAATATATTCATTTGCTTATTCAAATCATCACTTAAATTGGAGACGTAAAATACAAAAAGAAAATGCTATGTGAATATGCCAATTCTACCATTGCACATTTAGACTGTTGAAGATAATATCCAATTGATTGAAGAGAAAAGGAGGTTATAACTCGCACAAAGTAAAAAATTGCTCATTAAAATAAAATATGCATAATAATCATACAGACCAAAGACTAAAAGTAATATTGATCGAGAAAAATTGAAAGGTATATTTGACTCACTATTGAGATTACAACTGTATGTTGTTAATGGTGGTGACAGTAATGGCGGAAGAAACCATGTGATCATCATTCATCCCTTTACAAACATGGCTGTTGACCTAAGCTGTGTGAAGAGGAAATTTTGGTTTTGCGGCTGAATAGAGAGGGAAAATTGTTTGACTCCTTTGTGGCAGGGCAGTTTAGGAATAACACTAATAAAAAGAGGTATATTTGAATTAAATTTAGATTGAAGGTAAATTTAGTTAATTAATAAAAAAAAGAGGTATTCTTCAACTTCTCCCTAAATATATTATACATTATGTTTGTTCGTATATCAATCAATGTTATAGTCTAAAGCGTTATTTGCGGCAAAACCTCCTAAAGTGGATAGGTTTTTGCAACTAACCCCCTAATCTAAAATTTTGGTGGTAAAACTACCTAAACCACTAGTCTGTTAGCAATTAGCCCTTTCCATCCATTTTTGGCTGTTAAGTGCTAGGTTGGAATGTCCACGTGGCACAATTTTATTGGTCCACCTAATCTCCATTATGTATCTTTAGAGAAAAAAATGATAAATCAAAACTCTTCCAAAAATACAATTACTACCATGTATAATAATATAATAAAATAGATATAAAGTAAATAAATATATTAAAATTTGATAAAATATAACAAAAACAAAAAAAAAAATAAAATTAACATATTAAATTTAAAAAAGAAAAAATATATCTATCTTAAAAATTAAGTATATCTTTTTTTAAGACTAAAATGTAAACTCTAGTCTCTATTAGGCTAATTTTTTATATTTTTAAGATTAATTAAATTGATATTGATAATCATTCTCATAGATATCACCATATTTACAACACCCTGAATAGTTTATGAGTTATTTTTAGCTAGCCGAGAAGTTCAAGGGCACAATAATACATAAGTCATAGTTCAAAATTGAAAATCTTAAATATCCTAAGAAAAAATTAAAATTAAAACTATCTAATAATTATCTACACTCATTTTCTCGGGGTGGTACCATAAAAATTTCTAGAAATATATATCAATTTTTAAAAAGGAAGAAAGTATTGTGTAGATGGGAAATCAAACTAAATCCAATTGTAAATTTCAATAAATTTGCATTATTGTTAAACAACCTCTTCTGCAATAATTATTTCAAACTTAAAAAGAAAAGTAAAAACCAATTATTATATCTTATTTCTTTTCCTCAAATCTCACTCAACTCGATGTTACAAATTATTGAACTAGAACTCTTCCAATACCAAAGCCGAAAAAATGCAAACAATAAAAATAGAACAATCACAAAGTTACTCGAAATAGCTTAGAGTTAGAAAACTATTTCAAATAGGTCATTAATAAAAATCAACATTTGGGAAGATCAGCCGGTGGAGGAAGCAACTTCTGATTAGGTAACTTTCCATCTAAGACTAACCAAGCCATTTTCAACCCCCAACTTGTGTGAATCTCCAAGTGACAATGCATAAACCACACACCTGACAACACATGCAAAATGATCAAATTTTTGAACTATAGACAAAGAGAAATGCTACAGGACACCAGTAGTATCTAGCATCCTCTTATGCGTTAATATCGCTATTGGTCTGCTAATCGAAGGCGACATATCTAGATGTGCTAAGTACCACTGGTGCCCAATAACAATGCTCGTAGATAAATATGACACATACATATGTGGTAAGTCACTTTAGATAGGTGATCTTAAATTAAATGATTAATTGAAATTACTTGTCACATAAATCTAAGTCCGTGTCAAATTTGTGTGTATATAAACAAAACTATTAATAAACACTTGATTTATAATTGGATACTGACCTGGATTATCTGCTAAAAATCTTATGGCAACCCATCCGCCAGATGGAACACCAACAGTATTTCTTTCTACAGGATCAACTAGATTGAATTTGGCAGGGTCCTTATTTGGATTGAAATTGCCAAACCCTTGTCCAACTACAAAAAAGTTAAAACCATGGAGATGAAGAGGATGGCTTTCAGCACCAAGGATGCTTGTGTCTTGCAACACTACCTCCACACTTGTGTTAAATGGAAGAACCACTAACTTAGTCCCATTTCCCACCATTGTGTTGTTTGGAGGATTTCCAGTGTAATTAAATGGAATTATAGGACTACTTGGAAAGTAAGGACTATAAACCCCTTTTGATTGACCTGAAAAATGGGCTTGCAAAAGGGCTGAATTGTTTGGGAGTACAAAAGAAACATTGTTGATTGAAGCTGCAAACATTGTCCCATTAGGCCCTTGACATGTTTTGTTACTATTACATGGACTTGTTCCAAGCCCAACTGTGAAGAAAAAATGTTTGTCAACTTTTTGAGGAACATTAGCTGGGAATTGAGAATTGGCCAAACTACGAAGTTTGTTGGAAAATTTAGTTGCAAATGAAGTGTCATTTAGAGCAGGCAATATTGGTTTTAAGAGTTGAAGTTTGTTCATTGGTAATGGGGTTTCATACTCAAGTATTCCTGCAACAGTAGAGTTGTCAAAGGTGCCTTGACCTGTGACATATGGCCTTGCTAGCATGAGGAATTTGGCATTTGGGAATTGAGATTTGGTGGTTAAAAGAAGATTAGTGGTTTGTCCAGGAGCTATGAGAATGGTATTTGTTTCAAAGGGTTTAACATAAATTGCATCAACATCAACTACTTTCAAAGTATGGTTTGCAATGCTGAAGAATAATTCATCATTAAGTGCAGCATTAATCATACGAAGAAGATAAGTCTTTCCTGGCTTCACCTTCAATTTGAATGTATCTACAATTACAAACAAGCATTCAATTATTATGTACAAGTAAAGAGTTAATTAAAATTTAGGAGAAATTTTCATTTTTATTGTTTTTAAGGCACATGTTACAAAAATGTGGTTTTTTTTCTTTCCAAAAAGTTATTTTATGGAAAAACATTAAAAAAAATATTAGAAAAACATGGGGATAAGGTTAGGGAAATTTACATGGTATACTAACTTTTGCTATTTTTTTTACAAAAATACTGCCAGGCGTTATCTTTTACTTTTTCCCCGTATTCTTTTATAAGTTTCATACTGCAGTATACTGTGTTAAGTTTTCACTAGTGTTCTACTGGTGTTTTATGGTTGTTCTACTGTTGTTTTGAGTTGTTCTGTTCTGTGTTCTACTGGTGTTTTATAAAAACACAGTATTTTTAAAGCCATTTTCGTGTGACAGTATTTTTGTAAAAGTTAACTCAAATTCCAGTATTTTTGTAATTTTCCGTAAGGTTATCCTAAGGGTAACCAAATAACTGTTTTTATTATTTTTCATAAAAAGATTTCATCAATTTTTCTAATAAAATAATTTTTTGAAAAAAAGCTTTGTTTCAAAATGTGTAATTTCATCACAAATTTATAGTTACTTAAGAAACAAACCTTTAGCAGAGCAATTATACAATGGGCCTGGAAGCCCATTAATGGTATAAGCATCTGAGACATTTGGGCCTCCACCAGTTTGCATAGCTTGGGTTATAACTGCTTCCGGGTCAGTATTCCACCACTCTCCTGTACAACATTAATTCATGCATATTATAATTATTTTTGTTACAAGATTCAGAGAGAGAGAGAAAGAGAGAAGATTAAAGTGTTTATTATTTATTTGAATGTGGGCAATGTTGTAAATTACCAAAGATAATGGGAACTTGTTTGTAGGGCTTAGGAAATGGGTAAGGAACACCACGCTTAGGAAGAATGATTATGGGACCATAAAGAGTAGCTCTTAGCCATGATATATGAGCATGCCAAAAAAGTGTGCCTCTTTGCCCTGTAATGGTGTAATTATACACATAACTTTGCCCTGTTTGAATTGGGCATTGGGTCACATATGCAGGCCCATCAGCCCAACCTGTCCGAAGCTGCCTAATACCATGCCTATAATATAGTAATTACATCAAAATAAACCAAAATATTAAACCAAACATAATTAAAGTGTTATATGATATTGTTGAAATTAATTAATTACCAATGAATGGAGATGTTGTTTGGGACATGATTGATGACTTTGATAAGTAAACGATCACCTTCTCTTGCTACAATACGAGGCCCAGGAAACTGTCCATTTACTGATACAATACTCTTTGTATGACAAAGTCTTGTCACATTTTGCATTTTAATCTATAAAATTCAAAACATTTAATAATCAAATTAAAAAAAAAACAAATTATAAGAATAATGAAGTGAAGTTTTTTTTTTGGGACATACATCAAATTGATAGTGTCTTGTAATGGCAAATGCAGATTTAGAAATGGCCAAAATAGTGATGATGAAAAAGAAAAGATTGTAAAGAACACCCATTTTTGCTATAAATCTTTTGTTGTAGTTGAAATTTGTAGTAGTGTGTGAATGTTTATTGAAAGGCAATATTGAATGGTATATATATATATAGACATTGGTTGTAGTTGATATATATTAGGTACAATTTGAACTTATATAGTTTTTCATTTGAATAAGATCAGTTGTTAGAAAGAACAAACTATAGAAGAGTGGTGTCAAAGACAATCAAATTCGTTTGACCCCATAATTTGATTAAGGATAATATAAAATTTGCTAGAGATAACTATATATCTTAGGTATAAATTAAATTCTTATTAAGGAAGATTTTTAATGTGTCATTTTCCACATGCAAAATTCTCAACAGTTAATCTTTGTGACAAAGCTAATTAAACCTTGAATCGCTATCTACCATGTCCTTTTATTGTCGGATGGAGGTTATATAATTATAAATACTATTATTATATATATATGTATATATATTTTTATTATATAATAAAGAAATATAATGAAAATTGAATAGAAGGGGAAACCTCAAGTAAAGCAACTTCATCTCAAGCAAGTACAGAAGAGAACAGATCACACTGATGTTTACATTTTTTTTGATATAACAATGACAGACTTCATGGTATGAAATTACTTGAATTAATTCATTTTATATTATAATCTTAGTTCTCATGTATACCAACAAAAATAAATTTATTATTATTATTATATGCTAATTAATGAGTAGCTCAATATTTTATATTGTATTATTTTTAAGGGAAAAAAATGAATAAAGGAATTATATGTAGGAAATATAATATATGGGGAGTTTGTGGGGTTCTTTTACGGCTAAGTTACTATACGTATATAAGTATTTTGCTTTTGTTCCAAGAAGAAGACCAGAGAGATTTCGACGCACCACCTCAATTCATTATATACTTTTTAATATACTTAATTCTCCTATACTATTTATATATACATGTATATATATATATATGATGGCATGTGTTTTAGTTAAATATTATCTAATAAGTCTTATAAATACGAGTGGTTTTTACAACTCTCCTGTTTATGAGGAAATTCCAAGTTGAAATCTCCTCTTCCACCAATATAAAAAGAAAACTAAGACTTATTAATGTTTAAGACTTTAATAATAATTTTAATTAAGTTTTATTTTACTAAGATAATTTTACTATTGTTTTATTACAATCATTATATACTTAATGACATAACTTTAGTAATGAGAGTAGTGGAGTGTTGTAAATATGGGTCGGATTTTTTGAGACGGTACGTATTTAAAAGGTATGAGCACGATATGACACGAAAAAATATATGTTTAAGTACGATACGACATGACACAAAAAATATGTGTCGGAGTAGCATGACACACTTGTATTTACAATTATCGATTGGAGTCAACTAGAGCCTTTAGACATTGCCCTACATGGATTAAAGTAACTGAAGCATTTTAATTTCAATGCTTATTTGGATAATATTACCCTTTTATGGATTAAATGTAAAAAAATATTAAACTATTTATAAGAAAACTAATTAGGATGAATTTGGCATGTATCGAATCATGTTTTTGAAATTTTTCAAACGTTTAAAAATTCTCTTAAACTATTGAGATTGTTGGACTCAACAACTTTTTTTGTTCAATTTTACTAATGAAAGTCTGACACAAATGAAAGTTCAGGGAACATGATTTGATACATGTTAAAATTTGGAAGACATGGAGCAGGTTTTAGTACATGGATAATTGTCGTGTTAGTAAAATTGAACGAAATTGGATAAAAGTCCTTAAATCTAACAATCTCAATAGTTTAAGAGCATGATTTAATACATGTCAAAGTTCGGGAGCAAATTTTTTAATTAGAATGTGGATTATTCTACTCATCACTAATTGGTTTTAAAATAGAATCTCACGATTCTTATCATTAATATCGAGGCTATGATTGCTGTGATATAACTAGTTCTCATTTCTACCAAGTGCAGTTGAGAATGACGGTAAAAACTTGAGAAAATGATGAAAGAAATAGCTTGTAGGGTTTTGAAATATTGAAGAAACTTGATATATGGCTTGTTTGAAAGAAAACGAAGGTAATATTGTAGGAGAGCAATAAAATGTAATGTCGTATAGTTAGGATAAATTTAAGTTTAGTTAAACCATTAAAAACTAACATAACTTAAATAAATATAATAATAAAATAACATTTATTTTAATTTAGTATCTCTAACTTAAATTTGAATATATGAAACCTAATGTCAATATGGAAAGATGGGGTACTATAAATTCATGAAAATATCAAAGATATCAACGGATATTTGTCTACAACTTTTACAATTAATGATATAATTAACTTATAAAATACTAATACATTTGAATAATTGTAATAATTCATACAATTTAATAATAAATAGAAGTCTTGTTTAGATATTATTATATCATCTTGATTACACCATCATATAAAACAAATACATTAATATTTAACCTACACAATAAAAAATTATTAATATGAAAATGAACTTCTAGAAATTTCAAAATTATTAATTAAAATTAATTCTCTGTACTTGGTACTTCGATTCACATTTTTTTAATAATAAATAAAGCATATTCATGAATAATTTTTATTTTTTTTTATGAAAAAAGTTATATTACTTGAAAAAAAAAAATGTATCCAAACAATTTAAAAATATGAGGAAAAACTTAAATAGATTAATGTGTATTGTAGTATTACTTATGCCAACAAGATGACATCTTTTTTTTTTTTTTTTGACAAAGTAATTAAAATCACTTATGAATTTACGATGCCCACGTCCGCTACCGGCGCTGGAACCTCTTCGAACCAGGATAGCTCATCGTCTAACCGCAGAGCATGCTTTGCCAACCATGGGTCGCTAAAATCTAAGAGCGAGCCTCATGGGACAAAACTGCCCCCGAAAATTTAGACAATAAAGTTGTGACATCTTCAAACAACCCTCTTAACTCAATAAAATACTGAAGTTCCACCTGAAAAAAAACATCAAAAAACAGCATAAAACTTTAATTAGAAAACTATTTAAACTGAAGAGAATCAACCAACCACCAAGACTAAGCAACTAGATCTCCCTATAAAATACTAGAACTAGCCAAAAGGATTACCCTTTGGCTAGTAACAACTAAATTATAGCATTCTAATTCATAACCTTCATAGGATCTCTATTCCTTACTTTTACCTTTTTAAAATCAAACATAAATAAAATTTTCCTTTTAATACCCATTATTCCTTAAATATTCAAAATATTATATACTAATTATTTCATTTTATCTCTTAAAAATATTACTTATTTATAGACTAAAACATGTTAAAATCCTTAATAAGTCAAATTATTTATTATTTTATTTATAGCGTAAAACATAGTATCTATAATCTTTATTCAACCTAAATTAAACAAAAATTGTATTAATATCCTTAAAACTTAAGATTACACTTTTCACATTCAAAAAATTCTAAAATTAAGCGTCATCTTACTTGTACAGATAGATCTCATCACCTCTTACTTTGCTCCTCAAACCAGTATAATAAGTGTATTTTACCCAATGCCTCATGTGGGATTTGTGGTTTCAATATTGAGTCAATTTTGCAAATCTTTTGATCTTTACTTTTTTTTTAAGATGAATAAATGTGTGAATATCTATGATTTTATTGTAAAACCTTTGAAATTGTTAAATTCTGACTTGTATGAGAGTGGATTATGTTTTTGTGGTCAATCTTGAACAACCGAAATGGAATTATTTTTGGCAAAGCATTGGTTGCAGGAGTACATGGAAGCTCAGAAGCAGCTCAAGTCAATAGAAATATGAATTAGCTACTACCACTAAAAGGGGACCTTAAATTGAATGTTCATGAAACAAACAACCTGCATTGCGTTAGATTGGTCTCGAGGCGGTTGTTGGGGGACCATGCTGTTGTTTCAGAAGGTAGGCGAAGCCTTGCTTGGGGCCGTTCGATGGATACCTCTATCGGGTATTGTTTGTTGTCTTCGTCTCCTAAAATGATGTTGGGAATGGTAAATATTCCAATCTTCCTTAAAATCCTGTAACTGTGTACTTCCTACTTCGATGAAAGTTACAGATTTCTCAAAATAAATGAACAATGAATGTGAAATCATAAATATAAATCTAGTTTGATAAAAACGAAAGAATAATCCACTTCAGTATATATATTGAAAGAAGTCAAAAACACAAGTAGCCTACAAAAAACACAAGAATACAGGATATATTCCACCTTAAACAGTAATCACTTTTCTTTATACTCTTTTTCTTTCTTCTTTTAAAAAAATAGAATAAAATAATGAATATTGTAGCTCAGCATTGAGTAGTAAAGTTTGACCAAATATATATATATTACTTCTTCTTACTATGTACAACGCTTCTCAGGGGTTCCTCTCTTCAGTTAATAGCAGTGAGAGGAACTCTGGAATCTCTTAATGACTGGGGAGTAGCTTCATAAGGGCCTGCAATGTGTTTTACATCTCCATTTGCTTGCTTTACCGATTTCGCTTCCCAAAATGGCTTTAACAATTCATCAAAATCGGGGGTTCTAAGCTCTTCAATGGATGCAACACTAGGTAGATTGAACGACCTCTTTCTTGGTGTGGAACAAGACGGTTCGTCCACCTGTTTGTTGTCAAAGTTGAAAGAACTTTGTTATAGCATTTTGTGCTTTGTAGTAGAACTAAGAGAATAATAAGGAAGAGAAAACAGGTTTTTACCACATATTCATCTAGAAGGCATTTTCCGGCGTCCTCGGTTATTTCTACAATCTTATGGTAGTGACCACCTTTCAGTTCCCTCAAATCTCCACAGCAAGGAACAATCATTGAGTTTATATTTCCACATGCATCGTGGTCGAGTTGTAATGATTCTGCAGATGTTATTTTTCATCAGTTATAAATTGAGAGTTAAACCATATGAAGTGAGAAAAAATAGACACTCACGATCGATGGATGAAAGCATATTCTTGTTTGCAATATCTGCATCTTCAAGTGCAGCTGACACGGCAGTTGAAAATCTAGTCCGCAGGGTTTCATTGGCTTCAATTCCTCGCCTAATGAAAAGTTCATAGAAAGAAAATGAGAAATCTTTCATAGAAACCCGGTAACAAATTCTTTGAGAAAAGTAAAGAAGCCAACCTGACAATGGAATCCACAGAAGTGACATTTTTACTTTCTAGACTGGTCAAGGATTCTTGAGCATTTCTCCATTGTTGTGCACCTGTTTTTGCCTTCTTCAGACTGCATTATATTGTTTTGGATTAATGCCAGGAACAAAATAAAAAACTAATCATAAGACTGAAGCACTCAATGAACCAAATCGTCCTACCAGTTATGAAGGACCTCCTGTAGGTCTTTCTTTCCAGATTCAACAGCAGAAGTATCTTCAACATAGTGGGATTCTGTTTCTTCCATGTGAACTGTCCATTTCGCCTTGACAGAAGAGGTAGATTCTTGCATGGTTGACATCTCTTGCTGCAATTTGACAGTCCTACTAGTGGCACTCTCCCTAAGATCATCTACTGCCAATTGGACCTAAAATAGAGATGGGTCAGGTCATGTTATCAGTTTTGGAACGAGAAGCGAAAATTTGATTTTTGATCATAAAGAACAAAATCTGTCTTTTTTATACCAGCTCTTTTTTCCTAGCATTTGAACTTGCCAGCAGCTCTGCCACTTTTTGTAACAATTGCTGTTCCTCATTAGCTGCACACTCCTATAAAAGAAAAGAAAAGAGAAAATGAATATCACTCAGTAAACAGCTGAAGAAAAAAGAATCTCATTTGGTAAACGACGTAGCATATTTTATGCAAGCACCTCAAATTTCTTTTCAAATGCAGATAACTTTTGATCATTTACACCCTGGGCTTCTTCCACGATTTGGGTCAGATTGGATGCGTGTATGTCTAGAGTCTTGAAGAAGTTTACAGTAATCTTGGAAATTGAGCGCGCAGTTTCCACAGCTCTGGCATGTGCCTGTATTGTGAAGTGATGAATATCAGAATACTCACTTTATAAACTCCATAAAAACATGGGAAGCAAAAACGAAAGGCAATTGGTGAACTAGAATGTGTAATGCTGATTAAGGGTAAAGGGAACAAACCTGACGCTGCTGTTGTGCATATGCAGAAAGCTTTTCCTCTTGCTTGTGAAGGCTACTTTCAAGATCACTTAGTAATTCATCAGCTTCTGAAGCAATTCCTTTAAAGAGCTGAAATCAAATAAATGAAGTCAAATGCTTTATGAAGATGCATATAACTGAAGTTAAATGGAAAAGAAAAAGTATAAAAATTTACAATTGCTTGAGAAGTATGTTGTCAAATAATGTTATAAATACTACTTACATCCTCCAATGCAGAAGCATGTTTAGAGACCTCAGAGTTTAGATCAACAAAAGTCGACCGAGAATTTCCTTCAAGCTCACCAGAAATATTATCCAAAGATTTAATGCCAGAACCATACATGGCTTTTAACTTTCCTAGCCTTTCTTGAAGTTCTTCGGTAGCCTACAGCAAATAGAATACATAAAACTTTATAGACCGACCGATTAGTAGCTTACAAAATTGAATTAACCCATTTTTGAGATCTTACCTCAGCCTTTGTTGATACAAAGGATTTCATATCTTCCTCCATATCTTTCAATTGTTGCTCCTGTTGTGTCACAGAAACTGCAACAGTCTTGTGCAGGATTTCAAGCTGCTGGGTTAATTGGGACTGGAATTTCTGCACAAGTGACTTGTTCCCTTCTTCAATTTTATCCTTGCGTTCTGGAAAAAGATCAACAAATCACTACAAGTTTTGGAGAGCTGATTATCCAACAAATTGACTTCTAAAATTATCAAATACAAACCAATTTTGGCAAATAAACTGGATACGTCAGAAGCAGCATTCTCCAGCTCTGTTCGAAGCTCAAATGCACGCTCAACAAGTGCTTTCTCTGAGGATGGAATAGCAGTGAAAAAGTTAATTTGACAGGCAGATGACAATTTGAACTGTGAAGTGGAAGTGAAAAATAAAAAACACTTGATGAACAAAAAAGGCCCATGGAAGGATATAAATGGAACACTTCTGCACTTAAATAAAGTGCTTCGTAACCTAAACCTAAAAACATGAGTATGACGAACTAAAACATGCATGGATTGGAGTGCAGTGGAAGTGTATAATCCCGAAGCAGGACAAACAACACCAAAATTTCTTACCAGATTTGAGGAGATTGGATATCAAAAACTCCTTCTCTTTGATCGTCACATTTGCCTGTCTATGTTTCTCTTCGAGATCAAACAGCACGTGTTCAGTTTGATCGAGTCTTTTCTGGAGTACAACAGTAGTAATTTTTAAGTTCAAGAATATTGAAGAAAAACGAGAGAAATAATTCATAAGAATACTTAATATCTAAGCATAAAATTGACCAATCATATTTTTAATATTACCTCAGTTCTTTCAAGCTTCTCACTTAAATCAGCGGTCAAAAGTTGTTGAGCATTGTAGAGTTCTTGAAGCTCCATCACTTGCTGTTTAACAGTCATTAAGAGTTAGTCTAAATTTCAAACTGAAAATATTGCACATTGACATCAATATACAATGATGTGAATACCTTATCTTTGGAGTCAGAATCAAGCTCCATACGTTCTATCTTCTCTGCCATTGCCTACGGAAACATAAAAATAGAGTCAAAAGATGGAGTTACTAGTGAAACTCGGATAAGTATTCCAAAACTTAGCAAATATAACAAGGATTAGACCTTCTTCTCTGCTTCTTCACTAAGATATCGATCCCGTGGTATATAGATTCCATTCTTCTCTCTTGCAGCATATACCTCTGATCCAAGTAAGATTACAATTGACAATCAGAAAACATAAGTAAATGTTTTCTAGAAAAACAAAATCCAAGAGAGGAAAAAAGCAAAAGACATGTATGTTAGAATCAGTCATTACGTACCTTGCTTGAGCCTGTCAATTTCAGAATACAAATCTTTGATCAAAGCAGATTTCATCATCTTTTGGTTTATCTGAAATATAATTAACAGAAAGCCATAAGACACTACGAAGGAAGGAACTAAGTTGCATTAGAAGATGGAATTGCACCAACGAGCTTGACAGATGAAGAACATAATACTGACCTCTGGTTTGTTCTTTATATTTTTGGCACGGTGTGCATAATCAAGGGTACTGAGTGTTTCTTCCAAACAGTGTATGGAGGGTGATATTGTGGCTATTATGCATGTCTTTGTTTTCCCTCCCAGGGAATCCCTCAGCAATCTTGTTAGTTTACTATCTCTAAAATAATCCAACTATATTTCATTAATATCCAGAAGATTGGGATTAATTAAAGTTCAAAAATATTGACTGCAAATTGAATTCTATACCTATATGGAATATGACCAGAGTGTTCAACCAGAGCATTAATAACACGACCAAGAGTAAGTAAGCTTTTATTAATCTCCCCGGCTTCTCTTGCTCTACCCTGCACGAGAAAATCTAATTTCAGCAGATATGAGAGGAATGAACCTTTTCTCATGAGTTATATATAGTGCAAGTAAGGATAAAAAATTTCTCGAAAATAAGATTGCAATGAGAAAATTGTATTAAGTTCACAAAAAAAAATATTTATATGCATTGAAAGTATCAGATACAGCATAATCCTTGAAGAAACATGTTAATATGATTCTCTTATTCACATTACACCAAAAAGCTTATCACCATATGACATACCTCTCTGGCACCAGAACGAGAAATGTTCTCAGAACCAGCAAGATCAACAAGATTAAGCTTTCCACATTTTATCATTTCTTCCCCTTCTGGAGTACATTCCTTAATGTGAATTGTGATAGAAAATATTGAATGGGAACGACTACTTTGTTTGTTAAGAAGAGTCTCAGCTGTACGCCTTTTTGCAGAACCTTTCTCTAAAATTTTGTAGATTTCGTTAGCGGTACATACTATTTCTTCTTCCAAACCCCTAACAAAGACACCACCCTTTCCATCCTCCATGAGGGCAATGGGCTTTTTAGATTTATCATCTACAAATTTTGTGGTCTCCTCTGGGGCCAAAAGATCCGAAATCTCTTCATTGTACAGCTCTAAAAATGTTACTTTCATGCTATACTCAGCATTCTGTGCTTCTAATATGTCGAAAATTTGTTTGACAGCTCTAGGGATAACACCTGCATCACTTGGAAAGTCTCCATTCTGCCAACGAAAAAATGGAGAAAATTTTAGTTCACCGAAGCAAAGTCGAAACTAGAAAAGCAAGCTTATTTAGATGTTTTGAAGTAGCCTTAATTTTTTAGCCAACCTTTTTTCGAGCTCCACCTTCCATAGTGTACGTCTTCCCAGTACCAGTCTGACCATATGCAAAGATGGTGCAATTATAGCCCTCAAGTACTTCAAAAACAATAGGAGATACTGCCTGGTCATATAACTCCTTCTGTTGAGACGCTGGACCGAAGACCTAACCACCACAATACCAAACTTTAATTATCACATGACCAGGAGTTCAAATTCTTTTAGTGCTCAAGATCACATCACCAAGAAATTAAGTTATTATACCAAGACTTCTTTCTCCAGTACAAAAAATTCAGTATAATTGAAACACAGTAAAGAAAAACAGAAATTATTCAAAGACAGACCTTGTCAAATGCAAAAGTTCTATCAATTTGCTTGTTAGCTATATTCTGAATTGCAGAAACTTCTCTTCTACCGTCATTACAAGTTATGACAACTGGGGTATGTAACCTCATCTCATCCTCACTCAGAGGCCTACAAAATGGAAGCAAATATTACATCTAATCAATTTGTTTGGACAAAAGAAAGAACACTAACACAGAATTGGGTTTACTCAACAAACACTCACCTGCAACGCACAAGAACCTGCACATTGACACCCTTGTCTTTATCATGCTTGCTACTTGAATTAGAATCTCCAGATCGCAGATCCCGAACTGCCTTGTCGCTCGACCGTGGGGTCTGAGAAGGTGAGAGTGAAACTAATCCTCCTCTTCTCAGCTGAGACTGAGAAGAATCCATAGCTCTCTATACTTGTTCGAATAAATCTCAGACCTTTAAACCAATCAGTAAAACTCAGTGAGTCAACCCAAAATCAGACATAAATTAAGCTCATTTAAACCTAAAAATAGAAACTCCTAATCATTCATTTCCACAAATGCAGGATCAAATTTGGATGAAATTCAACTTTTTAATATAATGATTGAATCCGAAACTCAAGCAAATACTGATTATGTACCAGAAATTTAAAATCACAGTCAACGCAGCTCCGTTTATCCAATCCCAAAAAATAAAAATCTAAGCTTTACAATCAAATCCAAAACAGAGATCAGAATCTCCCAGACAACTCAACAAACAGAGATTTGATCAATCAAATCAAACAATGCAAGCCTTCATTGCACCGAAAATGAAAATTCAAACAAAAAAACTAAATCGCAGCCAGATCGAAAATGACCGATCGAAAAAAACTACAACGAATTTAACCCAAAAAAAAAAACTAATCATTTTTAAAAAACTTACAGTAAAATCTAAATGCCGGCTTGAAAAGTTCAGCTTCAATTGCCTAAAATGGATAGAATTGATATAGACAGAGAAGAAGAAGAAGAAAGAAATAGGTTCTTGAAGCAATGTTGGTGAGGAATCTTAGATAGAGAAAGTCCTAGAATTTAGAGAGAGAAACACTACGTACGTGCGTGTTCAGTACATATGAAATTTTCTTTCTATTTTTTTTTCTTCCTTTGATATTTATATATAAATATTTATATATATATATTACTGTGTCTGTGTGAGTGAAGCTGTGTGAAAGAGAAGCAATGAAGAGAGAGAGTGTATTGTAGTACTACCTAGGCTCGCCTGCACTGGAATAAAATAAAATAAATTACGTCAAACTTTTTTAAATTAATAATTTTTTAAAATAAATAAATAAATTGGAAGCTTTTCTGAAAAATCCAATCCAAGGACGGCAAATGACAGTTGAACTTAACGGCGTTAAGAGTGAAAAGATCCGTTTCGATCGCAATTCCGGTTCCCGACCGTTATAAATGGACAAAGAGGGTTTTAATTAATCTTTTTTGAATTTTTTTGAAAACTCAAACTCAATCTTATTTGATTCCGATTCTGTCCTTGGTTTTCTTCTGATATTACGAAACTGACCCTCTCTTTTATGGAAACTTGAGCAAGATTTGGCTATTTTTGAATTTCATTATCAATGCTACTAAGCTAACCTAATCTCTTTATTTAAAGGGTCCACTTTTTTTTTTTTTGGCTTATTTAATTTTCATGAACAAATTGGATTATGTATTAATTGTTGAGATTGTTTTTTTTTGGCAGTTAAATGTTTCAAAATTTAAATTTGTAATTAAACTCTTAACCTTGCCTATTGTGCATAATAAATAGGAGGCACCTTTGATTTGGGGAGCTAAAGTGCAAAATAAAATTAAAGGGTGCGATTATAAAATTTTAAAAGAAAATTAATGAAAATTGTAAAAAAATATGCTACAATATTGTTATTATCGAAAAAATTGAGACAATATGTTCTTGATTGTAACATCAAATCAAATTATATGTACATATATATTTTCTTAAGAATATATTGCTAATAAGTATCAGTGACTAATGAGACATCAAGAAAGTGTTAGTCACTAGTATCTTTTAGAATTTATTTTTTTAAAAAAAAAAATATTTTAAACATTGTTTTGTAGATATTAAAATTTGATTGTAAAATTAAACCCATCAAGAATGAAAATTTTGGGTTATAATAATTAATAAGGATTTTTCTTTTTTACGAAGCTTTTTTCTTTTTTTAAGGAAAACAAAGTTTTGTTTAATCACATAAAATTTTCAAAAATCATACTTCTCAGAATTGAAACTTTAATGAACTTAACTATCCAAATAAATTAATAAGTAGTTAATTAATGTACTTGGACTTACCTAGTCTTATTATATGGTGTTTTTGCTCAATATGTCTTAAGTCTCTTTTCAAAAAAACAAAACATATATATGTTCAACTTTATATATTTCCTTTAAAAAAAAAATCACTTTAAATCATGCATGCATTAAAAAATGTGATTTAATTAACTATTAAATATGCACTAAATTTGGGTAGAATCTTCCATTTGTCAGTATTAAATCCATGTTAGGGTACACTTTTAAGCTCTTTTCCATTTAAACAAAAGAAAGTGCCCTCTCTCTCATTCATTACTTTTCTAAAACAAAACAAATAAAAATAATAACCTATAAAATCTAACCAAGTTTTTTTGGAAAAAAAATTCACACATTTTTGGATCTCTCTATAATTATTGTGACTAACAAGCTTGAGTGCATTTTCAATTATTTACTATTTTGTTGTACAATTATAATTAAAATGAAGAAGATATTTAATTTTTTTAAATGTAATTTTTTTTATTGGGGCTATAACTCAACATTGGTACAATTTAATAATTATTATAACCAATTCATGGCTTAATAGTAGGAGTGACAAAAGGTATCATCGTGTTGTGTTCGTGTCATATTTTATGTGATCTGCTTTTATATTTCGTGTTAAACGTGTCGATCTATTTTTTTGACTCATGTCTAGTTATCTTAACTCTAACCCAACCCGTAAAAAATCGTATCGTATTCGTGTCGATCCACTGTGACCCGTTTTGCTATTATTGAAGTTGGAATTGTAGAAAAAAATAATAAATTTAAACTTCATTAAAAAACTTATATACATTTATGTATATATAATATGTTATATATATAATAAAAATTATAAAATTAAAATGTTTTTAATTTCATGTTAAAAAAAATTAAATTAACATTGAATCATTTTTTTTTGGATAATACTTGAATCATTAAATATATATTTTAATATAATTATATTATTATTATTAATTTTTTATTTTATTATATTTAAAAAAATCGTGTCAAACGTGTCACATTCATGCTAAGCGGGTCGTGTCGTGTTTGATCCGTTTTTATTTCATGTCAAGTCGTGTCGACCCGTTTTCAACTCGCGTCTAATTTTTCCTATCCTAACCCGTAAAATTTGTGTTGTGTTTGTGTTCGTGTACCGTGTCGACACCCGTTTTGCAATTTTTTTTTTTTTTTGAAAGCTTTAAGAGCAATGTTGTTATTAAATAGCATCCATACATAATAGTATATATAATTAGAAGAATAAATAAACTTGGGAAGTGATATTTAGAGAAAGGGAAGGGAAGACAAAAAGTGGGGTTAAAATGTGGTGGCAAAGTTGGGCCACGTGATAAAGATTGATGGGAGCAGGCACATGTTGTTTGGTGCCCCAATATTATCTCCTTTTTCTAAACTCAAATACACACCTAATACCAAAAGCTACCTAGCCCAAATCAAACAAGTGTTATTGTTAGAGTTTTATATTGATTCAAATAATAAGTTGAGAGTAATTTTTTTTTTTTGGAATTTTTACATAAATTTCTCACTTTTTTTTACTATGCAATATTTTTTATATTGTGTACTGTTGAGTTTTATTTATTGTTCTACTATTATTTTTAATTGTTCTGTCTAGTGTTTTATAATTATTTTATAAAAAGATATTATTTTTGTAAAAAGTTTCGTGTGACGGTGAAGCGTAAAGTTTTGCCAAAATTCCAATATTTTTTGTAAAATCTCTATCTTCTTTTACTAAGTCAGTTTTGTTAAGCTGAGTTAGACCAATAATTTTTCTAACATGATATTAGAGCGGGTCTAATTTTATAATATTACAATAACTTTTCTAACATGATATTAGAGCGGGTCTAATTTTATAATATTACTCACACATGATCTACTCTCCGCATAAAGGAACTATTATACTCACACATTGACTGATAATATGTACTCGATTCAATTAATAAAGTAAAAGCAATCTTTTACAAGCCAATTTTATTAAGTTGAGTTAAACTCAATAATTTTTCTAACACTAATGTCATAATTTTACCACCAAACATTATTTTAATTGTCACCAATATCATATTTACCTACCCTTTGAAATTAACCTCTATTAATTTTTCTTCATTGAGTTTTTCATACACAAATGGATCCATTTGGTAATTTCAACAAATCTCTTTCCCAGAATTAAGGTTCTTTTTCTTATTTATATATTTAATTTTCTTGGTGAAATGATGTTGTTTTGTGGCTGAGGGCCCAATGGTAATCACAGCCTTTCAACACCGTTTAAAGAAAGAGAGACGTTAGAAAATAATGCTTAGGACGGCAAAAATTAAAAAATATGAATGAATGATGTTTATTATTTTGGTTTTGGGGAAAATTAATTAAAGCTCCACATGGTACAAATTGTAATGATAATGATTTTATTGACTTGATATATATGAAAAACCAAACATTATTATGTATATATTGCACATATATATATCCATATCGAAACAAACAGTTATATATGGTCCCACGTATTAATTTTATATGCTTATACTTAAGGATTTATTAATTAATTGTCGTATGATCTTAGATTGTTTCATTCATAAAGAGAGAAATTTCAAGTGCAGTTCCCACTTTCTCCTAAATTTCCTTTGCTTGTACTGTCATCCATTAGGGAAGCAATATCCATTAATTAATATATATAAATGGTTGGAGTTTACTATTCAGTTTTAGAGTTTCAATTCAGAAATTCTTCTATATTTCGATAAATTCGAGTTTCGGATGATGTTTTTACTTGCATAATTTTTTATAAGGAAAATTGTTATGTAAAAATTATTTATTTATTTGATTTTAAATAAATTAGATTTTGTATTTTTTATTTGAATTATTTTTTTTTAATATAAACAACTTAAATGTAATTTCTAACATGATAGATATGAAAAAATACAATTAATATAGTCATAAACATCTCCAAGTTTGATTACTATAAAGTTTTATTTTTGATAAAAATTGAGATCATGGTAAGACCAAACATTTTTACCGACCTGGACCCGATCAACCCGCCTAGTCCCTACCTAGTCAACCCGACTGTGGAAAAATCTGTTTTCTACGGGCAGGTCAGGTCTATCCCAATCAGTTTTATCGGGCGGGTTTGAGTTTGTTTTCTGCATAAGCTTAAATTTGGGTTGGACCTATACCTGCACGCCAACCCAATCATTTTTATTATTTTTATTTATTTATTTATTATTTTTTTAAAATCTTCCTAACCTTTTAGCTTAACTTAAATCCTTAAAAAAACTATCATTTCATTTCAAATCCCTCTTGAGACCCTAAGAGAGAGACCCCATAATAGCCCTAAGAACCCCAGACGGCTAGACCAACCAAACCAGACCCCACCTCCCTTGACAACGTCGTTGACGCTCCCTCCTCGACGAAGGTGACCTAGTCGCTGAAGCTACGTCCCTCCTCTCCTCTCTCAGTCGTTGTCGATGCCTCCTCGTCGGTGTCTCGTTTTGTATAGGATTACACAGTTGAAGATATCTTATATTGATTGATGGGTGCTACCTATATTAAATGTGCATCTTATTTTTTGGTGGCCCATCACGAAAGAACTCTACAATTAAGCGTGTTTGATCTGGAGAAATTTCAAGATGGGTGACCTCCTAGGAAGTTTTTTCAAGAAGCGTGCGAGTAAGGACAAAGCATGTTAGAAACACTCGTGTTGGTCTGTAGGGCTAGCCATCACTCTAGGAAGCAGAGTGACGTACTCGTGTATAAGATTAAGAGCCATAAATCCGTAGGAGAACCCAATGGAGGCTTGAAGCGAGGGCGCTACAAATAGTATCAGAGCCTTGACCTAGCCAAAAGTGTAGTCGGCGAGGACGTCCGACCCCCCGTAAGGTCGGTGATTGAGACAGTCAGTAGTTCCGTGATCCGTAAGGGGAAAATACCGGGTAAATTTTGCAATCTTACATGGCTTCGGGAATGTCAAGTATGATGATTTTGAGACTGTGTAAGTATACAACTACACAGTTCATGAAGATAACTTAAATGGATTGATTAGTACTACTTTATATCAACAATGTGCATCTTATTTTTTAGTATAGCCTATCACGAAAATACTCCATAATTAAGTATGAATAATTTTAAGATGAGCGATCTCTTAGAAAATTTTCCTAAAAAACATGTGAATGGAGACAAAGCACTAATCCTTTGTGCATTTTAATGAAATATAAAAGAAGCTAACTGAAAATTCTTAATATAAAGAGGATCGCAGATGCCTCTAATATTCTTATTAACTAGATGCTTATAATGGCCCTTCAATGGAACTATATATATATATTAATTATGTTAATAACACTTTGATTAAATAATGGTGTGTTAAGGCTCAATATGACCTTATTCCTTAATACATGTGACTCGAAAAACATATGCACGTCCGGGACTCCTAATTAAAACGACAATTGTTTTTCACCTAATAATTCTTCTTTAAGAGGAAAATTTAACACCGATTCTGTATATAAATAATATAATATGTATATATTTGACTAGCTAGCTAGTGTGTCACAAACACATATACACATTTGGTTATATAAATATGACTCATGTTTGTCCATGGAGTAGCTTCATCTAATAATTTGGACACGTTTCAACAAACCCATGTGGAGTTGATCAAGGAATTAGTGATCACAATCACAACAATGGAATCTCTCCTTTAAGGAATTTATATATATATATGTATATTTTCACCTGAAAAAGTTTGGTATACTACTTGTCATGAAATATATAATATAGTCCAGAAAATTGGCAAACAATATTAATATATACAGTATGGGCTCATGTGTCTCTCTCACACTGAATTAATCCTATTGAGTGAGTGAGGCACAGTACTGTGTCAAAGTGTTTCTTGGAACATACTCCATGTATATATACATATACATACATATATATATATATGGTGGCGTATAATTTACTTCATCAATCAAAAGTGAGATGTCTTATTACCCCATTTAACTGACATTGTATGCTGTGATGAAATAACCATGCATGTTTCTGTAAAATTCTATTATTCTTACTTCTTCAGTACTTATACAGGAGGTTTTTATCTTTAGCATTTTTGGTCAAAGTTATAATAGGAAAATTTTAATTAATTTATTGTACCAAATTAATAATATTTGTTCCTAAGGATAACATTATAACATAATAATTTAAAAAATATACTTTTTTATTTTTACATTTTAAAACAGTTTTTTTTTTTTTTTTTGTATTTTTACAGAATTTTTACATAAAAACTCTTATTGCAACTAGTGCTACAACTTAAAGGGAAACTTACAAAAATATTGGAATTTGGGTTAACTTTTACAAAAATACTGTCACACGAAAATCTTTTTAAAAATACTGTGTTTTTATAAAATACCAATAAAACACAAAACAGAACAACTCAAAACAACAGTAGAACACCAGTAAAACACCAGTGTAAACTTAAAACAGTATACTGCAGTATGAAACTTATAAAAAAACACAGTAAAAAAAATAAAAAATTCCGCCTGACAGTATTTTTGTAAAAAAATAACAAAAGTTAGTATACTATGTAAATTTCCCAACTTAAATTGCAATAAAAAATGAGGAAATTACACTCTATACCCTTTTTATATTGTGCTATTTTATTTTTACCTTCTTTTTTAAAATTTATCATTTTTACCTCTTTTTTTAAACATTGTACCAATTTTGCCCCTGTTACTTCAAGATACTCTCCATGTGATTCTCTTATGTAAGGGTATTTTGGGTACAATACATATAAAAAGAGGTATGTTTCAAATAAATATAAAATTAGAGGTAAATTTGATTAATTGATGAATAAAAGAGGCATTTTTCAACTTACCCCATAAAAAATCGTATAGAACCCCTACTGCAACTAGCGTTGCAACCACTTTAGAAACCCAAACTGTAAATTTATAAAAAAAAAAATAATAATATATAAAATAATTCCCCTTAAAAAAAATAATGTTATCTTATGATTTTGTATAGATTTCCATCCTCCACATAATATTTATTAAATTATTAAAATTTTTATTGGGCTCAAAGTTTGCTCTCATAAATCACTAGTATAATATATAATATTAATGTACTAAGTCATCATTTTGTTATTTTGTTAGAATATCTCCAATTATAATTTTTAAATACAGTCTTTAACTAAAATAGAGAGTGATCAGACTTCAAAAATAAACTCTAATCATACAAAAAAAAATAGCTCTTTATTTTTTATTATTAAACCTTTTTAATATATTTTAATTGAAAATATTATTACTTTTTTATTATTTTATAAAATTAATCTATGTTTAACAAATTCAAATTATAAAATATATTATTAAAATAATTAAATAATAATTAAAGTATGGAACATGCATGATTAAAATATAAAATGACTCTTTATTTTAATTTTGTAACTTAAGCTAAAAAAAAATAAAAAATATCATAAGAATTGCTAAAAAATATTACTAGTGTTTAGCACTCTCGTTTCTTCCATGTCATACCGCTGTATCATAGTATAATCAAGTATAGAATTTTATATAGAGAATTGCTATTGGGCACCAGTGGTACCTAGTACCTTCTAAATGTGTCGTCTTACAATTGGTTAGCGATACTCCATAAAAATTATTATATTAATCTATATGGGACCCGATACTTAATTGTACCAATAGCGATATTGACACGTAAGAGGGTACTAAGCACCAGTAGTGCCCTTTAGCAATCCTCTTTTATATAATATTAAAAAAATATATATTATTAACCAATCACAAAACATCACCTATTAGCTAGAAACCCCATAAGCTCAAATATGATTGAAGATGCCCATAGACCATAAATAGGTATGTAGTACAACATTCGAAGCAAAAATGGAATAAGGAATTAATAATACATTATAATGAGGAGAGTGATCAGTCAGAGACCAAATTCGATTGGGTATGTGACCACGTGATCACATCACTACTATACAATATACATATACACATATAGATGCCATATATCATCAATTAATTAATTTATTTCAATACAATTAATTAGAAAAATAGAATTTCTTAAGTATAATATAATTAATATCCTATTATATGTTATTTGTATATGCATAATGCATGCATGTAGCCATGTCTTTTGAAATTGATAAAAGTCAATTGAGGCATCTAAAGAATGAATTTTTATTTTATTTAAATAATTTATTGAACTTATAAAAAAATAAATACATGTACAACACAAATTTATTATGATAATTATAATAAAGACCATATCACTAATAATGTATATCTCAATTATGAGTATGCCACACCAATAATTAATATTTTGGTGTGCATATTACTAGATACTATAACCTTAATTATATAGTGTGTTTTGAATTAAATTATAAACAGCTTTAGTGTTAAGCATGATTAAGTTATTATACTCAATTATGTATAGTGGGAGTCATGGAATTTATAGCCACCGGACATTTAGACTATATGTCCAATACATTAATATATATTTAAAAAATATATTTTTTTTTGACAAATATAGAGAATATATATGATTAATCATATATATGATATAACTCCAACAAATTAAACTTAGTCCCATGCTCCATATATATACATTAGCTATAAGTTAATAAAGCAAGCTAAACCTGTTTTTTTTAAGGAGATATATTTTACAAGATATATAAATGATTTGTATATATGTATATTTATAATTATTCTCAGTTTAATAAAATTAAACTAATTAAATATGATATTTATCTAATTAAATTCTAAAGTAAGAGGCCAACCTAGCTAATTAATATTAACATTGGCTAATTAAAGAGATAATAAGAAAATAAAATTTGATATTATCAATAAAAATTAAGAGTCATATCATTATCTAAAATTCCCTTATTTTAAAATAATTAATCATGTAAAGATACATTACATGTTACAATTAATGAATTATACAATTAATATAGGACACACATGTTATTATGAGCCTTACTATAAACAATCCCTATAATCTAACACAATCTAGGACTAGGAGGACATGAATATATAACAACACTATCTAAATAACAAGTCACAAACATCACTACATATTAACTATAATCTCTATAATTATAAAAGTTAGAATGTTTGTGGACTTCCACTGTATAAATTATATAATTAGTCTTCATTAGATATTAAATTAAACCTTTTATTTTATTATTTTTTATGTACAACAAAATCCATTAATATTTTATTATGCTTTAAAAAATAAAAAATTATTTTGTAATCATCTATCTCACATTTAACTAAGAAATAATTTATTTATAAAATTAATTAAGTATTTTATGTATTAATTATTGATTAGCCCTTTAAAGAATAAGGCATGTTAAGTCTCTAATTACATCAATATGTTAATCCTCTAAAGACAACCAATCATTATCATTTTAGCTCACTTTTGATGGCCAATTACTTTGTAATTCTAATTTTTACACTCACTTTAATCGTTGTACACATACTTTTCTCAGTTATATAAACAAATTTTAAGATAATTGGAAGTAATTGAGTAAATTAAAAGTTCTATTTTTTTTTTTAAAAAAAAAATCATTATATGTATTTCGAACATCTAAAATAATCTTACTTAAAACGTAAGCGAGAAAGTTAACATTCCTACACTCAAAATAAAACGTGACAAAAATTAAATTAGAACAATTATATTTTGAAATATCTAAAAGAATGGTATTAAGGACTTAATAATTATTGAATAGAAAACAAAGGGAAGATATATGAGATTTGTCACATATATTAACATGGTCCTTCCTAGCTTTGCACCAAAGTGATAAGTGGGTCACTTCACACACACACACACTTATATTATTTGAAGAAGATTTTGCATGTGATATGAGGATCGATATAGGCTTTATTACAAGTAATGAACCCAAACCAAAGTATCCTTTCCTAGCTCGTTAATATTTATAAATAAATAGAAAGTGTAGGTATCTTTTGCTTTAGGAGAAGGTAATTGGATTGGAGTGGTCAGAATTGAAGGACAGCACAACACAGCAAAGACCAAAGACCATATAATTATTATTATGTAAACCCATGTTACCCCCATTAAAGGTAAATGGTCTGCCTCATCTACATGATCACTACTATAAACAATTTATTTATTTATTTATTTATTAATTAATTAATTTTTAATTGGTAAACAGAAACCATCATAAAAACAAATATGGCTATAGTGTTTAAGAAATTATATATATGTCTAATAATTAATTAAGGAGAACCCTGTAAATCAAATCATTTGGAATATATATATCATAAATATTAAAATTTATTTATCAAATATAAGAGGATTAAATGAAACATTAGAATGACACAGTACTGCTTAAAGTATGTACTGACTAAGTTTGCTTCACATTGGGATTATATAAAGAAAAAAAAAAAAAATTGTTTACAAATGTTTGTTAATTAAAAACATTCTGAAAAGTGAATTATTTTAAACTGTAAACTGTATCTAAGTAACTAGTTTGAACACAGTTACAATGATCATGTGATTAGTTTACTTGTCCGAGAAGGAGCTTATAATATTTCATGCATGTGAAATTAAAGCTAAGCCTTAATTTGACTATTCTCATCAATTCACAGACCTGAAAAAGAATTTGACAGTAGTTTTCGAATACTGCAAATGGGGCAAAAGTTTTTTTTCTGAGAAATACATGTGAGGGGTTAAGGCTATATTAACTTTCATATAGGACTCTAGTTTTTTTTTATAATATATTTATATTTAAGATTCTTTAAAATAACATTTGTTAAGAGATTGTATGTACTATGTCTAATTCAATTTAAAACATTCATTTTGTAAAAAAAAAAAAAAATCGTCATTAAATCAAAACAAGTCATGAAAAAAATGAAAACAACAAAGAAATTATCACCACAATTCTAAGTCCAATCAATCTAGAAAAAGGAGTAAATTGAGAGGTATTGTTTTTATTATATATTAACCAAATATAACTGGAAAATAATTTTAATTGATAAATATTATTTTTTATAATCAAAATACTAAATATATAATTTCACATAATTTGTCAAAATTAGAATCTCTAATTAATGCACATAATGGGGATATAACTCATAAAACTGAGTATAAATTAAAGAGTAATAAAAAAAAGTAAAAATTAAAATAGAAAATAAATTTCCTCAAAAATATAGGAGTTTTTACAAAAATATTGAATTTTGAATAAAAATTTACAATTTTACTGCAATTCAGATTTTTTTACAAAAATATTATCCTTTTATAAAACAACCATAAAATAACCAAACAGAATAATTATAAATAATAGTGCAACAACTAAAAAATAACTGTAATAGAGAAAATTTAATACAGTATACATTGTAAAACTTACATAGTATTTTTTAAAAAAAAAATCTACCTCACATTAAAAAAAGAATTGAAATTTTCAGTAGTGTAAAAACCCCAAAAACAGATTGGGCCTCATTCATGTTCAAATGGCCCATATAGATAAATGTGTAATGACACTTTCTTTTAGTTAGGGAAATTTACATTGTATACTAACTTTTGCCATTTTTTTACAAAAATACTGTCAGGTGGTATTTTTTACTTTTTTACTGTATTTTTTTATAAGTTTCATACTGCAGTATACTGTGTTAAGTTTTCACTAGTGTTCTACTGGTGTTTTACTGGTGTTCTACTGTTGTTTTGAGCTATTCTGCTTTGTGTTTTACTGGTGTTTTATAAAAACACAGTATTTGTGTAAAGATTTTCGTGTGACAGTATTTTTGTAAAAATTAACTTAAATTCCAATATTTTTGTAAATTTCCCTTTACTTATTGCTAAATACAGCCCATATTGATTTTAACATTTCTTTTCCAAGTAGAAATGGCGATGTAACTGACTTTGTTTTAGTATTATCATAATTTGGGGGTTTTTATTTTTTTGTTTGAAAAATTTACACAAAGTACCTAAAGTCACACTTTTTAAAATTTTCGTAGTATATATTAATGGACTGGCATTTTATTAGAGGAAAACAACATTATTTTCATGTTGTTACAACATTATATATTTTCCGCAACGGAAAAATAACATCATTTTTAGAATAATGTAAAAATAATAATTCCTACAAAGTAAAAAAAAATAATTTGTAAAAACATTAACTTTTTGTTGTTTTTGAGTATTTATGGAATAATAATCCTTTCTTTTTTGTAGTTCTCATGCAGAAATCTGGGTCACACCCACTTGCTAGATTAGCGAGAATGAATTATAAGTTAAGTATATATAAGAGAGACACAAAAATTTATAGTAGTTCACTCCTTGTATCGCGACAGTAATGGAATAACGTCTACTTTGAGTTTTATTTCTCATAGATTACAAAAAAATGGCTAAGTTTGAATACTCTAATTTTTAAAGAGAGAAACTAGAGAGATGCTCTAACCTTATGGCTACTTTTTTGAACTTAAAAGATGAGCTAGTGGAGCTCTCCTTTTATAGTGTCGGAGGTCCTATTAAAATGACAATAAAATAATTCAAAAAATATGGAAAAATACATTTAAGCTATTTTTAACCGTAAATGATGATCTAATGGTAAAATTGACTCCGGAGGTCGGTCGTTAATTTTTGGAGCTTGAGTCGTCTCTGCGGGACCCCGCTTCGGGTAAGTTGTATCTTAAATTTGTACCTCTCTTAAGGGTGAAATTTGGAGCCGATAAATTCAAAATTGTGATTGAAGTGTGTGACATGACTTGATAAAACATTAAAATAGTTTGGAAACGCAAATTTAATCGTGTCAATCAGATTAGTGAGTTATGGTTGTTTTACTAAAGGTTGTTCTGGGCCTATTGGCCAGGTTGACATCTCAGCGCCCAGGTTGACATGTGACGTCAACCTGGAAGTTGGGTAAGTGGGAAAATGTGCTAGGGATATATTTTTTGATGCCTAAGTGATATTTGTACGTTACTTAGCCTGTTTCTGTGTTCTGGTGAAGTTGGTCACCAATTCTCGGAGATGTTGCTGCTCTGCAGTAACGGGAGAAAAAAATAGTAAATCGCCTTGTTGAAAAAGTGAAACTATAAAGTTGTAAATTTGACTCTTCTAGCTTCATAGCTATTAGTTATTATGAAAAGTCAGACGAACAATCGAGATAAAATTATAATTGGATAAGCAGAACCCAAGGCACTAGGCCACATGTCAACTTGGGTGTTGGGTGCTTATTTAAAAGCTTCCAAAATATCGTTTTGATACTTTAAAGGTTCTTAAAATTGAGGATGAGGTCTCCTACCCTATTTTTGACCATTCTAGAGAGAATGCTCAAAACATAATTGGCATTTGAGTGATCGAAACTAGCGCACCAAGTTGATTGTCAACTTGGGTGCTAGGCTCAGCTTTCATGCCCTTAGGATTGTCATTTCTCTCTAAGTTTACTTGTATCTTTGTTATTTCTAATGACAAAAAAATACCCAGAATACTTTTTTGGAAAACTGATTGGAAACAGCCCAGGTTGAAAATATGCGTTGGGCCTAGTGTCATGTGTCAACCTGGACGCTGGGTCCATTTTTAGGCCACTTGAAAGTTTCGGTTGGTCCCCAAAAATAGTTGAATTTTAATCTTTGATGAAAAAATAGAATATGCTCGAAAGAATTTTTGAAAAAACTCATTAGAATTGGCCCAGGTTGACAAAATGTCAACCTAGGCACTGGGCCCTTGTTTTGGCCCCCATGTTGGCCTGTTTCTTCCCTGAAAGCACTTGTTTTCCCGTATTTGATGAAGACAAAGAAGATGCAAAGTCAGATTTTTCGATTTGATGCTTGGAAGTGGCCCAGGTTGACAAATTGTCAACCTGTGCCCAGGCACCGGGTGCTTAGGGTGCTCAAAAATAAAAGTTCTCTGAATCCGATACTGATGTCTCAAATATGTTCGTGGTATGGCCAGTTCATGTCTTAATGTAAAGTTTGACTCATTTGAATTAAGACAGTACCGAAAACATAAACCATTGTCGGGTTGTGAACTTGGGCACTAGGTGAAACCCTAGGCACCCAAGTTAAATTTTTGAGGTGGTAATTCGTGTATTTTTAGCTCCCGAGCCCTGGACTTGGATGCATTATGTCTTCATGGTATAGAAGCAGTGACGAAGCCATAAATTTGACTGAGTGAGGGCTTGAATAAATATTAAGTCAAAACTAATAAAAATAACTGATAAATGTATCTTTTTAAATTTTTATCTACAACAAAATAAAATAAAACATTGTCAATAGTATTATTTTATTTTTTAATAAAGTGTTATTTTTTTATTATTTGTATTGGGCTACTTTTAAAATAGGCTTGATTAGAATGAGAGTAGGCTTATGAATCATGATTTAGATATTGAGTGAGGGCTTTTGTGAATTGAGCTTTAATAAATTGGGTGAAATGAATTACTACATGTATATATCTACATGTGAAAAATTTTATGTATATATTTGAGTGAGGGCTTAAGCCTACATATAAGCTTAAGTCCCTCCGTCCTTGTATAGAAGACTGAAAGATAGTGAGTTAAAAATAATTTATTGAGATCCAAACACTTATCCCAGAGTTCTCGGAGTCAACCAAGGCACGGAGCTAGGGCCCCTCCCAAGCCTACTGCTATGAGTCGGGACTATTTAATTCTAAGATGTTATCTTTTTTACCACATGTCGAACATTAATGTCTACATCACCAAAAAAATATTTTCAAATTAACAAACTTGTATATACATATAAATATAAATTAAAATTTAACATAATATTATATAAAAAAAATATAATATATAATATAGTTTAATATAATACAATACAATAACTAAATACAATCTAATATGACATGCTGAATGAAGTGAATCTAATCATTATAATATATTATGTTAGTACAATTTAATAATCACAAAAATATGTAGGAGATTCAAATGCTTTTTGGCACAAGAGAGTGCCTATAATACCAATGCTCAAATATAATCATGGCCTTGTAAAATTGTTGTACTTAGAATATGTTTGTATTTGTTTACATCTTTATGAAGAAGGCATATTTTCTTCTTTTATCCAATTGAAAACAACATAGTAGTACTATACTCAACTATAGCTAATATATTTACTATTCTCTATGCGTGGAAACATATATATTACCAAACATAGATATTAATATTATATAACATCTCTATATATCTTTCTATAATATAATATAAAAAAAAAAATCCGCTAAAATTAAATAAGGGTCTCTCTCACAAACACAATAAATCCGGTTACGGCATATTCCTTCCCAAACATGTCACACTCACGTATATAAATGGGGAATTTTTAAAAATAGATTTTGTTTATATTTTATTTACAAATTTAAAATTTTTAATTATAAAAAATACATTTGTAAAATTTTAAAATTATAAAAAATATACTTTATTTAATAAAAAAAAATAAACAAAAAAAATAATTAAACCATAACAACTATAATACAATTATAAATAATTTATAAAATAACTAAAAAAAATTGACTTATTTTTTTACTGAAGAAATATTATTTTCACCGGCCTAATTTGGTCGTAAATTTTTCTATATAAACACCAACATTCACCATTTTACTCATCAAAATACAAAACTAAAACAACAAAGAAAGCCAAAAACCTAACACACCCAAACAAAGCAATTAAAAAAACAATATGAAGCTAATTAGTAATATTACTACTACTAATCCAAACATACTTCTCATTACAATTTTCCTTATCATCTTATCCCAAGCTAACTCTGTTCCAATTCCAAACACAAAACTTTTCACAGAATACATAGGAGCAGAATTCAACAACGTTACATTCTCAAACGTACCAATCAATCCAACCCTCCAATTTCACTTTCTTCTCTCCTTCGCCATAGATTATGACACGTCATCAGGCTTAACCCCAACCAATGGCAAATTCAACGTCTTTTGGGACTCAAACAATCTCTCCCCATCTCATGTCTCAGCCATCAAAAAAGCCAATCCCAACGTCAAAGTAGGCCTAAGCCTCGGCGGAGACACCGTGGGCCACGGTGGCGCTTCGGCCTTCTTCAAGCCATTCTCTATTGATTCTTGGGTGTCCAATGCAGTCAAAACTCTCACTCAAATCATCCAACACTACAACCTCGACGGAATCGATATCGATTACGAGCATTTCAGCTCAGACACTCATACTTTCGCCGAATGCATCGGACGCTTAATAAAGAGTTTGAAGAACAACAAAGTGATCTCGTTCGCTTCCATTGCTCCCTATGAGAATGACCAAGTACAGAGCCATTACAAGGCTTTGTGGAATAAATATGGGGATTTGATTGACTATGTGAATTTCCAATTCTATGCTTATGATAAGGGAACAACTGTGTCTCAATTCATTGATTATTTCAATACTCAAAGCTCTAACTATCATGGTGGGAAGGTTTTGGTTAGCTTTACTACCGAAGGCAGAGGAGGTTTGTCACCGGAAAATGGGTTCTTCAAGGCTTGTAATGAGTTGAAACAACAAGGAAAACTCCATGGAATCTTTATTTGGTCTGCTGATGATTCTAAGAATAAGAAGAATGATTTTCGTTATGAGAAGAAATCACAAGCACTTTTGACTAGCTAACTTAGAAATCAAAATCTGCTGTCACTAAGTTGGTGTGCTTTTTCTGTTCCCACCAATAATATGATGTGTCCGAAAATAATTGGTGGGACAGAAAGGACGCAACAATTTAAGGATAGTAGATTTTTTTTCGTAAGTTAGAGTCGTCTCTAGCTTTTACGGACTTGAAATGAAATTTAAAAAATGGATTTTTTTGGAAAATAAAATAAAATTTAAATTATTTTTTTAAACAAGGTTTTTAAAAGTTTTTTCTTTTTTTTTGCTATATGGACTAATGTTTAGAAAAAGAAAAAAGACTTGAAGGCTTCTTTGGATTAATAATTAGTAATATGTATATCTTATATTATTTATTGATGATGTTAATTTCATTATGTATAGAGGATATATAATATATATATCTTGTGTCTTGTTATTGTAATGTTATCAATTATTTCTTATCTCTAATGTAAATTTTTAGTACTATATGTTAGATAAATTAACAATTAACCCAAGATCTATTTGTATATAACATAGAACACAATAGTAAGATATAATAATTAGGTATGTGTACCTGATTGATCCATAGCAATTATCTCTGATTGATCCACAGCAGTTACTCCAATTTGATAGTGCAATACTATCAACTAAGTCTTCCTCCCTAGATCTCTAAATCGAAGCAGCTTTATTTTCTGCGATTATCAAAAGGTATACAATTGTGATGAGACAATATGTATTTATAGAGTTAGGGAGGGGACTTAGCTACAAAACCCTAGTTGGCCGGGCTCGCTCATCAAAGGCTTCAAATCAACTAGAAAAGCCCACACTTCTGCTTCACCTAGACTTTACTCACAGATGCTAAGCCCATTAACAATTGATCACCAACAACATGGGCTAACACAGCAAAGAACTATCCAATCAACCCAAGTTTTAATAAAACCAATAAAATTTAATGTAAGCCCAAATAAAAGTCTAACATTCTCCCACTTGGGCTACATTGATTTTAATACATATATATTATATATCAAAATAATTTTGTTTGAAAACGACTCATGGGTTGAACAACAAGAAAACATTTGTGGCCACTTTAAAAACTGATAGTTCTCTGATAGCATCTCAACATACCGGTCCAATTTAACCTTTGATAATGAACTATGACAGTCATATTGTTTTTAGCTCAACAAAAGACATTCATAATCACAAATACCAAAGTATTAAATCGACATGGTCAATAAGTCTAGTAGTGTGGTAAGGAATTATGTTCAACATGTGATCAATATAAAATAACATAATATCCTTATCAGTCCTCAATTTCACTGATACCGTGATGCTTAATAAATAAGCCAGTGAAATTAAACATACACCACTTAAAATAAGTAAGTGTCACTAAACTTGCTTAAATAATTAAGCCAACAACATATCATTGTCAATAAGCAAATAAATTTAATGTATTAATGATCACAACAATATGAACCACATGCTTTCAATTCAATCATTCTCGAGAATATAACAAAACATAATTGAAAACATATCCATTCAATAATAAAAAATATTGAAACATAAAATGTAGTTCATAACTTTATTCAGAAAATTATAAATAATAATTTCTAAAAACAAACAGAAAACAAAACTCCCACTAACCCAAAAGATCAAAAGATTCTAAAATGCCCATATTAACAACATGTTTATTAAACAAAGACACGGCACTTAACCCTTTGGTTAGAGGATCAGCTAACATCGACTCGGTCTTGCAATTTTCAATGACAATGTCTCCTTTCTTGACCAAGTCTCTGACAGTGAGATACTTTATTTCCATGTGTTTAGAAGCACTACTAATCTTGTTATTCTTTGAAAAGAAAACAAGAAAGATTATTATCACAAAAGATTAGCATACGTGTGGAAATAGAATCAACCACTCGTATCTCCGAAATAAAATTTTTCAGCCACAAAGCTTGCAAAGATGCCCCATAACATGCAACAAACTCAAAGATACATAGTAGATGACGTGATCAAAGTCTCGTTTGACACTCTTCCAAGAAATGGCAAGACTCGCCAAGGTGAAAATATAGCCGAAGTTGACTTTAAATCATCTACACAACCACCAAAATCTGAATCAATAACCAACAACTCGAAGATTGTCAACCTGCTTATACACAAGCATAAAACTCTTCGTTCTTTGCAAATATCTCAAAACTTTCTTGGCTGCAACCCAATGATCAAGGCCAGGATCAGATAAATATCTCCCAAGAACATTTACTACGAAAGCTATGTCGTGTCGAGTGCAAACCTGAGCATACATCAAACTCCCTACTACACTTGCATAAGGGATGTTCTTCATTGCTCCTCTTTCCAAGTCGTTCTTAGGACATTGCTGCTTAGTGAACTTGTCCCCTTTCAGAATAGGAACAGAACCAACTTTACACAAATCCATGTTGAACCTTTTGAGCACACGATTAATGTAAGCTTCTTGAGATAAGCCAAGAACTTTTCGATTCCTGTCACGATGGATCTCAATCCCCAAAACATAGGATGCCTCTCCAAGATCTTTCATATCAAAATTGGAAGACAGAAAATTTTTGGTCTCATTTAGTAGTGACAAATCACCGCCGGCAAGTAAAATGTCATCTACATAAAGAACAAGAAAAATATAACGACTCCCACTGATCTTCATATAAATACACTGATCAAACTTGTTCTCTACGAAACCAAACGATGTCACAACCTTGTCAAACTTCAAGTACCACTGGCGAGATGCCTGTTTGAGACCATAAATGGATCGTTTCAACTAGCAAACTAAGTGTTCTTTTCCTTTCTCCTTGTAGCCTTCAAAGTTGAGACATATAGACTTCCTCATTCAATTCTCCATTCGTAAAAGCAGCTTTTAACATCCATTTGATGCAACTCTAAATCAAAATGCGCAACTAAGGCCATAATAATTCCGAATGAATCTTTAGTGGAAACAGTGAGAAAGTTTCGGTGTAATCAATACCTTCTCTTTGAGTAAAGCCTTTAGCCACTAAACGCGCTTTAAACCTTTCAATCATCCCTTTTTATCCCTTTTAGCCTTTAAAATCCACTTACAACCTATTGGTTTAAAACCATCGTGTAATAAAACTAGCTCCCATACACCATTTTTCTTCATGGAGTCGATCTCATCATCCGTAGTCGCTAACCATTTTGAAGATTGTGGACTATTAAGTGCTTCACTAAAAGTGACAAGATCCACAAAATGATCAATATCATATTCTCCTTCTCCAAGATAAACAAAATTATCATGACACTTTGTTGACTTCTTTTGTCTCTGAGATCTTCTTAGAGGAGGTACTTCTGGAATAACTTCTCTTTGTTGATCATTGTTTTGAATAACATCTTCCACAACTGGAATTTCTTCAATAGCAGGATTCTCATTAACAATAGGAGCTTCATCATTAACAAGCCCTTCATCAATAATAGGACCTTCATCATCTTCGATATCGGGAGCAATATATTCATCAACAATGGGAGCATTACCAACTGGAGTAGGATGGAGACTACTATTATCATCTCTTGAAAATGACATAGGAATACAAATTCCTTTAGAGGACTCCCCCATTTCAAGAGATGTTGAAGGAATTTTTTCAAAGAACATCAAATTCCCGTAAATTTAGCAAACGTTCCGAGATTCAACAATTCGCGTACCACGAGTGGGACAAGAAAAGCGATAGCCTTTCGAGCGCATTGGATAACCAATGAAATAACAATGATTTGTTCTCGGATCTAACTTTTTCAAATTAGGATCATAAATCTTTACTTCACGGACAACCCCATACTCGAAGATGATTAAGACTAGGCTTCCGCCCAAATTCATAACTCAAAAGGGGTCTTGGGAACAGATTTACCGGGAACACGATTTAAAATATAAGTTGCGGTACTATAAGTGCTTCACCCCATAAAAACTCGGAAGATTTGTTCTACTCATCATACTTCTAACCATATCCATGAGAGTGCGATTTCTCCTTTCAAAGAACGCCATTTTGCTCAGTGAACCAGGCATAGTGTATTGAGCAACTATACCATTTTCTTGTAAGTACTCGCAAAAGCCCCATGTGTTGTCCGCATTCGTATAACGACCATAATATTCTCCTCCACGATCGTAATGAACAACTTTGATGACTCTTCCTAATTGTTTCTCAACCTCATTTCGAAAAATTTTGAGTTTATCAAGTGGCGTCGATTTTTCTTTAATTAAATAGGTGAATCCATAACGAGAAAAATCATCGATAAAAGTGATAAAATACTTGTTTCGCACAACGTGGTGGAATAAGGACCATCGATGTCCGTGTGGATAATTTCCAATAAAGATTGATCGCGTTTGCGCCTTCTTTCTTGTTTTAGTCAATTTTCCACGAGTACAATCAACACAAGTATCCCAATCGAAGCATCAAGAGGAGGAAGTATTTCGCATTTAATTAAACGATCAACCCTTTCTCTCGGAAATATGACCCAATCTTTTGTGCCATAACAATAAGGATGTTTCCTTAATATGAGGTCTTTTACCCACGTAATTCACAACATTAAAAGAGGAATCTAAAGGAGCCAATGACAACTTGTAAAGACCATCGAATAAAAGCAATTTCCAATAATTCGAGAGTCAAGCATAATGTCAACATTATCATTTGCAAAATGAAAAGAATATCCTTGTTTAACCAAAAGCGGAAGCGAAACTAAATTCCTTTTAAAAGTAGGAACATAAAAAGTATTATTCAGAATAATCTTATCACGAGACTGTAATTCAAGAATAAATGTTCCAACATAGATAACGTCAACTCCAACATCATTGCCCACTTTAAGCTTGGACTCCCTCTCACTTGGCTTCCTGAGATCCCTTAGCCCCTGTAAGGAAGCATAAACATGAACAAGAGCACCACCGTCTAACCACCAAGAATCAATAGGAACATCAACTAGATTAGATTCAAAACAAACACATGCCAATGGATTACCTGATTGTGCTTGTTTCTTTTCTAACCAAGTCTTAAATTTGTGACAGTCTGTTCTCCGATGCCCCAATTTTTCACAAAAGTAACACTTCACATTAGAGTATTTGGACTTTCCATTGTTATTCTTCTGTTTATTCTTATGCTCCTTACCATTACCATTCTGTTTTGTAGCACCATCATTTTTATTCTTGAATTTTCCTTTTCCTTTGTTGGGCTTGAGGTGAGAAACATAGTTAGCAGATTCATTCTTCTCCCTTTTAAGCTTGCTTTCTTCAGCTACACACTGAGAAATTAGGTCGCTGATAGTCCATGTTTGATTGTAAGTGTTGTAGGCTGTCTTGATAAGGCTGAAAGAGGCAGGAAGAGCATGAAGAGCTCGATGAATAATGAAAGAGTCAGGAAGAGGAATATTATGATCTTTCAACTTGGACTGAACATTCACCAATTTCAGAATAAAATCTCGCACTCCTTTTATTTCATCATACTTAATGGTTGTCATTTCATCCATAAGATGCCCAGCTTCGCCGTTTTCACCGTTGTCGTATAATTTTTCTACAAGCATTGAAAAACTCTTTGGCATTTGTAGTGTCTCGGCAAACCACTCAATAGATGTTCGTGAATGGATCTTTTTCATAGTAAGAAGACCGAGACGACTTGACTTTTCCCATTGTGCATGATGAGTTCTCTCGTACCGTACCGGAGTCCGCAAGATCAGCAGGTTTTTCTTCTCGTAGGCACAAGTCCATATCCATTATGCCTAAAGTAAATTCCACATCTCGTTTCCATGTCTTGTAGTTGGAAGCATTCAAAATATGGATGGAAGCATTATTGTTGTTCACAGAAAAGGAGACTGAAAAATTCAAAAATTAAAACTTGAATAAGCAATATGAGCAATGTATTAGAAAATATTGTAGAATCAACTGGTCATTATAAACTCCCCTTTGGGGTGAGAATATAACACACACATGATCTACCTTCATGAAGTTAACAACAAAGAAAAAATACATATCATTTAAGAATTTTATTACCTTTGGGCAAATAAATTTCTTAAAAAATATGTATTAATTCAAGCAAAAAATAATAATAAATTTATATATTTAAATTATTACCTTTGGGCAAATAATTAAAATATATATATTTAATATTAACTCACTTCATGGAATGTGAACTAATATATGTAAATACTACCTTTGGGCAAGTAATTACACATATAGTCAACCAAAAGATATAATATTTTCTTCAACATGTGAAATTTGGTGATAAAACAATCATTGAAAATTAATAATTTTCAACCAAATTTCCAAAAGAGATATATTATTGCTTTTATTATATTGATAATAAAAAAATAAAGTGTCCACCATAACACATTATTTTTATATCAAATAATCAAGTTTTATAACTTTAGAACAACAATTAATGGAAAAATGTGAAATAAAGAATATTGGTGGAGATTACATAGTCAAGATAAATTAAACAAGAGAGTGACTATGTTTTATGGAACGAGAAGAAACCCAAAAATTTTTCTATGATTTACGGATTTTGAAAAATCATCAAAAATTATTTTTAATAATTTTTTAACTACATAATTATCATTAAAATAATAATAATTATTAAACGGAGTCAAAAAATTAATTAAAAATCATAGAAAAATCAGAAATTAAATTCTAATAACGCTGAAAAAAAAAACGTCGAAAAACGACATCCCAGCCGGCCCCACGCGCCCCCACGCGCCGCCTGCGCGAGTGGGCTTCGCGGCTGGGCTGGTTCTTCAACCTCCAGCGGGTCTGCAATTCGGGTCACGTGACCCGGTTCGGCCAGTCGGGTCTGCAAGCATATTCCGGCCAAAAATCGACGAAAAAAATGGGGATTTTGGATGGGTTTTGTTCGGGAATAGATTTCTAATCAATCTAAGCATTCAATTTGGGATAAAACATCCAAAATAATGGTAGATCAAGAAATTGAATCCGAAAATTGAAAACTTAAAAAAAATTGATTGTGTTATGAATTCTCGGTTGGAACACGAAATAAATTGTGTAAGAATATTGATAAACAATTGATAATGAGAAATCTATCATCAATTTTAGATCAAAAACCATAAAATCAAAACACACAAATTATAATTTCATATTATAATTATATAAACCCTAAAACTTTAAATTTAAAATTCTCTTAATATACACAATGATTTCATGCATATAATATATCAATAGAACGAGAATTTAATAATAAACAAAACCCCTAAAGTTTTAAGATTTAAAAACAAAAAATTGCACATAAAATAATAACGAAATTGATATGAAATTATGGATAATTAACATATACAAATTAATTATACTAATTATAGGTTCTAAATCATATACAATAGGCAATCTGATACCACATGTTAGATAAATTAACAATTAACCCAAGATCTATTTGTATATAACATAGAACACAATAGTAAGATATAATAATTAGGTATGTGTACCTGATTGATCCATAGCAATTATCTCTGATTGATCCACAGCAGTTACTCCAATTTGATAGTGCAATACTATCAACTAAGTCTTCCTCCCTAGATCTCTAAATCAGAAGCAGTTTATTTTCTCTGATTATCAAAAGGTATACAATTGTGATGAGACAATATGTATTTATAGAGTTAGGGAGGGGACTTAGCTACAAAACCCTAGTTGGGCTGGGCCTGCTCATCAAAGGCTTCAGTCAACTAGAAAAGCCCACACTTCTGCTTCACCTAGACTTTACTCACAGATGCTAAGCCCATTAACAATTGATCACCAACAACATGGGCTAACACAGCAAAGAACTATCCAATCAACCCAAGTTTTAATAAAACCAATAAAATTTAATGTAAGCCCAAATAAAAGTCTAACACTATATGTTTAAAAGTTATGAATTAATGAAATCTGGTATTTCATTGATAGATGGGTATTTTATTGAGAATGAAAAGTCATCAAATTCAAAATTATATATCAAAATTTTGATTAAAAATGTGAATACTACCAATTGATCATTTGTGCTTGATCACATTTATTTTAAAATAACTAATTAATATATATAAATATTATTTTAATAATTTCAAATATTGGGTTGGCCGTTGGAACTTAAATAATAATAATAGCTTAATTAATATTCACAAGTTATTCTGATTATTTGACGTGCTTTATTACAAGAAATAGTATTCATTTATGAATAACATATATTATATGAGAGAGAGTTAAGAAAAAGTACTAATATGAATTATGAAGTTATTCTTAATATTCACAAAATGAATACAGATAAGTGAATGTATTAATCTTAAGTCATTGTTAGAGATTGTTCATAAATTTTTTGATCTTTTAAGAATACAAGAACTCTAGTGTTTATTGAAGACTACTATCTATTTATAGACTCATTATAGAATGATTTTTGAATATTTATAATTTGATCCCTCAATAAATTATAAATTAACTTATAGTATCTATATAATATTTTCATGACAATTTAATAATATTTTGATATTTATACCATAATTGGTCACTTAATAAAATTATTTGAGATTTTCTAAAATTTATAAATGGTTTTAAATAACACGATCACAAAAAAAAAAAAAGGAAAAAAAAACTTAAATTCTCTCTAAAATGTCAAAACACATAGAAACCAGATCATCCTTTTATTAAGGAGTGTAATATAAATTATTGAGAATTTCTCATTACACTTATCACAACCAAATAAAAAAAATATATATAGATGTATAATTACATAAGAAGAAGAAAACATTAATAATACATAACAACACAAAAAGAGAATAAGAATTCTCAAATGCTAGCTTAAACAAGGTCAAAGACATTTGTCCTAAAAATTATTTCTTCCTTCACATGAATATTTAAGAAAATTTTAGAAATACTTTTAAATATTTATAAGCCTTATATATATATGCTAAGTCTAGTGTCAAATGAAAGATGAGATCCTCACAAGATTCTAACTACACAATTAGTAATTTCAACTAGTATCTCTCGAATGAACAAGTGGTCACTTTTTATATAGTTTTCATGGATCTTAATGAGTATTAAGATTTTATTTGCTTAATTACAAATGTTCCAAACGTTCTAAAAACACATATTGATATGCCGAAAAAGCAGTAACTGATTAATGGTTATCAATTTATTTATTTTTTTTTTTTTTAAGATTTTGTTAATTTTTCTCTAAAATTCTCTAAACCACTCTTTCTTAATTTTTAACCATTTATACACTTTATAAATGATCAAATTCAAGTCTCCAACAATTATATTTTTAATAGCATCATTACATTCAAGCACATTTTTTTTTAATAAATTATGAAATTTTATTAATAGCAATTAGCAAAAATAATAGCCTGGAATCCAAATGGGACATCTCCCCGTTAGAGATATGACCAAGATTAGAATTAAAAAAAAAAAACCAAATAATGAGTCGCCTGATTTTTAAATTGTTTGATAAAAAAAAAATTAAAATAAAATTAAATGAAAAAGATTGCAACATCACAGTTAACCTTAAGAACACTTATATCATGTTTCATCCACCACTTATAATACACAACAGTAGAAATTGTTGTAGTAGGTTCAATCTCGTAGCTTGTGCACTTAACTATTGGTTAATGTACGTAATTGCACTACTAACAACCCATTCAGTCACAAAAAATTTGTTATTCTCAACCACTAACCACGATGTAATGGCAAGTCATAAAAGAACAAAGAAGAACTAATAACGAAAAAGAAAATCATGTCACATAGACAAGATTAAAACACTCAAAACCATGTCACATGCACAAACAATACTAAAACATTCAAAATCATGTCACATAGATAAGACTAATTGTAGTAGTAAAAATCAAATGACAATAGCAAAACACAATCTCGATCAAACCGCACCTGAGCCTAGTACTTAAATTAAATAATTTTTATAAAAAAAAAATAATGTTGTTGATTGTTTATGTAATAATATTAAAAAAAAAAACTAATTATAATATTAACTCATTCTATGTATATATGAAACTAAATTTTTAATGAGTATTCCTAAGGGTATTATATATAATAATATAGTCAAGGGATATAAAAATAAGGACCTTATTATCCTATCAACTTGTAACACATTCAAATATAATATTAGTAACACTTTTTACTAATTTAAAAAGTAAAAATGTGGAGAGAAAAGTAAAACAAGTTTATGATATCATTACTTAAGAATTTACAACTCGTTTTTATGATTGTATTAAAATATAAACTCCTATTGTATGTTACTACTTGACAAAAATACTATTGTCTCTAACTATATTATATTATATAAAATAATATAACGATATAATTTTTCCCTAAATTTTTATTATTAACATTCAAAACTTTGGTGAAATTATTTATATTTAATTAGGAGGCAGGGGCGGCTTAGCTAGGCTGGCCGAAAATGTTATCTAGGAATTCCAGTAGTAAAACAAAGAGAATTGCTAAAAAGTATTATTGTTGGTTTGGTTAAAAATTTTTTTCGGTGTCATAATACTATTTGTATAATTAAGTATTAGTCTTACATAACTTTAAAAAATAACTTTTAGAGAATATCGATAACTAATCAACGCTACTTATAAAAAATGTTAGACACCACTAATATCCAATAATAATACTCTAAAACAATAGGTAGAGTGATGTAATTAATTTATGGATCAAATCAAAGAAATTGACAATTCCAGCTACCATTGCTACAACAACACCACCATCATTATTATAGCGACATAAGTACTCAAAGTTTTATGTTTGTAAGCAGCATAAACTCAATGTCTATTTTTAGCAGCATAAGTACCCAATGTTTGTAAAACTATAATTTTCTTCCAGTTTTATCAGTACAGACTTTGTTTTGAATTTATTAAAAGAAGATTTGGAAGTAACTGATACTATATATTTCTATCTAGACTCGATGATAAAAAATTTAGGCCTTATACGTGCCCTGTTTAAGACAATATCATAGTCTGTACTGACAAAATTAGAGAAAAATTACAGTTGTACAAACATTGGGTACTTTTGTTGCTAAAAATAAATATTAGATTTATGCCGCTTACAAACATAAAACTTTAGATACTTATGTCATTATTTACCCTGTTAATTATAAAGTGTCATTAATTTTCATCTTCTTTCAATAATAAAACATTAATTGAACTTATATATATTGTGTGCCAGTTTTACTTTAGAGAGTTTTATCTCTAGACACTATTCTCAACTAATTTACAAAAATACCATTTTAGTCATTTTTATAACGTCCATTCAAAAAAAAGTAATATAGTGATTAGTTATACTACTCTTATCTCTTTCTTCTTTCTCTCTCAATTTTTAACTTTAGTTAAAAATAATTTCGGCCACATCATTATTCTGTTAATCTTAAAAGAATAGGATATTTTACAAAAATACCAATTTTTTTATTACTTTTACATTTTTACTATCAAAATCTATTTTTTACATTTTTACTGTATAAAATTTTCAAAAATACTATGTTAAAGTTTTAAAATTACAAAAATAATATATTTCAGTAAAATAAAAAAATAATTAAAAAGCAACTCTAAAACAACTTAACAAACAATATAAAAATAACTATAAAACAACAAAAAAAAATAATTACAAAGCAACACAAAAATAACAAAATAATGATCTAATTACAATATACAAACAATATCAACTACTCAATATATTTTTGTATTACGATTTTTTTTACTTAATTTTAATAATTTAATTTATCTTTTTGTATTTCTACATTTATTTTTTCATAGAATTTATTGTTACAACTTCATACTTTTAAAAACAAAATTCTCTTTTCTTTTTTTAGTTAGTGGCAGTTAAAATAATAATTTAATTTTTAAAAATTAAATAAATAATTACATTAATAATAGAAATAATAAAATCTTATGATTTTAAAATGTGGTATATAATATAATGGGTAATATATAATTAATATATCAATATCTAATACTACACATTGTGTCAATTAAAAAAAATACAAAATTTTATCATCGTATTTTTAAAAAAAATGTGTCAAAAACTAAATTTATGTATCTAAACTACAAAGCAACATACAATCAAAAAAAATTCAAGAAGAAATTAAAAATATACACTATAAAAAATACACATGAATAAAAAAAACAACTTAAATATAATTTTTGAACAAGAAAATATTTTGAAAACTACTTAAAAACAACTAAAAAATAACAAAACAAATACACATTGTTGACCGAGGTTTTCGGCAACTAATAAAATATGATTATAATATTGAGCTGTAAGAAAATGAGAGAAGGATTTTTACGTGGTTGGGGCGTTAATGAGCCTTAGTTCACGAGTCTTTGTTATTAATGGATGTATTTAATGCAGATTCTACACTTGAGAGAATGTCACCCTTATAAATACAGAGAATGTTCTTGGTGAGTATTTACTCTTCTTGCTCATATGCAGCCCAAGATTCTCCATCCTATTTAATGAGCTTTGAGGGGGTATTTATAGTGTTTTGGTGGGGTAATCCCTAGAATTGTTCTTACAAATGTATCTGTAAGTATCCATAAAGTTGGGTATTCCCAATGAATATACCATGAGTAATGCATGGTCAAATCCCTAGGTGCTGTAGGGTTTTTATGAGGAATGTCATTTTTGCCTTGTGATTGATGTGACTCTTCGCAGTGTAGCCGTCGCTAGACTTAAATGATCATTACTGTAGCGCTGCTGGTTGGGGGTTGTGCCGTCAGACTTTATTGCGTGTTGCAGTCCCAACACGCTTCCTCCCATGCAGCATTAAATGCGACTTGACTGCTCAGGAGAAGCCTGACACTTCACGGAGAGGCTTTATGCTATGCGAGCTCCCGGGAGCACCTTGCACTCCGGGTACCTCCTCTGGGACCTATGCCCAGGGTGTTTCCTTGTGGCATACAAAGACTTAGCAAATATTTATAAGTTACCTGATCCACGTGTCCCTGTTCGGTTGATCCACGTATATTGGGTGAAATCAGGGGCAACATTTACCCCCCAAGCCTTGTTTACTTTGAAAAATAAACCAAGGCTTGCTCAGGTGCCTCCGGTTGACTCCTCGGTTCCCTGGCTCAAGCTTAGAGCGCGTGGGGGCGTATTTAATGATGACATTTAATGCAGCGATTCGCTTTTTGCAGAGGTGTCTCCGGCCGACTCCTCGGTTTCCCGACACGAGCTTGGAGCGCGTGAGGGTGCATCTAATGATGGCATTAAATGCAGCGATTCGCTTTTTGCAGAGGTCGATTCGTTTCATGCCCGTTGATTGATGCGGCGCATTAATGGTGTCAGACGGATACTCAAACGTTTCCACCGCCTTTATTGCAAATCAATCTGGCCCGTTGATCTTTGGGTATTTGAATCGTGCGTTTCCCCCACCGTTCGATTGGTAGGTGGTGACGCTTGTTCCTCATGCACTTTTGCCTATAAAAGCCACCATCTTTCCTTCATTTCGGTTACTTTCCATTCCTTGCCATTTTTGCTCGAATTTCCCAGAGAGAAAATTCTCAAAACCAGCACGAAACTTTTAAACACTTTGCCATTTTTCCCAGTTCTTCCTTGCTTGCTGCTATCAGTCCTTCTTGTCTTTACTCGACTCAAATCAGGACCCCCAGTTCAACACTTCACTGTAAGTTTCTTGCATCCTTTGGTAATGACATGCTTTTACTTGCTCTGTTTGTTTTTTTTTTCTGGGTTCGCATTTTGAGATTTCTTGGTATGCAAATGTTTTAGGTTCTTCATGTATCCTGCTTTGAGTTTACTGTTTTAGTAGTAGGATCGCCATTATCATGCCTCTGTTATTATTGTGCATTTTCGTTGAAGAAGACTATACGTTCTTCGTTCAATGGATGTTTAGGGCATAGTATAGGGTCTTTTTCTTTCTGTTCCCCTTATTGTGTAAAACCACCTTCTGCGATTTTACTGCACCCGACACTTGTTCAGGGAATCTTTCTAGGGTTTCCCGTGTGACACGTGTCCGGAGGGGGCCTCTTTCCAGCGGTTAGGGGACCCCCATTCCCTTTTTCTTGACTTAGGGTTTGGTATGGGGCCTAACTGCTGGAATTTTCTCTTTCTCTTTTGTTTTTCACAGAATAGAAAATGTCTGCCTCTGGTTCAAAGTCCTCGAAGAAGAGCGAGAAACGCATGGCTACTTTGGAGGAGGTTTCCCTGGGACCCGTTGCCCAGGAGGGGTATAAGTCCCGAGCAACCGGGTGGGAAGCGGCTGAGCTTCATTCCACCTTAACCTGTCCCCATCAACTGGAGAATATTGTGGAGGTTGCGGGGATCAAGCCTTCCACCTCGGGAACCTATCACCGACCACCTCGCGCCTCGGAGACGCCTAACCATAATTACGGCAGCTTCGGAGCCTGGAGCCAGACGCACCTGATGGTCGGTGCCATGCTCCCACTTCAAGACTACTTTGTTAATTTTCTTGTTTTTGTCGGCCTTGCGCCATACCAACTCATTCCTCAAGCTTATCGCCTGCTCTCAGGCTTATTTATTTTTTATGCCGCCCGCGGATGGGGATCTCCCCGCCCGGCGGAAATTTTGTATTTTTATGAACTTGTATCCGTCCCCAAGAAAGGGGACAAACTTAAGGACGATTTCTATGGGTTCCGGATCCATCCCGCTAACGAAGGGGTGGTTCCGTATAATAGGCAGACTCATGTCAAGGAGTATCGCCATCGCTTTTTCTTTTCCTCCGGGTTCAGGGCAGTGGATCACCCGGAGCTCCTTACTGAGTGGGTGAGGATCCCTCCCTATCAGCGGACGGCGCCTACACAGACCTTCCTCCAGAGGGCCCAGGCCTTTGCCTCCTACGATCGAGCCGACCTCGACGTCGGGGGTTTGGTCACCACGGAAAACTGCAGGAAGGCCAAACTTATCCTTCCGCATCAATCCGTGGAGGACTCTAACCTCTCACGGGTCATCTGTCCCAATGTAAGGGCGCCGGTCGCGGAGAAGACCTTCCGGGACGAGATTATCGCCACGGCAGAGAAGAAATACCAAGACTATCTCTACCGGAAGGCCCAGGAGAAGGCATACTCTCAGGCCCAGGCGGCCTCTGGGAGGGGACTTCGCGTGGGGAGTCCGGTGGTAAGAAGAAGCCAGGCGATTGCCGGGAAGTCCGAGGCTAAATTTTTTGACAAGATTCTTCAAGAAGAGGTCGGAGATCGTCCCGTCGGGAGGCCCCTCCGCATTGAGGATTCTTCGGAGAGAAAAGCCCCCAGGCCACAGCCTTCGGTTCCAGAGCCAAACTCAGGGGCTCCTGGTGCCAGCACCTCCGGTGCCGGCGGTAAGTCTCCTTTGATAATTCGTTATGTTCCTTCCGTTGGCGAATACGCCAGTCATAGGCCTGTAGGGTTCGACAAGCGTCTCCATAGGTTTAGGATGCCATCGACCCGGTGGGGGGATCGTTTGAAGGAATTTTACTTTTCAAACTTAGGAGATTTTCTAGGTCGGTCCCGGATGGGCTCTGGCCCTCCGGAAGCTATTCCCTTAGGTCCTTCAGCTTACATTACATCCAGCTGGTTCCGGCCTTCGGACAGCTATCTCGGAGATGATGCTGCCAGCATTAAAGTTCCCGACTTTGCTAGGGTCGAATTAGGAAGTCTGGGTAGGAGTAGCTTATTTGTTGTATCTTGTGTAAGTGGTTTCCCACGAATATCTAATACTTGCCTATTTTTGTAAAACAGGTGTCTCCATGGATGCCATCTTGGAACAACTTGCCGGAGTTCACACTCCGTGGCTCCTCCGACCTTCACCTCTTCCCCAATAGCCCCTTCCCTGAAGGTCTCCTCCAGCGCTCCCCCTGACACTATTGATTTAGTGGACGACGAGGAGGTACTACCGGGAGAAAGTCAAGGAAAGCAATGGGGCTTTTCTGAGGAAGCTTCGGAGGGTGCGGGAGAGCTCCGGGCTCTTCCGGAGGAAGCTGAAGAAGGTGAAGAGGAGCCTGAGGTGGCTCTGATTCGCAAGCGCAAGGGCAAGATGATTGCCCAGGACGAGCCTAAGCGGCCTCGGAGAGCTGACACTCCTGCCCATGGTCTTGACGGCGGGGTCTCCCCCATGGAAGAACATCCTGCTCCTCCCAACACCGTGCTGACTCCGGTCCCTGGGGATGAGGTGAGGCAAGAGCTCCGGATAGCCAAGCATAACTATGCCATGGACGAGTACTCCCAGGGGTATGCTTAGGTGGAAGCCCTTAGGAGGGTTTTGCGGGTTGAGGTACAGGAGAGTATCAACAACCCGGAGTACCAGGATCCGTGGGACCTTAACTTGGACCCCCTGTCGGACTGGTTCCGTCGCTTCCTTGGGCCCACCTTGGCTCCCTTCGCTGCGGAGATGACCGACGAGTTTGCTTCTCAACTTACCCGATGCGCGCCTAAGCGGTTCGCCACTTGTGCCTCCCTGAACTCTATCTTCCAGGTCCAGGACCTCAGCCACTCCCTCACCGTGGTAAGTACTTCGCAATTTTGCTTTTCCCTTTATTTTTCTTCTGGGGAATTTTTCTCTTACACTTGTGTTATTGTTCAGCTTGCTGTTGAGGCTGGCCGTCTCTCCAAGAACATCATTAATCACGGCTTCGTTCTGTTTGACTTTGGGGACATGAACGACGTCAGGAAGGTCCTTCAGGACCTTACTGCGGAGAGGCAGCTCTACCAGGAAGCTGCTGAGCGCTGGGAGGCGGCTGCCAAGGCCAATGAAGAGGAGGCCAAACGGAGGGAGGCTCAAGCGGAGGCCATGATCCGGGACGAGGCCCAACGGAGGGACAGGCTGGAGGCCCAGCATCAGGAGGAGTTGAGGGCACAAAGCGAGGCTGCTAAAAAGGCCAAGCGGGAACTCCGGGAGGCCAGGGAAGCTTTGGATGAAATGGTTGCCAAGGTGAGATCCTTAGAGGACACTCACCAGGCAAATTTAGAGTCCAAGGCCGCTCTAGCCGCGGAGCTGAAGGAGCTCAGGGACTTCAAGGAGCAATCCATCAAGAAGGCAAAAAGAGCCAAGCTCCTTTCTCCTGTTTCCTGCGCCCGGTGTCCGAAGCGCTTCGATGATGGGGTTTACATGGCTTGGTCTACCAACGACCAAAATATCAAGCTTACCTTCTATCCCAAACCTGAGGAAATGATTGCCAAATTCCGGGAGAAGAAGAAGAAACTTGATGCCATGGTAGAGGCACGTATCGGACCTCGCCTTCCTCCACTCATTGACTGAGCTGCTTTGTGATTGACCCAGTATAACCAAGATTCCACCCGCTTCTTTTATTATTCTCTTTTTTTTTTCTTTGTACATATTTGATGCTGCCTTGGAACTATATATATAGGTAGCAGTTTTTATTCGAAGGGAAGACAATATTTTTTTAAGGCCTATCCCCGGGCCGTTTGTATGTATATGACCTGCCCTTTGGGTCAGGATATTTTATATGTGATCTTTCTTTTGCCACATATTTCTCTTTTTAACCTGTCCTTTGGATCAGGATTTTTATACTTATGCTTTTTATTTTTGCGCATACTTTTTGACCTGCCCTTTGGGTCAGGATATTTTACTTAGTTTGTTTTTCTGTCTGTCCGTGCGGTATACCCTAGTACCCCCCTGAGTGGCATAGAAACTTTGTTTTTAAGGCACTCAGTTTTATTTAACATGTAGAGGAGGTATACATTTGGACGGTACAAACCCTTTGAACAAAGTCTAAGTTTTATTTCGCTACTGGTAATATCTTCTGAGGTGATCGGCATTCCAGGCTCTTGGCACGGTGGTTCCGTCCATTCTTTTTAGTTTGTAAGTGCCGGAGCCGATCTCCTCCTCGATCTCATATGGTCCTTCCCAATTTGGCCCAAGTACCCCCACTCCGGGTTCCTGGGTGGCTGGGAAGACCCTTCTTAGGACCATATCCCCAATAGCGAATTTTCTGTTTTTAACCTTAGAGTTAAAATACTTGGTCACCTTCTTTTGATAAGCAGCCATCCGTATTTGAGACTCATCCCGGAGTTCTTCGACTTGATCCAAAGCTTCTTGAAGCAGTGCCTGATTCGTGGCAGGATCGTAAGTCGTCCTCCTGTGGGATGGGAATAATGTTTCTACCGGGACCATTGCTTCACAACCGTACGCCATTGAAAAAGGCGAGTGACCGGTCGTGGTTCTGGGGGTCGTCCGGTAGGCCCATAATACCCTTGGCAATTCTTCAGGCCAGTTGTTTTTGCAGGCCAGCAGCTTCTTCTTCAAGGTGACCTTTAGGATTTTATTGACTGCTTCCGCCTGGCCGTTTGTTTGAGGCCTGGCTACCGCGGAGAAGCTCTTCACTACTCCGTGTTGGTTACAGAAGTCAGTAAATTCCTCGCAATCAAATTGCTTTCCATTGTCAGAGACTATTTTGTGAGGCAAGCCGTATCGACATACTATGTTTTTGATAACAAAGTCCAATGCTTTCTTGGCAGTTATTGTCTTCATAGGCTCAGCCTCTGTCCATTTGGTGAAGTAGTCTACTGCTACTATTGCATACTTTACCCCTCCTTTTCCTGTTGGCAGAGACCCGATGAGATCTATTCCCCAGACCGCGAAGGGCCAGGGACTGGTCATCAGGGTGATCTCATTTGGAGGGGCTCTCGGTATGTTCGCGTACCTTTGGCACGAGTCACACTTTTGGACATAGTCTATACAATCTTTTTTCATTGTTGGCCAGAAGTACCCTTGCCTCAATATTTTCTTTGAGAGGCTGGGTCCTCCCGTATGATCTCCACAGAACCCTTCGTGGACCTCTAGCATGATTTGTCTAGCTTCAGGGTCCGATACACACCTTAAATAAGGCATGCTGAGTCCTCTCCGGTAGAGAATTTGATCCATCATCACATAACGATGAGCCTCGACATCGAATCTTTCGAGACAGTGCCCTCTCTTGGGGCAACTCACCTGCTGTTATGTATTTTATGATGGGGACCATCCAGCTGGGTTCTTGCCCAACCGTTAGTGTGGTCTCTTTTATTTTGATGCTTGGTTCTGCCAAGCGTTCCACTGGTACCACCCCCAGCTCTTCGATTTCGCTGTCCGAGGCTAACTTAGCCAGACAGTCCGCGTGAGCGTTCTTTTCTCGGGGGATTCTTTCTATTTTGTAGTCCGCGAACTCGTGGAGCAGTTCTCGGACTATTGCTACGTACGCGGCCATCCGCTCGCCGCGAGTTTGGTATTCTCCAGATACCTAGTTTACGACCAGTTGGGAGTCACTGTAGACTTCCACTCTTTTGGCTCCTACAGCTTTTGCCAATTTCAGCCCTGCTATCAGGGCTTCATATTCGGCCTCATTGTTTGAAGCTGTGAAGTCGAATCGGAGGGCCGCCTGGAGTCGCAGTCCAGTTGGTGAAATCATAGCCACTCCGGCTCCAGATCCGTTCTCATTAGAAGCTCCGTCTACAAATACCCTCCAGGTGGGGATTGGCGGTACCGGCGTATTCGCCGTTGCCTCGGCTTTGTTGCATTCAGTAATGAAGTCTGTCAAGGCTTGGCCTTTAATAGAAATCTGGGGGACGTAGTGCAAGTCGAATTGACTTAGCTCCATTGCCCATTTGAGGAGCCTTCCGGACGCTTCAGGCTTTTGGAGAACTTGCCGGAGCGGGTGGTTGGTCAGAATCTTGATCGGATGGGCTTGGAAGTATGGCCTTAGCTTCCTTGACGCCATCAGGAGGCAAAATACCAGTTTTTCAATAACCGGGTACCTCGTTTCAGCTCCTATCATGCGCTTACTGACATAGTACACGGGATGCTGAGTTTTTTCTTCTTCCCGGACCAGGGCAGCGCTGACCGCGTGTTCGGAGACGGCCAAGTAAAGAAACAAGTCTTCTCCGAGGACGGGTTTCGATAGGATAGGAGGTTTGGCCATGTGATCTTTTAGCTTTCTGAATGCCTCCTCGCACTCGTCCGACCATTCGAACTTTTGGCATTTCTTCAGCACGTTGAAGAAGGGTATACACTTGTCCGTGGACCGCGAGATAAAACGGCTCAATGCAGCTACCTTTCCGGTCAAGCTCTGCACATCTTTATGCTTCTTGGGGGATGGCATATTCAGGAGAGCCTGGATTTTTTCCGGGTTTGCTTCAATCCCCCTTTGGCTGACTATGAAACCCAGGAACTTTCCTGATTTGACCCCGAAGGTGCACTTCTTTGGGTTGAGTTTCATACCGTATCTCCGGACAACTTCAAAGCATTCCTCTAAGTCGCTTGCATGGCTGTTGCATGCTTTGGATTTGACGAGCATGTCGTCCACGTATACCTCCATGTTTCGCCCCAGGAGGCCTTTAAACATCCGGTTAACCATTCTTTGATAGGTTGCTCCGGCGTTTTTCAGTCCGAAAGGCATGACTAGGTAGCAGTACACCCCCTTATCGGTCCTGAAGCTAGTGCACTCCTGGTCTGTTGTATGCATTTTTATTTGGTTGTACCCAGCATAGGCATCCATGAAGGATAACAGCTTGAATCCGGAAGTGGCGTCTACCATTTGGTCGATCCTGGGCAGCGGGAAGCAGTCCTTTGGACAAGCTTTGTTTAGATCAGTGAAGTCCATACAAACTCGCCAAGTTCCGTTCGGCTTGGGCACCAAGACCGGATTGGCCAACCACTCCGGATAGTACACGTCGCGGATCATGCCGTTGGTCAAAAGCTTGTCCACCTCTATCTCTAGAGCTTCGGCTTTCACCGAGTCGAGCGGGCGTCTCTTTTACTGTACAGGAGGCATGTCCGGGTTGACATTGAGTACATGGGTGATGACATGAGGGCTTATGCCAGTCATGTCTTCTTGGCGCCATGCAAAGATGTCGATGGCGCCCTTCAGTGTTTTTATTATTTTGTCCTTTTCCTCCGGGTCCAGGTTTTTCCCTAACCGGAGTGCTTTGGTGGAGTCGACGTCGCACACTGGTATTTCTTCGACGTCCTCCATTGGTTCCACGATTCTTTCGGACCCTACACGAGGATCCAACTCATCCTCTTCAACCATCTCTGGCTCAGCAGACTCCCGGACCATAAGTACGGGCAGGTGGGTTGCAACATTATAACATTGCCTTGCTTCCCCCTGATTTCCCCTCACAGTCCCGACTCCGGCCTCCTGGGTAGGAAATTTTAGGCACAGATGTCGGATTGAAGTGATCGCACCAAAGTCCATTAGAGCCGGTCGGCCGAGGATTGCGTTGTAGGCTGTCGGACAGTCCACCACCACGAAGGTGCAATATTTAAATGTGCTTTGGGGAGTGTCCGGGCATAGGGTGACCGGGAGCCTCACTTTTCCCATTGGGATAAGTGTCGTTCCGTTAAACCCTGTGAGCTGGGATCCACTAGGCGAGAGGTCACGGTCGGTCAAGCCTATCGCGGTGAAGGCTTCTTTGAAGAGCAGGTTCACGGAACTCCCATTGTCAATTAAGACTCTGGCCACCACTTTATTCGCGATGGGGGTCTCTATGACCAACGGGTCGTGATGAGGGAAGCGCACCGTCTTGGCGTCTTCTTCCGTGAACGTGATGGGTTGGTCCATCAGCCGAGGCCTTTGAGCTGGAAGTTAAGTAACTTCCCATATCTCATTGTGTTTTGCGGCCTCGGCGTATTGCTTTCGCTCCTTGCGAGTACCCCCTCCGATATGTGGACCTCCGGAGATCATAGCTACCTGCCCGTTAGGCCGGGGCGGCAGTCCGGGAATATGCTGGGCGTCACCTGCGGGAGCAGCTGGAGCCAATACTCCTGCCGTACCCCCTGGTGTTCCCGGAGGCATACCCCCAGTCACCTGACCCGGATTAAGGTGGGGCAACCTATTCTTGATCCACTCATAGAGGTGGCCCAATCGGATTAGATTTTCGATCTCGTCCTTGAGATTCTTACATTCGTTGGTACTATGACCAATGTCGTTGTGGTACTCGCATCTTTTGCTCGGATCTCTCCGGGAGCTGTCTTTGTACAACGGCTGTGGTCTCCGGTAGTGCGTATTTTGCCTAGTGGCGAAGTACACACGTTCCTGGGAGTCCGATAGCTCCGTGTATTGAGTATATTGGGGGGTGTACCCCTTTTTCTGGCGCTTCTCTCCCGTTCGGGTGCTACCTTTGGAGGACCTTTTACTCCTCGATCCACAGGAAGGGCACAGTCGTTAAGCTAGCAGTCGGGGCAGCATGTGAAGGAGCTTGCCCATTCACTCCGGACGGGTTGCCAAAATGAGAAGATGCTGGTGCCAAAGCTTGGCCCTGGCTATACCCGGGGGTAGCAGAGAATTGTACGCCACTTGCTTGTGGAGTTGCGGTCGGGGCAGTACCCGAGGGCGATACTCCGGGCATGTACCCTGCTATCCCGGTGGGATAGTAGCCTCCATAAGCCACGATTTGGGCTTCTTCGAGGTTGATATATTTTTGGACTCTTTTCTGGAAGTCCTGGAGGCTAGCAGCCCCTTCTTGCTGCAACTCATTCCAGAAGGGAGTCCCAGTACGGATTCCTGCTTGGAGAAGTGCAAGCTGTTGTCCGTCATCAACCTTCTTAGTCTTCGAGGCTTCCTCTCGAAACCTCTTGATGTAATTCTTCAAGGTCTCGGTGGGCAGTTGCTTGATATTAGTCAAGGCACTGACCTCCAAGTTGACCTTTCTTGCGGCGAGAAACTGTCTCCGGAAGTTGGTCTGAAGCTTGTTCCAACAGCCCACGGATCCTGGTTCCAGCTTTTTGAACCATTCCTCCGCGGACCCACTCAGAGTGAGTGGGAAGCACAGACATTTGGCGTCATTGCTGACTCTCATGACCGTCATGACGCGGTTGAACCGTGACAGGTGGTCGCTGGGATCGGAGTTCCCGGTATATGCTGCCATTTCGGGCATCTTGAAGTTTTTAGGGAGCTCCGCCTCCAGGATGTGCTTGGCACATGGCTCTCGATCCTCGCTGTCTGAATCGGAGTCGTCTCCCTTCTGCCTCCGGGAGACTCGGGCAATGTCTTTTCGGAGTATGGCGAGTTCCGCCGTAATTCCTTCATTTAACGTTCCCGAGGAAACCACGGGCCCGTATCTTTTTTGGTCAAGGTGATCCCGGAGGTCACCTTGATTCCCATTGATTTGATTTCTCAGATCCATGGGAGGACATCTCTGTCCTCTTCTTCCTCTACCCCCGGGTTCCTGGTGCACAGAAACGCTTTTTCGGTCCCCTCGATCTTGAGAGCCAAGACTCCCTTTTTGGGGCTTGCCCCTCTGCGGACCTTTCCCTTTAGGGAAATCTGAGCGGACATTTCGCGGATCCTGCACCTTTTTCTTTCGCCCAGGGGTAGAAGTGGGGTTTTTTGTTTGATTCCCCTCAGCAGGATATCTTATAGGGCTAGGTTCCCTAGATTTCTGCTGCTGGGAATTAGGCGAAGATGTCGCTGGTTCCCTGTTGAGTCCAGCGGTCATTGCCTTAGGGTGCACGTGAATGCCAGCTGCTTCCATGGCTTTTTGCATGGCTAGCATCACTTCCTGCATTTTCTGGTTTTGCGCTTTCTGAGCTTCGATCTCGGCTTCGTGATCGATAGCTTTTTGTCTAAGAAGCACCAGTTCTGAGTAACTTCCTTCGTCATAGGCATACTCGTCGAGGTTTCCCTCGTAGTCCTCATCGGGGACTATTTCTTCTTCCTCGGACTCCTCTGCTGCTCTTGAGGCTACATCTTCCTCGTTTGGGTCTTGAGCGTCTTCCAGAGGGCGAGGCTGACGTGTACTTCTTGTCTCCACCATATTTGTGAAGTCAAATGCTTGTTGTGTAGCAGCTTTCTTCAGCTCTCAATGAAAGCACCAAAATGTTGACCGAGGTTTTCGGCAACTAATAAAATATGATTATAATATTGAGCTGTAAGAAAATGAGAGAAGGATTTTTACGTGGTTGGGGCGTTAATGAGCCTTAGTCCACGAGTCTTTGTTATTAATGGATGTATTTAATACAGATTCTACACTTGAGAGAATGTCACCCTTATAAATACAGAGAATGTTCTTGGTGAGTATTTACTCTTCTTGCTCATATGCAGCCCAAGATTCTCCATCCTATTTAATGAGCTTTGAGGGGGTATTTATAGTGTTTTGGTGGGGTAATCCCTAGAATTGTTCTTACAAATGTATCTGTAAGTATCCATAAAGTTGGGTATTCCCAATGAATATACCATGAGTAATGCATGGTCAAATCCCTAGGTGCTGTAGGGTTTTTATGAGGAATGTCCTTTTTGCCTTGTGATTGATGTGACTCTTCGCAGTGTAGCCGTCGCTAGACTTAAATGATCATTACTGTAGCGCTGCTGGTTGGGGGTTGTGTCGTCAGACTTTATTGCATGTTGCAGTCCCAACATGCTTCCTCCCATGCAGCATTAAATGCGACTTGACTGCTCAGGAGAAGCCTGACACTTCACGGAGAGGCTTTATGCTATGCGAGCTCCCGGGAGCACCTTGCACTCCGGGTACCTCCTCCGGGACCTATGCCCAGGGCGTTTCCTTGTGGCATACGAAGACTTAGCAAATATTTATAAGTTACCTGATCCACGTGTCCCTGTTCGGTTGATCCACGTATATTGGGTGAAATCAGGGGCAACACACATATATACAACAACAAAATTGTGCAGAATAAACTAAAAAAATATACCATAAAAAATATACATAAACTAAACAATAACTGTAAAAAAAAAAACACATAAAAACAATAAAAAACCCACTATAAAATACCTAAACAGCAACATAAAAACAACTATATATAAAATAACAAAAAGACAATAACAAGACATTAACCTTGTTAAAATATATAAATTATTCACAATCAAATTCCAATAAACTACAAAATATATATAAAAAAAAATACCGCTTTTACTAATCATGAGAGAAAGGTAAATGAGGAGTGCTCTTAATTATTTTTATAAGATAAAGAGTGTTAAAAATATGAAGAAAAAAAAAGTGTGAAAGTAAAATAATTATATTTTAGTAAAAGTGAAAAGAGATTAATTAAGATTTTTTTTATATAATGTGATTAATTAAAGAAAATAGTACGAAATAGTTTCACTGCGAATCATAAGAAAATATAATGAGAGAAAAAAAAATATATAATAAGTACTGTTTGTATTTTTTAAAATAAAACTTTGTGAGAGTGAAAAAGTGTTAGAAAAAATTTATACACTTATATATATGGAATACTTTTTAATGGGTATTACCCATGAATGGTTACTAAACAAATTTAACTATAAATATTAATTTTAAAAATATCAAATCATCGACTTTTGATCTAATAACGAATAATGAAATCACAAATTTGAGTTTGTATGCTTCATTTAACTTTTTAATTAAAAAACATATTAAAAAATATCTCTTTTTACACTATATCAAAAATATATTCATACAAAAATATTTAACTCAAACTCAACTTTTTCTTTTCAAATTTTTCTAGTTAATTTTATTTTACTGATGGATCAATCTCAACCCATGTGATATAAAAATGAGAGATTTTTTAATTAGATAGAAAAATTAAGCATAAAAACTCAAAATTTTCTAATTTTACATATTCATGGGTAATACCCATTAAGAGTGCACCCATATATATATGGAACTAGGAATATTCATATTATATCTTTCAAAAAAAAAAAAAAAAAAAGGAATATTCATATTATATATATATATATTAATATAAAGATAAAAAAATAATCAGTGTGGAGAGAGAAAATTGGAAAATAAAAAAAAATAAAAAAGATAAATAGAGAGAGAAAATGATACTCATTAAATTTTTATTTTTTTTTATGTATTATAAAATTTAAATATACCAAAAAAAAAATAATATAGATAATAATTTGACACTTTAATGGCGAGATACCTACATAAGTTCTAAAAATATAATTTAAGTATTATTATACCGTTAAAAGTTATAAATTAAATATTTATTTAAACTAGAATTACACTTAATATTTATACTACAAATTACTTAAAAAAAACAAATGAGAGAAAGAGATAGAGACAACATTTGAGTTGTAAAAGGTCCAAAATGATGGATTACTAGAAGCTAGAAACAATAGTAGATTATTAGTTAATAGATACATATACAATTTAAACTAAAAAGGACTGTAAAAACTAAAAAATCTTTAATGCATATATATCATGACTTATCTTAAACAGGCTCTCCCACAACTTTCTATTCTAGCTAGTAATAGTACTCTATTTAAATTTCTCATTATTATTTGTCAACTCCACTAATTTATTATTTCAAATAAAATGTGAGTTAATTTTAGGTGTTTTTATTTAAATATTAGATTTTAAGGAAAAGTTTACAATTTAATTTTACTGTCATACATAATTTTTTCTTTTTATAAAAATACTATTTTTTTTTTTTTATAAAATAACCGTAAAATAACAAAACAGAACAATTAAAATAATAGTGAAACAACTAAAAAGCAACTGTAGAACAACCGTAAAAACTTAACAATATACACAGTATAAAATTTACACAACATTTTTGAAAAAAATTCTACCCTGTCATAAAAAAGTAAAATATTAAAAATTTCAGTATATAATGTAAAAATCCCTTAATTCTATATAAAATTGAAGTGACCCTTGATGGGAATACTCGAGGAGGCTTATACAATAATTAGAATAGTTCAGGATATCCCTAATTGAGAATATTTTCTCTTACAAAATATCATAAAAACTTCTCTAAACAAAAATATAATTTAATTCAAATTATTAACTAATCCAGTATTAACGTACACCATTTCTCTTGATATCGAAAGTACAAATGTATTTAATCAGTGAGATTATATTACACTTGTAACGTTTATTGAGGCTAATTATAATAATTTAGATAGTTTGTGTTTTTTTTAGACTAATTTAGATTTGGGCTTATTCTTGAATTTTGATATAAACTAAGTTATATTTTTTGAATTTTTCAAATTATTAAAAATTCTTTTAAAATTATTGAGATTGTTAAATTTAAGAATTTTTCGTCAATTTTACTAAAGAAAGTGAGGGAGCAACTTATATAGACAATCATTACATGAATTTGTAAATATCAAAGTGAGGGCGCAACTTATATAGACAATCATTACATTAATAAAATTAAATGAAATTAAATAAAAATCCTTAAATCTAAAATCTCAACAGTTTAAGAAGAATTTTTAACGACTTAAAGAATTTAAGAAAACATAATTTAATACATGTAAAAGTTCAAAAGACAAAAATTTTAATTAACACCTTTAATTTATAGTACTATGCCTAAAAGAAAAGTTACAAATATGAATATTATTATTGGTGGAATCGTTTAGATATTCAAGCCCTAACTAATTATATAAAAAGAAAAGAAAAAAACATAGGAATGTGTTTTCACAATGCGATTCGTTCAGTACGTACTCAACTTAGCTAAAGTCAGCTACTTATAATTAAAAGAGACATTTTCTTTGTCGACACAAAAAATGACATGTATCAATTTTTACTTTTTTTTTAGTGTACTATTGAAATGGTGTTTACTATGACTCATATAGGTTGTGACTTGTGCAATGGGGTTAGACTTTATAGTACGTGTATATGATCATGCATATAACGCAGTTAGTAAATGCCCGTGCATGGATATATATACATAGATACACAATATATAGTGTTGTAAATACGGGCGGGTTGTTTGATACTACACGAAATCAGCACAAGTCTGAAGGGTACGAGCACGATTAGGTATGAAAAAATACGAGCTTACGCACGACACGACACTATTAAAACAATCTTAATTTTAGTCACGATAAAATTTGTGACTAAAAATAAAAAAATTATGACTAATTATAAATTAGGCTAATTAGTAATTTTTCCCCCCTGAACTTTGACATGTACTAAATCGTGCCCCCTGAACTTTTTTTGCTGTTAAAAATTCCCCCCGAACTATTGAGATTGTTAAATTTAAGGACTTTGTCTAATTTAATTCAATTTTACTGTTTCAGTGATTGTTTACTAAACTATGCTCCCCAGACTTTGATATCTACCAAATCATGTCTTTAAACTTTGATATGTACTAAATCATGACCCTTGAATTTTTATTCATGTTAGAATTCTTTTAATAAAATTAGACAAAAATCCTTAACTCTAACAATCTCAATACTAGTTCAGGAGGAATTTTCAACGGCAAAAAAAGTTCAATAAACATAATTTAGTACATGTTAAAGTTCAGGAAAAAAATATCTTAATTAACCATTAAATTATAATATATATAATTTGAAAATTCATGACACTAATTTTGTCATTTAATAAACTCTCTTAATTTTTCTATTCTCTTATAAATTCCACAACATTGCGAAAACTTTCAAAATTTAACTAAAGTTAACTTTATCAATTTTAATTGATAACTAAATCAACTATTGAGGCTCCTTATATGAGAGAACCATGTACCCATTAATAACGTTTATATTTGTTTGGGTGAGTTTCAATCCCATCATTTATACCTTTCTTTCATTCTTTTTTTTTTTTTTTTGCTACTCTTTTTTTTTTGCTTATTTCTCTCTTTTCTCTTAAACTTTAAAAATAATTCCTAGAGATCGATATGAGTCTAAAAAAATATCATTATGATCTGCTCTTCAATGTGAATATTTCAAAACGTGAAAATCATATATTTTTTTTGTTATTTCCAAAAAAGAAACCACTTAACTACTAATATAGTACTGATTAGTTATTATTTTATAATTTTTTTAAGTCTTAGTTAACATTTATTTTAAAATTTTACTAATTAAATTATATTATATTGTACGATAATTAATTAGATTTCAAATAATTGGTATATAAAAATTATAACTTATTATATTACATGTCAATTTATTAGTTTCAAAAATAATCTTTAAGATTATCTAAATATAATTTAAATTATAATCTACTATAATATAACATAAAAATAACTAATTAATTACTAAGATATATACAAATAAATTTTAAAAGTAACCAAAATGTATCTCAAATATTATATCATATAAAAATAAAGTTTTTTGTATAAAGGTGTAACTAATTGGTTTCTCATTAACAATATTAGTAACCAAAAAGTTACTTTTATAATACTAGTGTTTTTATTATTGTTATTTTATATTTTTTTTTTTATGTTAGTATTTTAAATGATCAATTATTACTTTTGTGATAAATTTTAATTTGAGGACTAAAATGTAACACTAATTTTTAAAATAAAGTAAAATAAGAGCTAGAATGCAAGAAAATAAATAAATAAATAACACCAAATTGGTATAGACTCAAAATCTAATACCATTAATGGTGTAATTTCACTACAAAAAGGAGCTACCTTTAATGACAATATTTTTGTCACAACATAAGTTTTGTGATTCAACGTGATTTCTAGTCACAACAAAAAATTACTTATGACTAAAACATAGTATTTAAATATAATTTATCACTAATTTAATTTTAGTCACAACAAATATTGTGACTAAAAATATATTTAATCACAATAAATTATTATTTTTGTGACTAATACTTTTAACCATAAAATTTTTAGTCATAAAAATGATATTGATTTATAATTAGTTGCATGTAATAGTTTTACTTTTAGTTACAAAATTGATTGTGACTAAAAGTAAGATATTTTATAGTGTTTAGTGTACATTACTAATTTAATGTACAATTTCGTGTGTCATTATAGTAAAACTGTGTGAAGATTTCACATTAATTTAATGATACTAAAGATGCTCTTATAAACAATGGATTTTTAGACAAATACGCACGTACAAGTTTTGAACTAACAAACATATATATATAATCGACTACATTGCATATGATTCGAGCTTGACATGAAGGTCAATACATATAACAGAATCAATTTGAAGCCAAGTAATAATAATAATAATGAAATTTGTGGTTTTTTTTTTGAAATTTGTGGTTAGAGTCTAGAATTGGTTGATATTATACAGTAATATATATATAGTGGAGAAACTGTTTAATAATTTGGGTTTTGACCCCACTCAATTTTATGATGAGATTTGACAAAGCCTATATGTATAGCCTATGGTGTAGCAGTGCTAATTATTAATTATACAGGAATAAGTTGGGTAATATATTATATATATAAATATTTATTGATTGGTATAAAATGAAATTATTGCATTTTCATTTCTCTGGAAAGAAACCCCACCCTGCATTGTTTTTCCATATTCTTAACGGGAATAATATTGAGATCATCATTGCCTACTAGTAATTACTATATATATAGACTTGCATTATTATTATTATTATTTTGCATAATATATATAGGTAAAATTTATATATATAATAGTTAGAGTACAAGTACTCATGATATCAAGATGCTTTTCTTTTCTATATGAAAACGAAGGAGAAAAAGGTAATTAATTAGCATATATAAAGGAGTAGAGATAAAATATTACGTAGGTAATGGTAATTATAGTAAATAATAAAATTGTATGAATTAATTGGCACTAATATTAATAACGTGGGCATATATATCTTCTCTCCTAAAGTATGGGAACTACTCATGATCTCATGCATGTTATTATCTTCTCCTTCAATGAAACCTCTCAATATATTGTTTTTGGGTACACATGTCATGGCCATGGGGTCAACTTACACCAGACTGTTTCTACAATTGACATTTATATAAATATATATATATATTTATATATATATATACGCATCCTTGGGCCACATCTAAGCAAATTAATAGGCCAGTCATATATACAAATGGAGGTAGAGGTGAAGGGATAAAGATATGTTAATTTTGTCGATCCATACTAATTAATTAATATTATATGGAATAATTTACGTTATTGGTAAAGAACAAATTAAAAGTTTAATCAACAAAAATGGAGAAACTAATTACCCATAAACATATAAAGACAAATTTCACAATCAATGCTTAATAAAATATTTCATATTAAAATTTAAATTCGTAACTAATTTTTATTAAATAATTCATTTGATTATATAAACTTTTCATTTTACCCTTGTTTAATAAAAAAGACGTGATATTAAAAAAAAATTAATATTTAATTTAATTTAAATAAATTTAATTATTTTAAAAAATGACTTCAAGAACAACAATTTCGTTCCTGATAACAAAACAGTCGTTCCTGATAATGTGTAAAAATTAAATTGCTAGCCTAATTTTTCGGAACGACTTTTACTTTTTAGGAACAATTTATTTTTGTTCCGAATATTTTAGCATCAGGCACGTCGCGATATATTTTGTTCCTAATATCGATTTTCAAGCACGAGTTATTAGTAATAAAATATCATGAATGACTAGTCGCACCAAAAAATCTTCTGGAACAATGTTAGGATATATTTAGTATTTAATTTAGGTTAATTTTAGCACATTTTTCGGTTTAATTTAAATTATGGTTGGAGCATTTTTACGCTTTTATCTTTTAGTTTTGCAGATTTAAAATAGATGAAGAGTTAGAAAATATCAGAAGAAAAAGGATAAAATATCGAATGAAAATATCCTGGTGGAAAATATCAGAATCAAATTCGGATAAAGATAGAAGCAAGTGGAAGTTTGGTGCAGAGATCAACACGGGCCGCGGCATGGTATTAGCATGCCACGGCCCGCCTACTTGGGAGAAGTCCACGGAAGCAAACTAATGGCCACACGGGCCGCGGCATAGACTTAGCATGCCGCGGCCCGCCTCTTTGTCAACAGAGAGAAATATCTGGAAAAGCTGGCGTGAGATTTTTTTCCAGATATTTCAAATCCGAATGGAATTTAAACAGTGCGGTTTTCCACCTTTTGAGGGACCTGAATACCTATATAAAGAGCAGTAGAGAGTGGATTTAAGCAAGCAATCTCAGAGAGAAAAAGTGAGAGTTCAGATACAGAGTAGAGAGATCAGCTGCAATATTGAAGACATACTGCTCAGGGTTTTTCAGCATTCTTCTTTTCTTCTCTTCTGTATTTTTCATCTCTTTTCTATCAGTTAATATGTGTATTTGTGCTGCATTGAACATGAGTAACTAAACACTTTAATTAGGGTTAGATGGATATTGTTTAACATTGTTTTATGGTTTTAATATGATTTATTTTCCCCCTAATTTTTATGTATTCTATTTTATTTGTGCTTAATTACTTTTAATTGTTTGGCCACCAATTAACTGTTTATGATTTTGATGCGAGATCTGAGAAGTGAGTGTCAAATATGCTATAGTAGAATAGAACTGAATTTCGATATAGGACGAGAGTACCTATATGGTTTAGATAGCTTATAGGGTTTCTGTGTTTAATGCCTGTTGCATGTTAAATTTATCACGAGAGTAGAAAGTTTGCATGTAATTGAGGTTTATATATCTGAGAAGACTATAAATTACCTTAGTAAACCTGCTATTGCATAGGAATTAATATTAGGAAAATAATCATATTAGACCATATTCAATAGAAACAATTGAAATCGACACCCTAGTTTATTAACTATTAATTTTCTTGAATTGTTGCTTCCAACTATTTTTTTCTTATACTTCATTGTTTTTTTTCCTATCTTTTATTTAATCAAATAGAAGTAAAGGTTGAATTTCAAAGTACTTAACTACACTCCCTGTGGGATCGACCTCACTCCTAGTGAGTCTACTACTTGAAACGATACGTACACTTGCGTGTGCAAAATATCGCAACAAGTTTTTGGCGCCGTTGTCGGGGAGTGATAGTTAATATTATTAAAAATTAAATTTTGTTCTAATTTGGTTTTCTTTTTAGTTTTAGTATTAATGTTTTTTTATTTCAAATTTTTATCTTTTTAGTACTAATTTAGTTTTATTTTTTTTAATTTTACTAATGTTTTACTTATGAGTTTGACCTGCAAGATAAATCCAGATGCTATATCTTGAGGATTTTGTCCAACAACATAATGAGCCATTCTATTCTGCTTGGAGGAGATTTAAAGAGTATGGAGAGAGATGTTATCCCACTTTCTCAAGTGGGTGTTTTACGTGGCTATTTTATAATGGACTTAATAATGAAACAAGAAGCTGGGTTGATTATGGAGCAGAGGCAACTGGAGCACCTCTATTAATGAGAGGCTATGATGTAATAAATTTGTTGAATAACATGGCAGATTTTGATTACGACTGGCATTGGGATCCATCACTTCAGGGTTGGAGGCACCAATACCCACCTTATTGCCCAAATTCATCCCAACAATCTAAAAAAGAGGAGCAACTACTAGCACTTATGCAATCACTTCCAGGAGAGATTAATTGCTTAACTGACATGGTGAGATCCTTATGTGATAATTCAATGGCTCATGATTCAGAATGTAATAATTCCAATGATGAAAGTTATGAGAGTTATTGCTACAATGAAGAAGGGTCATTAGTTGAGTACAAGGAAGATAATGAGCCTACAATTGAAGATCAAGATCCTTGTGAAGAGGAACTCATTGAATATGAAATCACAAGTGAGGGTATGAATACCCACGTGGAGAGTGAGCAACAAGAAGAAGGTTTGTTAGATGAAAGAGTAGATACCGTGACATTGGAGGATGAGGAAGCACATGACATCATTGATTCGACTTCATCAATGATATTGACTAATAAACCACCAATGAATCCATGTATTTCATCAACACCATATTATATCCTCTACAAGCTACGAAAGGCTTCTCCCCAAGCACATCATCCAAAGTCTTATGTTGTTGGTGCTGATTTTGGTTCAAACTCATCGCTTGCCAAGCTTGAAGGCAAGTACAATAACAATTTTCAAGTTGTCTTGCATGACGCTTATTACGGGTGTCAACCGCTTATTGATGTGGCGCTCAGGTAAGTTTCCTTTCCTTTTTCTTTAATGTCACATTGGGGACAATGTGTCACTTTAGTTTGGGGGGGTGACTTAATTTTTATTTTTATTTTGAATTTTTTTTTTTTTTTTGAGTTTTATGACTTTTAATTTTTAGTTTTTAGTCTTTATTGTTTTAAGTCAATTTTCTTAATATGAGTCTGTAACGCCCCGATATTTTGCCTTATTTTACAAAAATACTATTTTCATGTATAATTTGAAAAGATAAAAAAATAATTTAAATACAACAGTGGATTTTAAAAAAAATCAAAATGCAACAGAGAAGGATCCTTCATTTGTAAAACAAGATACAGTAAGTAAATAATTTTAAATAATGCATTTCCACTGTGTTAGATTTATCAACTGCTTAAAATAAAACTAAGGCACCACTGGCGTTCTAGATCGTTTGTCCGCCCGTAGCCGCTCACAGTATACGTACCAGAACTGACCCTGCTCACTATACATACTTCCCTGTCTAATACCTGTAGGGGGAAAGTAAGGGGGGTGAGCTAAAAGCTCAGTAAGGAAATGCTTATCAAACAATACCATATAATATCACACATACCATTAATGTATTTATTAAGTTTTAGCAATATCATACATGCTCTTTTATAACTATAACCAAATAACTGTACATATGGAAACCTTTATCATACAAGTCTATACTATTTGTTCACACCGTACACATATACAGAGATCATAACTCCAATATCATACTCATAACATAATCATATCAATACTATAGATAATAATAACATTATCACAACATTGGCATATCATAGCCATTACTTACATAACCCGGGCCTAGCCTGACCCTACAATATCCTGGGCCTAATCTGCCCATATAATAACATGGGCCTATGCAGCCCTACCATTGTTATAGGATAGGGTATCTCTATATTCAACAGTAACATCACTGTATCATACCCACCATAACAATCTCATACACGACTCAGTAAAATGTAGGGTAGGGTATCTCTACATTCAACGGCCTTATCCCGTATCATACCCCACCATGGTCCCTCACTTTACCTGAGACGTTAGCATACAACATATAACATACAACATAAACCATACACCATACAACATACAATACACAACATACAACATACAACATATACAAGTCATACAACCATAATCTATGTATCAATTCACAAACTCATATTGTGTCCATACCACACATTCTCAGTACCATATACATATTCATAAAAACAAATCATAAGTCATATTTCAATACATAAAGAATTTAAATTTATGTAGATAAACACATACAAAACTATCTAATTTCCTTACCTCAAATCCCGCTGCTTAAACTTGTTATCTCGTCACTACTACCTATAATAACACATGGGTCAAGGCCCTAACATTAAAATTCACACTCTTACAGTACAGCAGAAAGAATACTATTTTTGACCAATAACTACACGAATTCAGTAAAAGTTTCCTTCATAAAAATTATAGGAAATTCAATTATCTTTCCAACGATATATAGATCATTAAAAATGGATTAAAACTGAGGGAGTTATGATAGTTTTACTGAAACTATTTCTGAGAAGGAATATGGAGTAACGAATCACAGGAGACATCGGAAATACAAAGTTTTGATACTGAAATATTCCAAATCAGAGAATACTCTCTTCATAAAAGTTTTAGAAAATCAAATTCCCTTTCTAATGACACTAAAATATTTAAAATCGGAGTTATAACATAAGAGATATAGATATTATACCGAAACAGTTTTCTAGAAATCCTGAAACAAATGGATTTCGAACTACAGCAATAAAATAATAATTTTGACTTAGAATAATCAATAATTAGTGAATGATTTCTTCATAAAACATTTGGAAAATTGAATTATCTCTTCAACAGTACCAAGATCGCTAGAATCGGATCATTATTCAGAGAGATATTAGGATTTTACTGAAACAACTTATATAGAAAATATGAAAAACGATTTACAACAAACAGCGTAAAAATACTAATTTTTGACATAGATAAATTTCGATTCAGTAAAACCTTTCTTCATAAGAATTATAGGAAATTTAATAAGCTTTCTATAGACACCAAGATTGCGAGAATCAGATGAGTATTTAAAGAGATATGACAGTTTTACTCAGACATGTTTCATTCTGAAAAATAAGAAAAGGAGACCTACGAAAATTCTCCTATTGTGATCAATAAATAAGTAAATGTAGAGTTTCTTACCTCAAATACATCAAGCTACTTGGATCGATAGACATAAGATGATGGTGATCAAAGATGAGAGTGAAGAGTGGTATAGATTTGGCTAAGGATGTAATGGAAAGATGACTTGAAAATTTTTAGGGTTAGTCTTGCTCAGATAGGTGGGAAGAATAGAACGATATAATTTTAGGGTTAATGAAACCTATACTATTCTGACTCTTATTAGCTTTAGTTTTATGAATAATAATAATATTAACATAATAACAATAATAATATGATAAATTATTAAATAAACAAATATATAACTTTTAAATTTAAATTGTAAGCTCTCAATCTCGTAACTTTAGGGCTTAGTTTTGACCTATAAAAATTACGAATTCTGATATAGTTATTTCTACAAAATTTATAGATCTTTAAATTATCTTTCCAACGCCACTGAAATCACCTCAATCCGAGCTCTAGAACTCCAGATATGATCATTTTAGTAAAACAGTTTTTAATCCTACGAATTTATCCAAACCTACGAATTTTTAACATTAATTAATTAAACTCACTAAATATATTATAAAACCCTAATGGACCTTCATATTGGGCTTTAATTAAACGATTACTTACTCTGCAAAAATACCATAATATTTTACTTTCGTAGTTAATACAACTTTAACTCTCTCTAGAAAATTGGTACAACTACTCTAAGCAATAATATCAACTCACTAACAACACAAAGAAACAAGATAATTATCCTCGCTCAATTAATATCAAAAAAAAAAAATTAAATACTATTTTAATCTGGATATTACATTCTACCCTCCTTAAAAGAAATTTCGTCCTCGAAATTTAACTTACCAACACTCGGGGTGTTGAGTCGTCATGTCTTTCACCACTTACTGCATTACCTCATTATCTACCATATATATATGGACCCAATAAACATGCATTTAACCTATGTCTTATCGGTCAATCCATAACACATAAAATATACACAACTTAATTAAGTATTATTATTTCTCTATACATTACTTTAAATACCAAAATATACTCCATCATAATAACTTACATATACATACTTTGAATACATAAGTTTTGCAATCACATGCTCGTAATATATGAAAAGTTTTTCTTTCTCTTATGGCCATCCTTACATGCCATTAAGAGTGAAATTATTTATTCTTCTATGAGCATCCTTACATGCCATTTAGAGTCACAGTATTTATTCTCTAAATGAACATCCTTACATGTCACTTGAGAACACATTAAACAATACAAAATAACAAACACAAAGAATAGGGTAAAAGATCTTATGCAAACTTCTCTTTAATTATTCCCATTCTCTCGTTGAATGTTATTACAGACTAAAATCTTACTCTCTCTCTGTTTTTTTTTTCCACTGTAAAGCTACGGTGTCATTCTTGCAGTTTCATAGTTGTTACTCATCGATAGATACTTTTTCCATGGCACTTGGAAATAAACATGGAATCTCTTTAAAAGGTCTTCTATGTATAAATATTTAACTATCTATCCGACCACCTTTTTGTCTAACGTTCACTTCTTAATTTCCTTTATCCATGCATTCGTTGCACTTGTCATGACTTCCCATTTTCCAAGATAATCGTTTTTGGATCCTTTTGTTGTCTGATTTTTGTATCACTCTATTGTATTTTCTTTGCTAATCTCTCTTATGGTGCTTGGTCCTCCATTACCCCCTTCAATCAAGTTGACTTGATTATGAGATTAGCTAGTTTTCTATACTAACTTTTATCTACTTTGGTATTACATCGATATAGTGATGAAGTTTAAATCTGTAATGCCGATAGATTCGATAGTTATGTTCAATGATTGATTCTTCTAATATACCGGCCATCGAGGTATCACATAACTTCATACTTATCATAGCATTGATTATTCCAGCCATATTCATATCCTATATATATTGTAGCCTTCTTTAATTCACCAAAAAAAATATATATATATCTCAACTTCTTAATTGTACCTCTAAATCTTCCAAATCTCTTAAACATACATTCCAATACTGATTATTTACTTAAGACTATAACATATATGTATTAAAACATAGAAAGCACACTAATAACCCCTTTAAAATAAGTTCAATCCTACCATAGCTTATCGTAGCCCAACTATTTATTATTTGTTGACTTTTAACAATAAGTCAACCATACCAATCTCATAATGTATTGATCATCCAAGTTATCAGGGTAAGGATACTATATATATAATTTGCAAACTATGCCGAACAGACCTTACTCTGTCCATCACTATTATACCTCCTATACCCCTACTTGTATTTGATTTATTACTGGAGACTCACTATTTATAATTCCTTAGTCAGGAATTTTTATTCTTACTTCCCATACTACCTTTAAGCACAAGTCAATAATTTGTTCAAGCGTCTCATTTTACATCCAAACGCCACCAAATTATCAATACCTATCTTTTTTTTTTTCTTCTTCTAACTTTGCACTTTCAATTGGACAAGACTTAGTAGTGTGCAATAAGTTAGTTATTGTCAGCTTGAGAGAGTCCTTCCAAAGATCTCTATTACTGGCTTTTTAGATTGAGAAAAATATCTAATATTTTTCCCTTTTTTTTTTTTTGCTCTTAACAATTTTAGCTTTTGACAAATCCATAGTCATTTTCTTCTCGGGCACTATAGGGCCTAGAAACACCATCTCTTTTCAGCGGAAATTTGGACTTTTGTGATTTTTCCTCTTAGTTTCTCATTAGATGACACTCCAACATACTTATACTATTTCCCATAATATAAGTCGTAATTGGATTGTAGTATCCTTTGCTTATGTTGTGCCTTGAATTCCTTTATGTTGCATGAGTGTATTTTCTAATCCCAACACTTATCAAAAACTTGTATAGTCCTTGACATGCCATGACATTCTTCAATATATGTTACTTTGGTCCTAATTGTGTCTCACTTTTCTCCTGTCTCTAAGTGAGGCTTTCTTAACATTTTCTCATTGAGCTATACTCCACACCATTGTTGTTGCATCAGTGGGTATTTGGAATCTAGGGATGTCACCCTTGAATGCTAATTCCTCCTCTTTCTCAAGTTTTGAATTTGCGATCTACTCTCTATAGTTGTTTGTTGTACACCCGCCACAAAGCTGCATCCACAATCTCTTAGTTGTGTAGTTGTGATCAATTCCGAGTAGTCACCCTCTTAGTTGTCTCTCATTCATGTTGTACCCAAATTGTTAGCCGTGCCTGGACCTTTTTTTGTCTTTCTCCTTTGAAAATGTCTCTGTCGAAGCCATACACATTTTTCTCTATTATCTCCTCCACCAAGTAGATGACCTTGAGTTTAAAGTTTACAACTTTCCTTCGGTAATCTAGTATTTGTTGATGCTCTGCTTATCTCTTAGTGTTTAAGATACCTTCATAAGTTATTACCTCTAGTAATTTTATCATGTCTCTTTCTAACTTCTCATTTTGGATTCTATTCAGCACACTACACTCCTTTCTATATGATGGCATCGTCCTCTCCTGACTCATTTCTATAACATACTTATCTCCAATGTCTTTGCATACAGTACTCATACTTCTTACCATCTAACTTAAGAGTGTGTAACTTATAGAATATCCAACAAGATAGTACTTTTTCCTTAAAGATCTATTATTTCATCCTTCTTAAGTAGGTTTCGTAAATTATACTGTCCCAGTCTGGTATAACGTCTACTATTCTAAGTCATCCCTACTTCCTATATGTTGGGCTTCCATTCATGGCTAGGTGTAGAGACCGCTTCTTCAACCATTCATAGATAGGTGAAAATATATGCGTCGGTACTTAGTTGGCTATTGGTACATTTCATTATGTGCTTCAAGTTCCACTACTAATGTTGGTGATATTTTGCTGAGCCTGTGAAAACTCTTCAACAAATTGTCTTAGTCATGCTCGTAGTCCTTCCAATACCTCTATTAGATCGTTAGCCTTAACTATTATTGGGTTTTCTAGAACATCAACCATCTGTGGGTCAGCGGAATACACATCCTTAGCCCCCACCTCTATTGGTCGTTCTTTTCACATTGATTCTAACTGATCTTCTAGTTTCATGTGTGAGCTCTTACAAGAAAGGTTAATTTAATAGAAACAAAAGAGTTCAATTATAGGGAGAGAAGATTCCATGAATATATCTAAACTTAATGTTGTCAAGCTTAACTAGTAATATTCTATTTATCAAACAAAGTCTTATGAATTCCTAATATAATTTATTCTAAATTTTCAAGAAAGGAACAATGTCCTTCCTAGTTTCAATTCAAGACAATAAAGAAAAATAAAACCTATTCATATTCTTCATAAAAAGTGTAATCAATCATAACAGGTAATATACTCTTAATTTCTCTAAGCACCCACTACAGATGAGGCACTAATTCTAGGAAACATATTTTAACAAAAATCTATGAATCACATATAAAACTATTAATGGCAATACCAAGAAAATTAAAACTAACACTTACATAATAGTGAGAGGGTCTTTTTCAGTCTTCTGTATGTATACCGTGAGTATCCTTCGGGCTAACGGACGATCGGCTCTGATACCAACTGTAACGCCCCGATATTTTGCCTTATTTTACAAAAATACTATTTTCATGTATAATTTGAAAAGATAAAAAAATAATTTAAATACAACAGTGGATTTTAAAAAAAATCAAAATGCAACAGAGAAGGATCCTTCATTTGTAAAACAAGATACAGTAAGTAAATAATTTTAAATAATGCATTTCCATTGTGTTAGATTTATCAACTGCTTAAAATAAAACTAAGGCACCACTGGCGTTCTAGATCGTTTGTCCGCCCGTAGCCGCTCACAGTATACGTACCAGAACCGGCCACCTCACTATACATACTTCCCTGTCTAATACCTGTAGGGGGAAAGTAAGGGGGGTGAGCTAAAAGCTCAGTAAGGAAATGCTTATCAAACAATACCATATAATATCACACATACCATTAATGTATTTATTAAGTTTTAGCAATATCATACATGCTCTTTTATAACTATAACCAAATAACTGTACATATGGAAACCTTTATCATACAAGTCTATACTATTTGTTCACACCGTACACATATACAGAGATCATAACTCCAATATCATACTCATAACATAATCATATCAATACTATAGATAATAATAACATTATCACAACATTGGCATATCATAGCCATTACTTACATAACCCGGGCCTAGCCTGACCCTACAATATCCTGGGCCTAATATGCCCATATAATAACATGGGCCTATGCAGCCCTACCATTGTTATAGGATAGGGTATCTCTATATTCAACAGTAACATCACTGTATCATACCCACCATAACAATCTCATACACGACTCAGTAAAATGTAGGGTAGGGTATCTCTACATTCAACGGCCTTATCCCGTATCATACCCCACCATGGTCCCTCACTTTACCTGAGACGTTAGCATACAACATATAACATACAACATAAACCATACACCATACAACATACAATACACAACATACAACATACAACATATACCAGTCATACAACCATAATCTATGTATCAATTCACAAACTCATATTGTGTCCATACCACACATTCTCAGTACCATATACATATTCATAAAAACAAATCATAAGTCATATTTCAATACATAAAGAATTTAAATTTATGTAGATAAACACATACAAAACTATCTAATTTCCTTACCTCAAATCCCGCTGCTTAAACTTGTTATCTCGTCACTACTACCTATAATAACACATGGGTCAAGGCCCTAACATTAAAATTCACACTCTTACAGTACAGCAGAAAGAATACTATTTTTGACCAATAACTACACGAATTCAGTAAAAGTTTCCTTCATAAAAATTATAGGAAATTCAATTATCTTTCCAACGATATATAGATCATTAAAAATGAATTAAAACTGAGGGAGTTATGATAGTTTTACTGAAACTATTTCTGAGAAGGAATATGGAGTCACGAATCACAGGAGACATCGGAAATACAAAGTTTTGATACTGAAATATTCCAAATCAGAGAATACTCTCTTCATAAAAGTTTTAGAAAATCAAATTCTCTTTCTAATGACACTAAAATATTTAAAATCGGAGTTATAACATAAGAGATATAGATATTATACCGAAACAGTTTTCTAGAAATCCTGAAACAAATGGATTTCAAACTACAGCAATAAAATAATAATTTTGACTTAGAATAATCAATAATTAGTGAATGATTTCTTCATAAAACATTTGGAAAATTGAATTATCTCTTCAACAGTACCAAGATCGCTAGAATCGGATCATTATTCAGAGAGATATTAGGATTTTACTGAAACAACTTATATAGAAAATATGAAAAACGATTTACAACAAACAGCGTAAAAATACTAATTTTTGACATAGATAAATTTCGATTCAGTAAAACCTTTCTTCATAAGAATTATAGGAAATTTAATAAGCTTTCTATAGACACCAAGATTGCGAGAATCAGATGAGTATTTAAAGAGATATGACAGTTTTACTCAGACATGTTTCATTCTGAAAAATAAGAAAAGGAGACCTACGAAAATTCTCCTATTGTGATCAATAAATAAGTAAATGTAGAGTTTCTTACCTCAAATACATCAAGCTACTTGGATCGATAGACATAAGATGATGGTGATCAAAGATGAGAGTGAAGAGTGGTATAGATTTGGCTAAGGATGTAATGGAAAGATGACTTGAAAATTTTTAGGGTTAGTCTTGCTCAGATAGGTGGGAAGAATAGAACGATATAATTTTAGGGTTAATGAAACCTATACTATTCTGACTCTTATTAGCTTTAGTTTTATGAATAATAATAATATTAACATAATAACAATAATAATATGATAAATTATTAAATAAACAAATATATAACTTTTAAATTTAAATTGTAAGCTCTCAATCTCGTAACTTTAGGGCTTAGTTTTGACCTATAAAAATTACGAATTCTAATATAGTTATTTCTACAAAATTTATAGATCTTTAAATTATCTTTCCAACGCCACTGAAATCACCTCAATCCGAGCTCTAGAACTCCAGATATGATCATTTTAGTAAAACAGTTTTTAATCCTGCGAATTTATCCAAACCTACGAATTTTTAACATTAATTAATTAAACTCACTAAATATATTATAAAACCCTAATGGACCTTCATATTGGGCTTTAATTAAACGATTACTTACTCTGCAAAAATACCATAATATTTTACTTTCGTAGTTAATACAACTTTAACTCTCTCTAGAAAATTGGTACAACTACTCTAAGCAATAATATCAACTCACTAACAACACAAAGAAACAAGATAATTATCCTCGCTCAATTAATATCAAAAAAAAAAAAATTAAATACTATTTTAATCTGGATATTACATTCTACCCTCCTTAAAAGAAATTTCGTCCTCGAAATTTAACTTACCAACACTCGGGGTGTTGAGTCGTCATGTCTTTCACCACTTACTGCATTACCTCATTATCTACCATATATATATGGACCCAATAAACATGCATTTAACCTATGTCTTATCGGTCAATCCATAACACATAAAATATACACAACTTAATTAAGTATTATTATTTCTCTATACACTACTTTAAATACCAAAATATACTCCATCATAATAACTTACATATACATACTTTGAATACATAAGTTTTGCAATCACATGCTCGTAATATATGAAAAGTTTTTCTTTCTCTTATGGCCATCCTTACATGCCATTAAGAGTGAAATTATTTATTCTTCTATGAGCATCCTTACATGCCATTTAGAGTCACAGTATTTATTCTCTAAATGAACATCCTTACATGTCACTTGAGAACACATTAAACAATACAAAATAACAAACACAAAGAGTAGGGTAAAAGATCTTATGCAAACTTCTCTTTAATTATTCCCATTCTCTCGTTGAATGTTATTACAGACTAAAATCTTACTCTCTCTCTGTCTTTTTTTTTTTTCCACTGTAAAGCTACGGTGTCATTCTTGCAGTTTCATAGTTGTTACTCATCGATAGATACTTTTTCCATGGCACTTGGAAATAAACATGGAATCTCTTTAAAAGGTCTTCTATGTATAAATATTTAACTATCTATCCGACCACCTTTTTGTCTAACGTTCACTTCTTAATTTCCTTTATCCATGCATTCGTTGCACTTGTCATGACTTCCCATTTTCCAAGATAATCGTTTTTGGATCCTTTTGTTGTCTGATTTTTGTATCACTCTATTGTATTTTCTTTGCTAATCTCTCTTATGGTGCTTGGTCCTCCATTACCCCCTTCAATCAAGTTGACTTGATTATGAGATTAGCTAGTTTTCTATACTAACTTTTATCTACTTTGGTATTACATCGATATAGTGATGAAGTTTAAATCTGTAATGCCGATAGATTCTGATAGTTATGTTCAATGATTGATTCTTCTAATATACCAGCCATCTGAGGTATCACATAACTTCATACTTATCATAGCATTGATTATTCCAGCCATATTCATATCCTATATATATTGTAGCCTTCTTTAATTCACCAAAAAAAAAATATCTCAACTTCTTAATTGTACCTCTAAATCTTCCAAATCTCTTAAACATACATTCCAATACTGATTATTTACTTAAGACTATAACATATATGTATTAAAACATAGAAAGCACACTAATAACCCCTTTAAAATAAGTTCAATCCTACCATAGCTTATCGTAGCCCAACTATTTATTATTTGTTGACTTTTAACAATAAGTCAACCATACCAATCTCATAATGTATTGATCATCCAAGTTATCAGGGTAAGGATACTATATATATAATTTGCAAACTATGCCGAACAGACCTTACTCTGTCCATCACTATTATACCTCCTATACCCCTACTTGTATTTGATTTATTACTGGAGACTCACTATTTATAATTCCTTAGTCAGGAATTTTTTATTCTTACTTCCCATACTACCTTTAAGCACAAGTCAATAATTTGTTCAAGCGTCTCATTTTACATCCAAACGCCACCAAATTATCAATACCTATCTTTTTTTTTTCTTCTTCTAACTTTGCACTTTCAATTGGACAAGACTTAGTAGTGTGCAATAAGTTAGTTATTGTCAGCTTGAGAGAGTCCTTCCAAAGATCTCTATTACTGGCTTTTTAGATTGAGAAAAATATCTAATATTTTTTCCTTTTTTTTTTTTTTTGCTCTTAACAATTTTAGCTTTTGACAAATCCATAGTCATTTTCTTCTCGGGCACTATAGGGCCTAGAAACACCATCTCTTTTCAGCAGGGCTGGACTTTGTGATTTTTCCTCTTAGTTTCTCATTAGATGACACTCCAACATACTTATACTATTTCCCATAATATAAGTCGTAATTGGATTGTAGTATCCTTTGCTTATGTTGTGCCTTGAATTCCTTTATGTTGCATGAGTGTATTTTCTAATCCCAACACTTATCAAAAACTTGTATAGTCCTTGACATGCCATGACATTCTTCAATATATGTTACTTTGGTCCTAATTGTGTCTCACTTTTCTCCTGTCTCTAAGTGAGGCTTTCTTAACATTTTCTCATTGAGCTATACTCCACACCATTGTTGTTGCATCAGTGGGTATTTAGAATCTAGGGATGTCACCCTTGAATGCTAATTCCTCCTCTTTCTCAAGTTTTGAATTTGCGATCTACTCTCTATAGTTGTTTGTTGTACACCCGCCACAAAGCTGCATCCACAATCTCTTAGTTGTGTAGTTGTGATCAATTCCGAGTAGTCACCCTCTTAGTTGTCTCTCATTCATGTTGTACCCAAATTGTTAGCCGTGCCTGGACCTTTTTTTGTCTTTCTCCTTTGAAAATGTCTCTGTCGAAGCCATACACATTTTTCTCTATTATCTCCTCCACCAAGTAGATGACCTTGAGTTTAAAGTTTACAACTTTCCTTCGGTAATCTAGTATTTGTTGATGCTCTGCTTATCTCTTAGTGTTTAAGATACCTTCATAAGTTATTACCTCTAGTAATTTTATCATGTCTCTTTCTAACTTCTCATTTTGGATTCTATTCAGCACACTACACTCCTTTCTATATGATGGCATCGTCCTCTCCTGACTCATTTCTATAACATACTTATCTCCAATAATTTCTCAAGAATCATTCACCATATTATAATGGGTAAGTTGTGTTTTAACTTTTTTTTAGATATTAGGAATAGTATGTAGTTCGTTTAATATGTGTGTGGTCTTTGTTTAAACTGGTGTTATTTTGTTATGTTTTAGCTTGAATTGCTAGACTTAGTTTTCTCTCAAAATCTGAATTTTTTGTAGTTTATCGATTGATTATCGATAGGATATCGATAAAATATCAATGATAATTGATATGAAAAAAAGGGTCATGGATGACGTTTATCGATAGGATGTCGATTACTTGTTGACATATTGTCGACAATCCAACAAGAATTAAATCAATTAAGCATTGTTTGTTGACAGTATATCAACATTATGTTGATAATATTCAAAAAAAATATTTTTCTGAATAAATTGACGATAATTTGTTGATTGTTTGTCGATACTTTATTAATGACTTGACGATGGTTTGTAAAATTTCAGTTTGTAATCATATTTGTTATTTGTCAAAATATTGTTGATAGGATGTCGATAGAATATCAACAAGATTATAAAAATTGGCTAAAACAAGTAAATTCTTTTAAACATAAATAAAGATGAAGTAATCAGGATAACAATCATAAACTTTAAAAGTAACCCCTAAATGTTAAATTTAAAAGTCTCGATAGTTTGGGTGATTCATGCAACACATGTACAACCACCTAGGAGTGGTCAGTTCACACTACAAAAAAAAGGATATTCAGCTACAAAAAAATTGGTAGCAAATAATGCCTATTTAGTAGCTATTAAACTTTTTGCTACGAACTTTTTTTGGTGGCTACTTCGTAGCTAATACTCCGTTGGTGAAAGTTTTTTGCTACCAAGACAATTTGTAGCAAATTTGCTACTAATATTTTTGTAGCAAAAAAGGTCAAATCTAGTAGCGAAATAATTACTTTGAAAGACAACTAAAACTTTTTTGCTACTACATTTTGGTTGCAAATCTCTTTAAAATTGGTAACAAATACAACTTTAGTACTTAAAAATATAATAATTTTGCTACTGAAATTTTGTTGCAAAATAAATTTAAATTGAATGATATGTGATTTTCCAACCAAATTTATATTTAATATTTAATTTCAATTATTCCATTAATGTAAAATTTCTAATTATATATTTGTAGAATAATTAAAATATCAAAACTTACTTTAATAGAATTAATAATAACTAATATATATACAAATTCAACTAGTAAATTGTTGATATATAATACAAAATCTGTAACATAATTTAAAATATATAACATACACAAATCTATAAAAATCAAATCAATCTTGGATGTTGGCTTATATCCGACCTCTGTTAGTACTTCCTCAAACATTTTTTTTTTGCCCAAAATAATTTCAACTCTCTTTATGTTATTCCTTTCACTACAAGACTAACTATTGCCTTCACCACAAGTGTCCTTTACCATCAAGTCTAGTACAGCTGAAGACAACAAGTGTACTATGTAGTCACCAAACAACCAATTAGGATAAAAATGTTCGCTGGATGAATGGTCAAGAAGCAATTGCATTATGTGAAACACTATCTCCAAGTTTCAACTTATACTCCTTCCGAGCTTTATAAGCCATTACAGCATCATTGAAAGCTTAAAATTGTATTAATTAGCTAGATAAATAAATCTACTTTAGTCCTCACGGATGTAGTCAAGATTCACCTCTGCAAGGACTTGTAGAGCACCACTGTCACATACTTGGCGAGAAACCGATGTGTTGTACCTAGTGCAACCACGGATGGGCCGCCAATCCTCCCTTTTTGCATGTAAAGATGGTTGAGGACCACATGTTGAGGACGTGACATAGGCGGTGGAATCTCCGTGTATGATGACGGTGCAGGCAAATTAAGCAATGTCATTTGTAGGTGGGGAGGAACCATTGGTGGCTCCTTTGAAAAATCATCGGCTGCAAGTTGCAGGTTGTTGTAACTTGAATGCGGGACTGGGGTGGTTCAAAACCAGATATGCTTTCAATGTCTTCCGGAACATAATCCTGCAAGTCTAAGATAAGCTCTCTTTAGTGATTAACTACGCACCCGCCCGAGCTCCAAATAAAACTTTCAAGCACAAGCATGGTACACGGAGAGGATGATCCTCCATTTACTGCTTATGTATTTACATTATTATAATACAAATCTGCCAGAAACTTTAAAAAAAATCACCTTTGGAATCAACTGCCGGAGCTTTTTGGGAACCAAACCAGTGGAGGATTTTCTTTTCAATAGGGCCAAAAAAACCAAATCACAGAAGTTCAAATGCTCTTTCACAATAATTGGCGTAATCTACAATACTACACATACAAATAAACCTGCAAAAACAAAAACAAAAACAACAAAATAAAAGCTGACCCTAAACAAAGATGCCAAACCGACCGTAATTACAAGTTGTTCAAGGTCTGCAAGTAATTGTTGGCCCAATGGAACTATGTCCACACAAGAAGAGAGACAAATCACAGCCTGATTAAATAAGTACAATGCAGCTAGCTTCACAAGGTTGCCAGTAAGAAAATTGTTGCAACTTGTTTTGTTATGATTCACGATGAGATTTTGCGATCTGTGTTGGTAACTTGTAGAAGAATTACAAACTAAGCTTTACGTCTGTTGCTACGTAACAGAGCACATATGCTCATATGTGCTAGTGGAGGATTTTGCTCCAGCACAAAGAACCTTGCAACTATCCATATTTTTAGGTCGATCAAACTAAGTTCCAGATTGCTTACTGATACTTATACATTTAAAAATAAGTATTTAAAAATCTATATTTAAAAATCTAGTAATCTATTTTTAAATTAAAAATTATACCTATACTAACACAAATGTAGAACATTTTAGTTATAGAATATTGAATTTAGTTTATTCAAAAATAAAAAATAAAATAAAAACGTATATACAACATACTGTACAGAGTAATTTAAATTTAAATTTCCAAAAAGATAGTATCCCATAAAACAAGGGAGAAAAGATAACAGAATTACTATTTCAAAAATTAAAATTTGAATTTGATTTTTCATATATACGTATGTATGTACTATACATTAATATTTATCATCATTTTTTTCATTACTCTATTCACAGTTAACAATTTTCACTTATTTTTTTTCTCTCAAAAGAATCTCAATTTGCCTCAACAGTCTCAACAAATCTGAAGATCAATTCACATAGTTGTTAAGGTATGAGCTAAATGATATTTGATATATATATCATGATTGACATTATAATCTTGCATTGATTAGATTGTTAATTAAAAAATTATTTCAGGTGTTTCAACTGGTTAGGTGTTTCAAAGAATTTCAAAAAGGATACAAGGAATCAGTACATACAAACACAATCAGGTTTGAATAAATTTCTATCCTATTTCACTAAAACAATATGCATTGAAACCAACTAGGAAATATAGAATTGATACGGCGCCATTCTCTATTGCTTTCTGCATTATTACAATAATATTTATCACATTCAAAACATAACCTAATAATACAGTGTTTACACAACACACTCCTTTAAAAGGGGTGAACCATGCACCCTTAATTGTTTCAGATTTTTTTTTAATAGTCATGGTGTAGTTATTTAAAAGAAGCTATCCAACCATTAGACATCGCAACGAAAGAAAAAACAGAATCATGTGAGGTTTTCAGTACAGGAAAATAATATAATTTAACCCAACAAGCCCCTGGAAAGAAACACTAATATATAGGGAAGAAGATAAATTCATTTAATACCATGAGACTATGATATTTATAAAACTAAAGCTCTTTTGATAAAATATGATTAAATAACGTATATATGAAAATGTAACTGAAATTTAAAAGACTCCAATAAGTAATATCCCAACGTATTAAATTATACAAAATAGCATTTTTTTTCCCTCCTTTTGTATTACAAAAACAATAGTCTCGTAGTTGAGAATCCCTTGTATACTTTCAAAATAAAATTAAAGGACAAAAATAAAAAAGAAAAATCATTTCCATGATTCAAAAAATTTCACACTCATTCATCATCTTTTAAAAACCCACATATAAATATATATGATTCACACGTGAAATGATTTTCGTAGCTATACTATACACACACACACTCTTCATCACAAATTTATATGTACATATTTCATTGTTTTTGTTGTTATATAATAAACATGTATTAAATTCCCAGTTGTACCAAAAATTCTAACTAGTAGTGTTAGTGTCCAAAAATAGCATTTCATCAACATCTCCGCCTTAACCAAAACCCAAAACCCAATCTCAACACTCTCAAACTAACCACCACCACTCCTCCCCTCTTCTCTCTCTCTCTCTTTCTCTCTCCATTTTTATTATGACCGTTGGATTCAAAATCTCCCACTTGCCATGAGATTTCACTCCATTTTTATTATGACCGTTGGGTACAAACACAAAACATAGGATATGGTAGGGATACCTGGAAAACTTTGATGAGCTTCAGCTCTCCTCTACGCCTATTCAAAACCTTTAAGTTCAGCAAGGGTCCCATCATCATTGAAAACTGCATATCGCTTCTTAATGAAAATTCCCTCTTCTTTTGAAGCTGGAATAATCATTGCCTGCATGAAACCAATATATTAGTAACAAAATATGGAAATGTTGAACTATAATTGATATCACACTCCATGTCACCTTGTATGGCCCATCCACTTCAAATTCAATTGAGCATTCACTATGAGTTGTATAAGATTTGGCCAAGGGATCTGTCAAGGTCTGTTAAGAGAAAAGTGTTAGTAGGTTTTTGTCAAACAATCAAGCTTAAATTGCTCCTTTGCAAATTCGCTTTCTGTTTCTTTTTTCCTAAATGAATAAACATTTGAAACAGACAAAAAATGCGGTGTAATGAAAGCTACCCCTTTTACCAGTTTTTTACTCGTCTTGGGGTATCATGCCTTCTTCTGCTTCTTCCCCGTAGTTAGCACACTGAGCCCCTCCTCCGTTAACATGTCACCTGCTCGGAGGTCCTCCAAAAGTTTCCTTTTCGAAACCGGTTTTAGAGCAGGTGAAGATAACTTAGCTTTGTGCATCATTGTTTCATGGAAACTCCGTACAATCGACAATGGACGCTGCTTGTACGCCACCGCACCGCGCCGCGGTCAACACCATGGGATCTTTGAAATTAGCCTCAAAGGTCACTTCAATTCAAGATTTACTTCCATTTCTTAATTCCTCTTTCACTCAGATTTATTGACATCGATGCATTGCAAGAGATTTTGTTGGATATCTTTAATTGAACTGTATTGATTCTCGTTGGTCAATTCTTAGTGGTTAATGTTGAACGGATCATAAATACAGAGAAAGATTTAGACTTTGAAGAATTTGATACGAAATGATGTCGAAATTGCAGAAAGCCATGGTCTTTTCCCTTCCAAAACCTAATCCATTTGCTTTGCAACGTTACCTTCTTCTACTTAGCTCGCAAGGGACAGAGACAACTGTTGAGATTGAACCCCGCAAGCAAATTCAGCGGCAATCTGATTACGAGACGACCCAGCAGGACATAACTCAGGTGAGGAAGATTCTCCATAAAAGGTTATTCTCTTCAACCGAAGAAGTAGCTCAAGATCTTAATAGGTGTGGTTTAACTTTGTAACCAGACGAGAGGGAGAGATTGAGAGCGATTTTAGGTTTAGGAATTTAGGCGGCACGATCGATATCAGGTTTAGGAATTTAGGAATTTAGGAATAAGCTGTGATAGATCGATTTTAGGTTTAGCTTTTGGGAGTTTAGGGTTTGTGTGTGTTAAAGCTAGCTGCTAGCTTATTCCTTCTTATTTTATTTATTATTATTATTTTTTAAAAATTAAACCTTTTACTAGCCTTAAAAATATTAGGAAAATTTACCCTAATACTATTATAAATAATTACTAATATATAATTTTCAAAAAAAAAAAATAATTACTAATATATGATGCATAAACCTATACCCACTTTTTCATATTAAATAATTTAAATAACCACATTTAAAATTTCATTAAAAAAAAACTACAATTAAAATTTAATTACTATTTTATTGGACCTATTTATTTAGTAAAATATGTATTTATTTTCCATTTTTATACTTTAATTTTTTTTTTTTGTACATTTTTTTTTCTTCAACAGAATTAATAACATCTAAATCTATATCTTTTAAGATTCTTATATATTATGTGGTAGCTACTTTTTGAATTTCAATTTATAATACTTAATGGTAGATATTTTTTTTTTAATTTGTATACTCTTATTACATAAATTATACCTCTTGGTAACCCACATATATATAGTATAAATTAATCAATTTAAAGTAAAACTATTACCTTTTAGTATCCAACTAAAATAAAAATTATACCAAATGATTTCTATATAAAAAATATTAATCTATACTTAATAGTATCTAAATTAAAATAATAATCTGTGCAAAAAAAAAAATTAAAACAAAAACTACTAATTAGTATCTAAACAAATATTTTTGTAAATCTCATTTATATTTGGTCTACTATGTTTTTAATATTTTAAATTTTGATTTAAATGTATTAGTTTTATAAACAAAAATTTAAGTGTTTATTAAGTCGGAAATTCAAACTCTTACATTTCTCTCGCTATGGACATTGTTATTTAAATTTCTTACTTCCAATGTTAATCTATAGATAGGTACTTCTTTTCCTTCTACCATAATTTATAATTGGTATTGCCCTAGTATTCTTCACATTAATATTAAATATTTTTTGCTGTAGTATAATCCATCGTGTTTATCGAAAGATAAAATAAAAAATGATAGATAAGAAGTGGATTTTCCAAGAGAATAGATTATCGGTGGAGTATTTCAACGGACTTAAGAATTTTCTTAAATTATCATCCTTTCACTTGAATGATGAAAATAAGATTCGATGTCCATGTGTTTCATGTATGAACTTATACTATTATGACTTGGAGACAATTGAGCGTCATATATTTGTAAAAGGATTTTATACAAAATATGTTCTATGGGAGTTTCACGGGGAAGATATCACAGGAATACATGAGGATCAAGAGAATGCAGAATCAAACGTTGAGGAAGACAACACATTATATGATAGTGATGATGAAGATGATGACGATATGATACCAGCATTAGAGGATTTATCTAATCAATCTCATAGAAATAGTGATTTTGTGAACCTTGGAGATTCAAATGGTGACAACAATGCAAGGAATTCATTGCCTAACTTATTTGATGAAGCTGAAAAGGAGTTGTACCCCGGATGCACGGTATTCTCAAGCTTAACATTTATTGTTAATCTAATGCACATTAAAGTGATGTGTGATTGGAGTAACAAATCATTTGATCTGCTATTGGACTTACTTTGGAAAGCATTTCCCAAAGACAATAAGATTCCACGGTCGTATTACGAGGCTAAGAAAATGTTGCGTGATCTTGGTTTAAGATATGAAACCATTCATGTGTGTAAGGACAATTGTGCTTTATTTTGGAAAGAGAATGAAAATGCTGAAAGATGTCCTGTATGTGATCATGAACGATACAAATTTCAAGGAACTAAAGGCAAGAAGATCCCATACAAAAAGATGCAATATTTTCCCATAACTCAACGTCTACAACGACTTTTTATGTCTCGCCATACATCAACTGATATGAGGTGGCATAAGGAAGAACGTGTTGATACTGATGGTGAACTTAGACACCCAGCTGATGCAGAAGTCTGGAAGGATTTCGATCGACAATATCCTAATTTTGCAAAAGAAACTAGAAATGTTAGGTTGGGATTTGCAACAGATGGATTCAATCCATTCGGTGATTTATCAAACGCACATAGTATGTGGCCAGTGTTGCTAATGCCATATAACATGCCTCCATGGAAATGTATGAAACGAGAATTCGTAATGATGGCATTACTAATTCCAGGACCCAGTGCTCCAGGCAAAGACATAGATGTCTTTTTACGACCTCTAATTGATGAGCTCAAGGAATTATGGGAAAATGGGGTGCGTACTTTTGATATTGTTGACCAAGAATATTTTACAATGCGTGCTGCAGTATTATGGACGATTAATGATTTTCCGGCATATGGTACGTAATGCAGGTATAGCACTCAAGGGTATAAGGCTTGTCCTGTTTGTGAGGAAGACACATCTTCATTTCGAGTAAGAGGAAAAACATGTTTCATGGGTCATCGTCGATATTTGAGTCTGAACCACCAATGGCGCAAGGATAAAGAGTACGATGGCACAATTGAAAGACGTTCGGCTCCAAGAATTTTAACAGGAGATGAAATCTTGGACAAAGTAAAAGGTTTATGGAAATGTAGGCCAGGGAAAAATGATAAGATCATTAAGGAAGATAAGCAACAAATGAAGGATGCATCTTATGAAAACAAAACAAACTGGAGGCGAAAAAGTATTTTGTGGGAGTTAGAATACTGGCCTAAGTTAAAACTAAGACATAATTTGGATGTGATGCATATTGAAAAAAATATATGTGAGAGTGTTGTCGGTACAATATTTAGTATCGATGGGAAGTCTAAGGATACTGAAAAGGCAAGACTTGATTTACAAGACTTAAATATTCGGAAGCAGCTGCACATGAAAAAGAAAGGGAATAAATGGTTGAAACCAGTAGCATGTTATACACTATCGGCAAAGGAACGACAAGAATTTTGTACGTTCATAAAATCTGTAAAATTTCCTGATGGATATGCAGGAAATATTTCTCGAAATGTTAACATGAAAGATGGAAAATTATTTGGGTTGAAAAGCCATGATTGTCATATCTTACTGCAAAGGTTGTTACCTATTGGTTTAAGGCCATATTTGAATAAAAAGGTGATGGATGCAATTGCTGAGTTATCATTGTTCTTTAGAAAACTATGTGCGAGGACATTAAATGTGAAAGACTTAGATGAATTGGAAGAGGGCATTGTACTTACCTTATGTAAATTGGAAAGTATTTTTCCTCCTGCTTTCTTTGATGTGATGATTCATCTTGCGGTGCATTTGCCATTAGAAGCTAAGTTGGGAGGTCCAGTACAAATGCGATGGATGTATTCAATCGAAAGGTATCATAAAGTGTATTTTAGTTAAATTTGTATTATTCGATAATTGTTGAGTACAATATTTTAAAATTATTCATTGAAAACATAATAAATTTCAGGGAATTAGGTCATTTAAAGAAATATGTAAAGAACAAAGCTCGACCTGAAGGTTGTATTGCTCAAGGATACATTATTACCGAGGCATTAAATTTTTGTTCCATGTATCTTCGTGGAATAGACACCCGTGGCCCTACTCGTGGGGATGGAGTTAGACGTTCATCAAAAAATGATACAAGTAAGAAAATAATTTCTTATAGGAAAGGTGAACTTAGAGTGTATGGGCCAAATGCAACTATATTTGGAAACACTGTTGGTGTAAAAGTACGTCATCATGCTCCACTTCAGTATAGTGGTTGGGCCAAAATTCCTCCAGAAGATAAGAAAGCAGTATATGCTCGCATCATGGTATACATATTTATAGTACAATTTTTATGTACATAAAGCTATAATTTTATAATTCATTTAATAATTATCTTTTTTTTAGGACATCTTTGACATAGATTTTAAAAAAGATCCATACCTCGAAACTATTTGCAATCACTATTGTCAAGAGAGATATAGGGGCTACCGTAACAAATGCCACAGTAAATACAAATCTCTTATCGAGGAAGGTAAAAATCCATTAGAAAATCGACCTAAAAAGTTGGTGCTAACAGACGAAGACTGGGAATGGATGTGTAAAAACTGTTTTTCTAATGAAGAATGGAAGGTATCATAATATTTCTTCAATTTGTACACATTTAATACTTTTAAGTTCTTAATACTGACATGAAATATGTTATGTAGAAAAAGTCAGCTGCAGGTTCTAAAAATAGAGCAAAAGTTTCTTTTATGCATTCTGGTGGAACAAAATCCTTTATTCAATACTTACATGAAGAGGTAGTATTTTTTTTTTTTGTATAATAGCATTAAAATATTATTATATTTTAATTTTATTTATTATTTAAATGTATTACAGAAATCAAAACAAAGCATAGGTGATGAAGTACAACAACAAACTATGAAGTGTGGAGAGATCGAAATGTTTCGAAAAACTCATTATACGATTGAGAATGGATGGATCAATGAAATAGCCAAGGAAAAATATGTATGTTAACTTTAAAAGTTAATAATTTTATTTAATCGTTTTTGTAAAAGTAATAAATCATTATTTTATTGTTATTGTAGAATGAAATGGTTGAGTTGCGACGAGACAAACTTATTCAATTTGAAGATGGCTTGCTACTAGTAGTTGATGAGGCTGCTATATATAGGCAGGTGTTAGGTGAAGGAAAATATGGTTGGTTACGAGGTTTAGGTCCTACACCTGGAAAAAAGATCTCAGTGGAATTATCATCCAAACATAAAGAGATTGAAGAAGAACGTTTGGACAAATTAGAGAAAATCATTGAAGATCTAAGGAAGGATCAAGATAATAATGTTGCAAGAATCGTTCAAGAGAATATGAAAATATTCTATGAATCACAACAAGGCAGATTATTAGAGGAACGATCATCAGAGTCACCAATCAGAATTCCATCAATGGTTTTATTAGAACATAAATTTACTCTCACATATTTTTTTTTCATGTCTTTAAAATAAATTATAACAATTTTTTTTTTTTGATTCAGGATAAACAAAATAGTTTTTTCACGCAACTGGAGCCAAGTAAAGAAAAAGATCAACCCTCATCTTCACAAAAACCCACTAAATCGTCCTCAAATTTAGAAGAAGTGCGAGATTCTCCAATTAAATTTGAGATTCCTAAGGACACTCCAAAGGGTGTAAAAGCTGCATTACTAGCTGTTCGATTTATAAAAGCTTCACACACTTTTTCCATGGTGATGGACCCAGAAATTTTGGATAATGATGAATATTTACATATTTCACCTATTGATGTAATTCATCTAGGCACTATGAAACGGATTGGAGCTGCTTGCATAGTATTTTACATTAGGTAAAAAATTTATCTTTAAATTACACTTAATGCACTAAATAATATTTTTTCCTTATTAATCTAATTGTAATATTTAGGATCTTACATGAAAAGTTGGTGAAGGCAAATCGAGCACAATATTTTCGTTTCTTTCATCCAATTTTAGCTTTGGATTCATGTCGAAGCACAAAATGCAATGACAATGGCGAGATCGCATGGAAGGAACGAAGCGAGGACAATTTTGGTTGCTTTCTCGTTAATGCGGGTAAGAATTATTTAGTTAACTATTTATGTTATCAATATATTTGACTTACATATAATATCTTACTTTGGTGGTCAACAGAGACCATTGGATGCTAGCAATTATTGATGTATTGCGTGAAACATGTTATTGGCTTGACTCAATTGGATTACCCCCGCCTAATAAAATTAAATCTCTAATGGCAATGTAAGTTAAATAATATTATGGTTTAGTCTAATTTAATTTTTATTTTTTAAATTATTTTAATATTTCTTTTGTTTATTAGGACTTTTGATTACTACAATGCTTCCAGTAATAGGCAGCCAAAAAAGTCTGGCATTACATGGAAATCTATAAAAGTAAGTTGTAAAATAAAATTACATTAATATAACAATGTAGTAATTATTCTATAAATTTTAAAATATTTTTGTGTTTTTATTTCATAAATATGTGCAGTGTCCTCAACAAATATCGGATTTTGAGTGTGGATATTATGTAATGAGATACATGCGTGAATTTTGCATGAATTCTAGACCTATCAATTGGCTAACCACTCAAGTAAGTTATATATATATATATATTTGGGGTATATACACTATGATAAAATATTTTTCTATTTTATTATAAATACTACTATATGAACTAATACTTACCTTACTCATTGCAGTGGAATGGGAAAAAAACTTATACAAAACAAGAAATTGATGAAATTCGTTTGGAATGGGCTGACCAATTTTTAGAAGAAATTACAGAAGATGGAGTGCTTTAATTGAGTGATCACAATAAAAGAAACATTGTTATTGTGTTATGCAAACCTTTCAGTTTATTAATTTGTTTTAAGGTAGTAAGTGCTTGTTTTTTTTTTTCCCTAAGATGCTTTTATCTATGTTGGTTTCTTTGAAATTTTTACTGAAGCTTATTAGAGGGTCCATCTAGTATCTTTGTTTCAACAAAGTTATATATATCCTATATGACTTATGTAGTTGTTTATTACATTATTTTTCTTTCAATTTTTTATATGGCGTTTATAATTTTTTAAATTTAGTTTATCTTGCATGTTCATTTATTATAAATTTAATTATTTCTTTTTACCTTTCTTTAATATTAGAACAAAATATAATTTATATACATATTGTTTTTTAAAAAAATATAGATTAATTTTTTTAATTTGGAGCACAAGTACAGATTTAATTATGTTTTTATGTTTACTATTCTTACATATATATTATATTATATTCTACATTTATTAATTAGTAATACATATAAAACACTTTAACTAGAAATATTTATTTGCTAGTGTAAAAATATGATATAATTTAGTAGCAATAAATTTATAATTGCAATAAATTCTAATAATATACACAAAATGCATCAACTTTATATTTTACGCCAATATAAAATTTTAGCTACAAAAAATACTAGTAGCTAAAAGTATTCATATGCCACCAAAATTTTTAGTAACAAGCATATTTAGTGTCATTTTGATTAAAACTCATTTTGCTACTAAAATTTAGTAGCAAATTTTTATTTAGTGCTCAAAATGTTAGCTACCAAAGATAATTGTAGCTAAAAATATAAATTTGCTACTAAAATATTTGGTAGGAAACTCATATAGTATTTTTTTATTAGAACTTGCTACAAATTCATTTTGCTACGAAAATTTAGTAACTAATATTAATTAACTGCTACCAACTATATTTGGTAGCTAAAATTTTGTTGCTAAAAAGTTGGTTTCTTGTAGTGTCACCTTTAACCAGATATATTTTGCAACGACGACACTCTTTGGGGAACCCTGTGGATAAAAGAGAATACCATCCATTTAAATGTGTTCGAACCATTCCAGGAGTGGCCAATTCCCTTGCCCTCATGCATGTGTCACGGTATTAAAAATAAATACGAGTGTATACACGTAGTGCTCTCCTTATTATTCGAAAGATACATGGAGGTAGACTTACGATGATACAATCAATCTCGTTGGTGATGAGAATGATTGGGTTCCTCGAGAACACATCAAGAACATAAAAGTTAGGGTACATGTGGAGAAGAAACCAATAGGTCATCCAAGAAAAAGTAATGTTGGAAGACAACAGGAGAAATGCTTCCCGTCTAGTGATAAAAGAGTGACGCTACCTCAAAACTATAGCAACTGTGGTGGTTCGGGCCACAATAGAGTAACATTCAAAGCTCGTATTTAAGGCATAAGTTTTGTGAAATAGATTTGTTATTCAAAACTACTTATTTTGTTTTGGTTTTTACTTTAAAATCAGGTTTGCTACTAGGCAATCTACTTAAATACGGAGAAATTGGTTTTTTTAACTGTAATAATACTTAAGTTATAATTCTAAAACTTTTGCAGATACTTGACCGTTAAATATTAAGTAAATTGTCACGTGGCAGTCCCTGATTGGTCCAAGTCATTACATTTTTATTTTTATTTAAAAATTAGTTTAAATAAATTAATAAGAAAATAACATGTGGATAATGACTTAACCCTTAATAGACAGGTACCTACAGAAGTTCTAAAAATGTAATTTAGTCAAAAACTAAACTTAAGTATTTATTTACAACGAAGAGTTAAACTTAGGTATATTTAAACCGTAAATTAAATTACTTTTTATTTTAATAAAAATTATAAAGAACCGCTAATCAATTGTAGGAAGTCATCATCTTATAGTATTACTAATATATCCTTATATATTATTATACATGATATATGATAGAGACAAGATACATCAAGTTGGTAGAAAAGCACTGTAAGCATTTACGTCGCTACGTTACGCAAATGGAGAGGAAAATGGGGAGCTGACTCTTTAACACCATAAGCATATATAATATTATAGTGCGTTTCGAAGTGATTGAGTTGAGTCAGTTTATATATATATATAAATACATAACATATATTTACATATATATTATGTGTGTGTGTGTGTTGCTGTGCTAAATGGCATCAGTACACCCCCAATAATAATAAGTACAAAACAATGGTTCCCAATAGGCTACCATTGGCTTGGACCATTTCTTGACCAACAGAGTAACGAAACGTCTAGTTACTTATACAGTTATTTCACACAAATATATTTACATTATAGTTCTGACCATCTTAGTTTCTTTATATTATATAAATATATAAATATATGTACAGAACGATCGATCATATGTATGCATGTGCATATATAGAGGTCAGGTCTTCATGGCAATCAATTCGATGAGTACTGATCATTAAGTTTTCTCTCTCAATTGATTATTGTGTTCATATATATATACACCTTTTTGAAGTGATATAGATGATTCTCAAGGACCTACTATGGAGACAATAATTATATGCTATCCAGTACATGTGTGTATATATAAATTTTCTCATATTTATATTTATATACATATTGAATAAATTACTATAGGACATGATTAGATAATTTTCAACGTACGTATTATTATCACAGCCAAAGGATTTGAGCATATATATACCACATAAAATTTCATGATTCTACATTTTGAAACTACATCATGATATGTAGCAGCAAAATTAATCCCTCATGCAATAATATATATTTAATTTCAAGTTAATTTGACTTTGCATATTTTTCTAATATTTTTATTCAGTGTACCGTCAATATATATAACCAAATTTATTAAGAACTTATTTGAAAGTCAATGTGTAATTAGAGTGTAGTAATTATGCTAGTAATATTACATTAAAATATGAAAAGTGTTTGTATATATGAAGTTGTAAACTTGTAATTAGATATAGATTTCTAATGAGTTGTTGGCAAATTAGTTAATAAATAGAAAAATTATATTTTCTTAATATAGTTAATATTTAAATTATGAAAAAAAATTGTAATAAAATTTATTAAAGTACTAAATTATACCTTCACGTAATAAATAAATATATAAAAATGTATACGATATTTTATTTTAATAATATAAAATAATATATATGTATATATACGATTAACACAACATCATGATCTCCACATATATAAGTGTTTTGATAGATTAATTTTGTCCTATATTTGGCTTCGTTAACTATATAATATATACCATGCAATGAAAATATTCTTTGATGAAGATCGATCGAGAGTACTTTCTCATGCACTGTGTGCTTATTATAAATATATATTAATTTGGATATGTAATTAATATCATCTATTTATATCTATTTTAAAAGAAACCTCAAGATGCCCATAATAAGAATATGCTTAAAAGTTAAAACATCAATTATATTATAGTGTTATGTCAAATTTTACAACAAGTGACTCTATTTTTTAGCAAAAGGGATCTTATAATTGTTTGATTAATTTATGATTACATGATCATAATATTATACAATATATATATAGAAAAAATGACCCCTCCATCTAATCATAATTATTACTAAGATCCCACTAATTAAGCAGCGCTTTTGCGGCCTATTAATTAATTGTTTTCTAATTTGTTATGTCATTTTAATGATTACTTCGTATAATAATATGTATTAATTAATAAACTAATAAGTAATATGATCATATGAGATTATAAGTGTTGGAGTCTCACTTTATGTATATCCATCTTAATTTATTAATTTATGCATATATGTGTTTAAAAATTTTAAATGCCCTTCACATGGGGATGGGGAGATGTTGTGTACTGTCTTTCTCTTTTGTCCATTTATATTAAGTGGCGGGACCAATGAATATAACCAACTTGGCCTACATTTTACGTATCCACTTTTAACCAAAATTTACACTAATTACTTTTTTTTTTTTTTTAAAGGAATTCATTTATAAACCCAAACGATTACAAAAGAAATGACTCCTCAGCTCGAAGAGCCTGACGAACACAAGGGGGTGAAACAAAGCTTGATCGGCTAAAATGTGAACCACATACTTGGCCTCTCTAAATATAAAAGACAAACCCATAAGGGAGGAGTGCAAAATTTACACAAATTACTTTAAATTAGACTTTTTTTACTTTTTTTATATATTTTTATGGATTTGTTTTTCAATTTTATATGTATTAGAAATAAATTGTCATATATAAGATGAATGAGCTACTCATTTCTTTAATTGTCAATTAGTTTTGAGATGAAACCTCATTTATCTTAGCTCTCTTTCATTCTAAATTCTAACAATATATTTACAGATTTTGTTTTTTTACTAATTTTTCGAAAGAAGAAAAGATATTATTTTCCCCTAATAATAATGTGAAAGCAACATTATTTTCATGTATTAGTAACCCATATTTTTGTGAAAAAACAATTAAAATTCATAAATATAGATATAAATATAAAAAAATCTACACAAATGTAATTTTTTTTATTATTTTTGTGTATCTATAAAACAACTCCTATTAATTATGTCTCATATATTTAAATTTAATAACTAATAATGTGAAAAACTATATTAACTACTCATAAGTGATAAAGCATTACTTAAATAAATATATTTATTAAACACTTAAAAATGTTTATTAATAACACTTTATGTAATGGAGAGAAGTCGATATATATTTATAGAACCACAACTGATATGAAAAGTGCTTTACTCAATTGGTAGCTAATGCTATAGTTGCTCTCTTCCTTGTTTGACCGAATTTTATAATTGTCAGTTTTCTAAGTTTCCAATTTAGTTGGTCTCCAAATCAATGTCGTTTATACTATATTATAATAAAACAATAATGATTATTATCAATTATTTCGTTCTCCATTAATATTCATAGCTCACACGTTTTAAAATCCAAAATTAGAAAGAGAGGTTATTTATTTATGAACAAACTAAGTCTAGGCAGTACTCATATATTAAACAAGTGTGGTTAATTATTAATATTATTAATGATATATAGTGTTGCATGTTAGGTAAAATCGAGGAATTCCTACATTTGCATGTGCCCAACAAAACAATGTACTACTATACCACTTTCCATCACCCACAATGACAAACATATATAAATATATATACATATATAAATACAAATATCAGTACATAATAAGACTATACTCGAAACAATATATATATATATATATTTATATATATATATGATATACTAATGTGCATATGTACGCTCCCCTATAACTAATTAAAAAAACATGAACACCTAAAATGTTGCCAGAGGAGTTATCCATTTCAATTATATGTAAACCAATTTAATGTTTAGAATTTACTTTTGATACGAGATATATCTCATTTATGTCCAATGTCTACTGATATATAACAATGTACGTATATATATATATATATATATTAAATGTGATTTCACAAGTTTATTATTGTTGATATTTATTAAATTTATTTAACTACATTCATTCTTTATTTTTTTAAAGAAAATACTTCATTTATTTTTTTAATAAAAAATAATAGTGTGCAATCCAATCGAGACATCTCTCTTGTTGGAGACACGACTAAAATTAGAATTAAAAAAACAAACTAAATAATCAGTCATCTAATTCCTATTCATTTGACATAAAAAAAAAAGTTAAAATAAAACCATATGAAAAAAATTACAGCATCACAATTAATTTTAAGAATACTTAGAGCAACTCCAAGAAGCTCTCAAATTTGAGGATGCAGTGGTTAATCTTCTCCAAGATAGCATTATTTTGAGGTGATTTATGCAGTCTTTGCTACAGTGCACTGCATATATGAAGTAGCACTGTAGCAACTGTATCTTTTTTATTATTATTATTATTAATATTTAATAGCTAATTTATTTTTATATATATTGTTTAATATTAAAATATCTTATATTTTATTAATATAATACTAAAATATATTTTTTGGTGTAAATTTTAGTGTTGTGGTTGGAGTGAAAATATTTTTTAACACCAAATTTAGTAATAGTGTAATACCAAATTTAATGTCTCCTTGGAGATGCTCTTATATTCTATTTCATACACTGCTTAAAAGACAAAACAGCAAAAATTATTGCAGCAGGTTCAACCTTGTAGCTTGAACACTCAACTAATGTATAAGGTATGTAATTGACTTCAATCACAAAAATCTTGTTATTCTGAACCACTAATAGCAATTTAAATGATGAGTCATGATGAACAAAGAATAACTAATAATAAAATAAAACAAAACAAAATCATATCACACAAACAAAATTAAAATATTTAAAATCATGTTACACAAATAAGGCTAACACACTCAAAAGCATGTCACGAAAATAAGATTAATGATAGTAGCAAAACACAACCTCAACCAAGCCGCACCTAAGTTCAAAAAAAGTCGGCTGGCTTAGCCGGAGAAAAAAAATAACCTTCAATAACTATAAATTTAAAAACAGAAAAATCCTATTTTTTTTTTTAATAGAAAACCGAAAAATTGAGATTACATATATAAATGTGAAATACTTCATTAATTAGTTATATAAGCTTATGTATTTTTCCCTTTCATATTAAAAATATATATTTAAAATAAAATTTACGTATTATTATTATTTTATTAACAAAACAATAGTAATTTAAATTCTAAACAAAATACATAAACACTACAGCTTTGAAAAAAAAAATGATATAAATGAAAAAACAGAGCATTGATTTCTTACTTATTTGATATAAATAAAAACAGAGAGGATTGATTTCATTATTTGTAATTTTGATATTTAACTCAGGTCGATCATTTGGTTGTGAATTATATATTTCAACACTCTCTCATTTGTCAAAAATAACGTCTAACGAGCAATCCTTCGTTGACAATATCACCAATTCCAAACCAATTATTATATACACATATATATATATATTTTCCCTGAGTAATAATAATGTATAGATATATGAAATATAATCATATAGAGACATATAAATTGAATTTGATGGTATATCATTTTAGCAACAATAGTAGTACTGTCTATCTCATACCAGATTCGGAGAGAGAATTAGAGAGAAAGAGGTCGACGTTGGTTGGGGTACCCCAATTAGTTTTTCTCTCCTTTTTTTTTTTTATCATCATAATATTATTAATATTAATAATAAGAAGGTCAACGCTTTTTCTCTCAAAACCAACCTATGACGTCATCCTCCACGTCATCTTCCAAACCCCTCACCTGGCCCACTACTCCCACCTCCACTCTCTTACTCTTTCTCTCTCTTTATAAACACACAATAATATTACATATAAACCCAAGCTCAGACTTTCAAAAACTTCACTCACTAACTCACTACTCAAACAATATACAAACTGGGCTATCACGCGCCATGTACGGGAACTACAGCAGCCCAATATACACACGCGCCGCCGATAATGGACAGAGCGAGTGGGGGTTTCAATTTCATCATCAAGGGATGGCGTACCATCCCCAGCTGGAAGATGTGCTGGAACAGCCCGTCAGCAATAGTAGTACTGCTAGCAGCGGCTGCAGCAGCTACAGCTCGCCGAGCTCGCTGGGCTCGGCGGCAGCTCATCATCTTCAGCGGAGCGAGAGCAGTCATTCCCTTCAGAATAAGAATAATGGTGCCCACCGAGCTCTTTCCTCAGTCGCCGAGTTGTTGATTGACTCGCAAACCAGCTCTGTTAGGAGAGTCTACAGCACTGGTGACTTGCAGGTTAACGATTTTTTATATTATTTATTAAATTAAAATATATAAGTTGCTTACACGAATAAGATCGCTTAACACAAAAAATTTATAAAATTTCTTAATGTGTTGGCGGGTTGAAAGGTAAACGTTATTTTGTGGAGTTCTTAAATTTATTTTAAATAACTGACACAAAATACAAACTCGAACACGTTTGAATAATTTTTGAATTATGTCAAACCTGTAAAATCTCGAATCGTGTTCGTGTCAAACCCGAACGACCTGAATATAGTTGTGGTTTTATATATGAGATTAATTATATATATTATTTATAATTAAACAGAGAATTAAGATGATGCAACATAGTTATCGATATTCATCGAGTGAGAGCCCAATATCGAGTGAGAGTAATGCAATCATAGAAGGGATGAACAAAGCATGTCGTTACAGTCCAGAAGAGAAAAAAGAGAGAATTGAGAGGTATAGAAGCAAGAGAAACCAGAGGAACTTCAACAAGAAAATTAAGGTAATTAATTAATTAATTAATTTCTAAATTATTATTATTATTATTATTAGTGGTGTATATAGTAATTACTACTTTTTATCTTTGGACTTGAACAATCCAATCCATTATACTTGGTAAATATATATAGGTGGTTAGGTACATAAGAATCTATGGTATAGATTGTACTTTCACGTCTAAATTCATTAATTAAAGCATAATGGCTATTTGCTTTTCTTTTTTTCATGGATTTTTCTTTTTTCTTTTTATTATTTTTTAGAAATGAAAATTTTACTAAAGGGAGTGGACTAATTTTAAAGACCAATAATAAAATAGAATAATTATTATGATTTTTTCTCACAAAAAAAAAAAATTATATACATAAGTCGGGCGGCCAAAGAAAACCCCCTTTATTAAAAGTTCAATATATATATACCCAATTCACAAAAAATATATATGCCCACAATTGATTTTTTTTAAATCAAAAACACTAAAAAAAGATAATTATTAATATAATGAGTATTATATTTATACTCCAAGAAATGAAATTATATAAGCATACTAATACTAAAATTAATGTATTTTTTATTAATTTTCTTTCATATTCTTTTATATACATTTCAATAATTTTCAATTCCTTTTTCATATATTTATTTTTACTCTGATAAAATTTTATAAATTTTTTTATTTTAAATAGTTAAAATAAATTTTATTTCATACATGTAAATTTTATTAGAGAATGTGTGTGAAGAAAAAAAAATATAATAAATTAAAATTTTACATGCTAAATAGAGTCAATTTATAAATTCTTGAGTACAAATAAAAGCCAATTGTAAGTTTTACTTTACATGACATGACGGTTTTAGAATCTGCCATCTTAATTATGTCTATTTTCAACATGAGACGATGATTTTATAAAAATTCGTCTCATTGTTGTGTGTAGTCTTATGTTAATTTTTTATTAGTAAATATTAATTAAAATTTGTTAATATATTTTCATATATATTATTTTTCAGTATGCATGTAGGAAAACACTGGCAGATAGTAGGCCACGCATAAGGGGACGATTTGCAAGAAATGAAGAAATAATTGAAAGAAATTGTGATGAGATATTAGGTCAAGATCAAGACGATGATCAGTACTATTGGACCCAAATCAATAATAATAATAATAATAATTATAATAATGGGATTCATGAAGATCAGGAAGATCAATATAATAATCATGATCATGATGATGATGAGAATTGGATTAACTTACTTGATGCTTTCTCCTCAAATTTCATTCCTAATTAATAAGAATATATATTTGGTTTATATATTATTATTATTTCATATGTAACATATTATATATAGCAGTACGTGTACGTACGTACGTAACATGCAATTAAGAGTTAATTTCTAGTAATATTAATATTCATGCTATTATTTTAATTTGGGCTTGTAATTGTATGATATTATATATGTAATTTCTTTAATTAAGCTAACTTGTTTAGCTTTAAGTTTAGTGGTAATATATATGTGTATATATAGCTGATAATTGTGTTTTTATTACAAATCATTATTGTCAATTTCAAGATCATCATATAATATTGATCAAGCTTATTTTTATGCAATATTATTTTTTCTATTTTTTTTCTTTTGTTCATCAATTTATAAATTAAGAAACGTGCCTCTCTCTCTCTCTCTGTATCTCTCTCAAGTATAATATATGGCCAATATTCTCAACAACAAAAAAATTATAATATGGCCAAGATTTTATAATCAATCTATATATACATATAAATAAAATGTATACGATTATTGGGCTAAATATTATATATATCAATATATGTAATATATATTTTTTTAGGAGTTTTTATCATTTTTAATACAAAGAACAATTAACAGGGTAACCTAAGTAACTATCATAACAACTTAAACCGTAAAAATTAAAAAAAAAATTAAAAAATTAAAAAATAATATATGGAACCGCTTATTTTTTATATATCGATCCTAAGAAAAAAAAAAGCACAAATTTTTAACACCGAGTTTAATAAAAAGCTTGAAATTTAATTATCCTTGACACAAACAATTTGAATTGGTATATATATAACTTGCTTGATCTTACAACTCAGCTATTAATTAATTAAGATTATTAATATATGAAAGGGAAAAAATATTTAAAAAATTATATATGGTCAATTTCATACATGAAGGTCTTAATTAAGCTATCAATTTCATAAAATCTCAAGTGCTAAAGTGTTGTGGGATAACACCAAAATATAAGTATAAATATAAATATATATATAAGTTGAAAAGATATATAGATGATGAAAACAAAGTCACCATCACCAAGAAAGATGGGGAAAAAGATCAAATTGGTAATTAATTTGGTGACAGTCACCATCCATCTCCAAAATTCCTAAAGTCTAATAACACTGTAATTGTAGATGGAAATTGTTCTTATAAATTAACTAAAGTATATATTCTTTCCCATATTTTATTTTCTTCAACTTACAACTATATTACATTCCAAATTAATTATAAGAGACTGTTACTTTAATTGGACTAGGATGATGGTCTATTATTTTCTCTACTATTAACTTATCAAAAAAAAAAAATCATTAGTCCCAAATAAAATTTCTAACCCGAGTCATGTGGTTGCACCAAGTTAATCAAGACCCTACAAAAACTGCTACTTGGCAGTCGTTTATAGGGTACTGACTAACCCGATTAAACAATTACGTGACTCGAGTTGTGAGTTTCAATCGAAACCTGCAATAGTGATCGATTCATGGCCGGCCAGAGGGCGGGGCAGCCGGGGCCTTGGCCCCAGGCCCCACAATTTCGAAGGCCCCGGAAAAATTAAAATTAATATTATATATATAAAAAAATAAAAATATAATATGTGTATATATATAAATTTTGGTTCAATAATTACATAAAATGGCTTATAGCACAGTTGGTAATAGAGGGGTTTTATGTTGAGGTGTGGGTGCTGAGTTCGATTCCTACTACCCTCACATTTTATTTGTTTTAAAAATTCTGTAAAAGATATGTATGTTTATTTATTTATTTTTATTTATTTGATAAGAATATAATATTTTAAGATATATTCAATGCATTACCTAAAAATATATATATAATATAATGTTTAGAAATAAATTTATAGTAAATTGTTGGGGTTTTTTTTCTTAAAAAAAATATTATTTAAAATAAAAAATATTATGTTATAAATATTTTTAGTAAGGAGCAAAGATTATGTTTAGTAAACAATTTTTTAAAAATTACTCTTGATGCAATCAAACAGATAAAATAATTTATTGTAATTCTAATAAATAAATTAAATATTTTTAAAAAATAACTAACAAGAATATTATAACTTAAATAAAAAATATATTTATTAATTATTATTTATTTTTAAAAATTTATAAAAACTTATTACATATATTAAAAAAAATTAACATAATTTTTGACATACTATTGATTTTTTTTTTTTTTTTACAAAAGTCCTAAAATATATAGTACTTCAATAAAGATGCTATTAATTATAATTAAATATTACGTTAAGTTACCTTATATGGTACTGAGAAAAATTATTTGTTATATGAAGATAAAAAGTTAAATTATATTGTGTCAAAATTTCAATAATAATCTCAAAGTAAAAATAAATAAAATTATATAATATTTATTTTATTTTTTTTTGTAAAAAAAGCCTCGTTTCAAATTTCGCCCTAGGCCTCTCAACACCTTGAGACGGGCCTGGATCGATTGTAACATGTGTATATAGTGGAGGGCGATCTGACTAAAGGGAGCTATTTACTAATGGTTGGTATTATTGGATGTTACAAGTTTTTGGGGTATGTCAAGAGCAAATCAATCATGGTGAAGCCATTTCAAATTCAAGGATAGGGTTCGTTTGTGCTCATGAACATGATGGATCAAGAGATAAGAATTCTTATTAGAAAACACATGAAAATAAGATATAGACAGGCACAAGCTTAATTTGGCCTTGTGCTTGGCAAATCAATCAATCATTTTTTAAAAAAAAAATATATTTTTATTATTATTATTTTTGGTGATGTGTATATATACAAGATCAGTTAGTTCTCCATATGCCAATTTTTTGCAAAATACAAATTTCACTACCACGTTGAAGAGTAGTAGTGTTATTATAAAGTTGCTTAAAAAAAAGGGGGGGTCATAGGCATAATAATAATAATAAAGATGTGAACACAAAAAGTAGTCCTTTAATTTATCATTGCTATTTCAGTTTAATGTCATCTCAATCGACTTCACATACATATATTTTAACCCAAAATAATTAAAAAGTAAAACAAAAGTTAAAAGTGATTAACTTGTTTAAAGATAGTAATACTCAATTTGGAGTTTGAATGAAATGGTAATCATTATTACTATACATAAACAAATTACTATATAAATACTTTAGTCATCTTAATGAAAGCCATGGTGCATAGCATTAAGTACTTGTACTTTAATATACCATCTTCATTCTAATGCCAATTCAATAAAGGTAAAATAATATATTGTCAAAAATTAGTGGATCTAACTATTTACATAAATAACACTAAAGCATCGAATATTAAAAAGGAAAAATGAATAGATCGAGTCAACACATAACAAGTGAAACATTTAATTTGTTTGTATTCACTATTCAATTCAAAGTTATTTAATCATAAATAATAAAATTAAATAGTTGGTGTTAAGATCATCATCAACAAAATGAATAGTGATAATAATTGTTGTGTATGTACTACTACTAACATCATATGGTACAGCCCCATTAATAAAAAGCACAGTTAAAAAATTAAATATATTTATTTTAATTTGATAATTATATATCAAAAAAAATCTACAAATATTTTTTACAACTAAATCCCCAAAAAAATAAACAAATTTAGTAAAAATGACTACAATTTTAATTTAAATAGGCACTATTACTATTTGCAACAATTAAACCCCAAAAATCATTGATGACCCCAAGATATATTTTAAGCTAATTAGAATTTGTTACCTCTCAACTTTTACATGTTTTTTCAAACCGTTAAAATTCCCGTTAAACTATTAAGAATATTGAATTCGAGAACTTCTGTCCAATTTCATTCAATTTTACTAACGTAATGATCGTCCATGTATCAAATTGTGCCTCTCAAACTTTGATATGTACCAAATCGTGACCTACTACCCCCAAAAATTTGACACATACCGAATCGTGATTCATGTCCCATGAACTTTCATCCACATTAGGCATATGTTATTAAAATTGGACGAAAATTCTTGAATCCAACGATCTCAATAGTTCAGGAAGAATTTTTAACAGCATAAAAAGTTCAGGAAACACGATTTAGTACATGTCAAACTTCAGAGACAAAAATCCTAATTAGTCAATATTATACATATAAACAATCTACAACTTGTCTTGTTATCACAATCAGTATCTTTTGCAAGAGAGTGTCCTCACAATTAGGACCTTTTTGGTCTAAAAACTCTATTAATAAAGTCTTACTTTGGCTTTAGAGGCACGACCAATATAGTAGTGATTAATTAATACAAATATTATAATTGATCTCTTTACTGCCCACTTGGTCGGTCATGTTACTAAATCATTAGAAAGATTAGGAGAAAAAAAAATAAAGGCTTGTTAGAATCTGAGTATTATTATTATTATTACTACTTTCATCTTTAACTAAAGCCTATATTATTGTCTACTACTAGAGAGTTAGGGGAACGGCTCGCTTGATTTTTTGTCGGCCGGCGGTGGATTACCCACTAAGTATATATTAATTGAGTTTAATAACATGAAAAATCTTAACAAAGTCACACCTGACTACTTAAGTCTTAACTAATAATCAAAAGCCAAAAAGATATCTAAAGCTTCATTCGAAAAGGTAAAATGAACAACAAACAAATTTGAATAAAAGTTAATGAATCACACTTTGATGCCATTCTTTTTACCATTAGTACTCTTAAGAGTCCAAAAGCTTTTTGTTTACTTTTCCTTATAGGAAGAGAAACAACTTTTTTGCTTAATGGAATTGAAATAACTTGAAAAGGGCTACTTAGGGCCTCTCATTAGTATTACTTATGCAACCACAACCCCTGCTAGTTTGGAAAAAGTGAAAAGGAATGATGATAATGATTATGGTGTCATTAATCAACCACCATATTCAATTCATCATTAATCATAATGAGCTGCTATGTACTTTGGAATGGAATGTAAAATACCATCAACGATGATGAAATTCTTGCCTCTCCTAAATTTTATAGGGTTTATGTTCATGCATGGGGTGTTGTCGGCACGCCACCCTTCGATAGGGTGGTGGTGCTCCTAGATTGTGTGGGGCTCTATTTCTTAGTGGATCTTGTTGAGGGTGTGTTGCTTGGACTCCTGGGATGTCGATGTGGATGCGGTGGTGGGGCTTGGGCTTCTGTGTGGATCTCACTTGGGAGGGTTCTCTTCCTCTGTGAATCTCGTCGAGGGTGGGCTGTTTTGGGCTTCTCGGTGGGTGGTTGTGGTGGAGAAGCTCGGACTTTGCTGGTTTCAAAACATGGGGTAGCTTGGAGGGCAACTTTGGTTCTCTTGTGTGGTGAGGTTCACAGTTGTTGGGAGGGCAAAGGGCTTTGGGGCAATTGGTGCAGTGATGAGTGTTTTTGCTCTTAAGGAATTTGGTATCTGGTGTTGCATGGGTCCGGGGTCCTCTCGATCATAGAGAGGGTGGTGGTCATGCTTTCGTGGCTTCTTCAGCGCTGATGGCTTGGAGCTAATGGCAGGATTGCTCTGCTGATTCTGCCCGGCTCTACTTTATGAGATGACTCTTTTTTGTTTTGTTTTAGATCTAAGCTCTTCTTTCTATTATTGTTTTGGTTTGTGTTGTTTTGGCATGATTTATTCTAGGTGTTTGTTCCAATTTTTGATATTTCAAAGTTTATATCATTCTATTAGCCTAATTATCATTTGCTCAGACTTTTTGGGAAATGATTTCCTATTTTAGCTTATCAATGAATGTTTGTATTGTGTTTGGTATCTCAATTAAAAAATTATAAATTTTTTATTTTTTATTTTTTTATCGAAAAAGAAACTTTAATCTTACCCTAAAATAAATTTAATAAAGTAAAACTTCTATAATGACTATTCGATTCCTAAAGTAAAGTTTTATTTTTTGAAAATAGACAAAGATCACCTCCTAAAATAAATTTAATAAAGTAAAACTTTTATATTACCCTTATCATCCTAGTCTAGAGATCAACTTTGATAATTACTAAATTTTCTTTCCAAATATTATGTGAAGTTAAGAACATGTAACAACAGTACTTTGAAATGTTTTCCGAATAATGGAAGAGATTTCATAGTACTTCCAAAATTGAAAGCAGATCAAATTTTGATATATATAAAAGCACTGGGATATGAATTGCAAACCCAATGTGCAGGAGAAGAGAAGCAAGATACTCAGATCAAAATTTTCTATTTGAATAATGAAAATTGTCAATAGACAATGCAGATGAAAAGAGAAAAACTAAACCTGCTTACTTTTTCTTTTGCTTTTACGAGACTTTTTCTTAAAAGGAGAGGTACTCAACCTGTGCTTGAGAGGAAGTAACAAAGCTTGACGCCGCATCTTTCCTTTCGCTTTCAATTCCCCTGCATTAGATGAAATTAAACAATCTCAGACAGAAAATAACATAATTTTGGGTGAATGTATAAAACTTGTTCTTCCAGAGGCAATACAAGTAACAAACTGAATAACAATTCATAAAGAAGGTATACCTGGCGGAGATTTAACAATGGAAAGATGACTGCATTCTGCCTCAATTTGATCCTCCATTGTTTCATCTAATGGTTCACAATTTGCAACTGGTTTATTATCCTCTACAAATGGACCAAACCCAGGTTCATCGGATTGTTCCTCTTCATGTAAAGCCGAAATATTCGAGGGCAAACATTCTTCTTGATTTAAAAAGTCCTCATTCATCAGATCATCTATTGCCTCCAACGATGTATTACAGACTATAAGATTCTGTTCTTCATTAACAGCAGGAAGATCTGTAGCTTTGGAGAGAGTCAAAGTCTCTTCCTTATAGTCAACACAAAAAGCAGAATCTAAAACATCAGATTTGTTTATTACATACTCATTTGGTGAATCACAAGTTTGTGCCCGAAGCAAATCACTATCTACAGCGGGCTGACTTGGATTAATTGCTTCTACCTTCATGGCTGTTGTCAATTCTCCAATGTCTACAGAATCTGGCAAACTGTCTGTATCAGTAGAGCATAAAACTTGAGAATTTTGATTTCCAAAGGATTGTTGCTTAAATCGGGCTTCATAAAATGAAGTTGCACTTGGTTTAGGAAGATTAAGCCTGTTGTGCTGTTTAAAGTCTCCGTCTGTTGAATCTAGTACTGGAGTTGCTTCAGCAACAAAAGCAACATTTTTGCTATTATCATGTGATTGTGAATCTCCAGATATCAAATCCTTAACTTGAAATCCATGTGAAGGTAAACTTCCAATAATGGAAGTGAAATCAATGGCTTTTGAATTTTTGGATACATCATTGGAAGCAGCAAAAGACTTCTCAAGATCCTCCAACTGCAAATCCCCATCACCACTAGAGATGGGATCCCATTTAAACAAGTCACTAGACCAGGGTTTATCAGATTCAATTTGTTCTCCTGATGATATCACTTCAACCTTGATGGCATCTTTATGAAATTGTTTTTTTCTCAAAGCTTTCGTTATAAGAGCCCTGCAAGACAGTTTAAGTATAAAGATCCAAGGTCATAAAACATAGTGTCAACATATATGAGAAGCCTTTGCAAGTTATCATACCTACAATTTTTGGAAACAGCTGCCTTAGCTTGTTCAAGAGAGAGCCCAAGCAGAAATGACAAATTCGCAACATCATATGGCCCTCTTAGTTCAAAAACAGAAGAGGCAGCGCTAGAGATAATTAGATTCTTCCCTCGAGTCCAATCTACAAGTAACTGAAAGTTGAGCAGCATAAAACATAGACAATCAGTAAATATAGGCATAGCTGACTTCAACCTAAAATGAATATACGATTATGAGTAGGCCCTGTTTGAGAGAGCTTCAACATTTGTAGGAGTAGCAATGATATTGACATTCAAGAACATGGTGAATAATCCCTAAGCCACCACAGGATGTGGATCTATTAAGCAAATAGCTGAACCACAAATAATGCAAGCCAACAGCTATAGCAATCCTATTGTCATCAGGATAACAAACCTTCCTATTCATCACTAAATTTGTAAACAAGTGCACAACTTTAGCAAAAAAGACATCAAGTTCTGACACTGTAAAGCCTTAAGTGTCCTAATAATATGAAATTTCAATCACATAATGGTGCAAACTGAAATTTCATGAATCCCACAAAATAATAATATGAAACTAAAACACATATCAACATACCTTATCAAAAACTAGCAAAAAATGATTTTAAACAAACTGTTGCTCAAGCTCATGGCCAGGTCTTTACATGATAAAATTCGGGGAAAAAATATAATTCAAACTGAGATTATCCATTTTCAACATTCTTATAAACTATTTTCCATTACAGTATTATTTTCAAATAACTTCCTTAAACCTCACCTTAGCACTTGTTATCATTTGCCTCCTCGCTTGAATATCAATAATGAGGTTTGAATAGGTAATTTCGAAAAACACACCACGCTGCATCAGAAGGAGAAGAAAAAAACAAGCATGTCATACATATAATTATGTCACATAATTTTTTTTTTTTCAACTTTTCTAAAGGCGAATAAGACCTTTATAGCAGCTTTAACCATGGGCAACTTCAAACGGAAGGGCAGCTTTTCTGAGAAGTCGATCGCAATAATATCTACCTGCGAGAAGTACCCACAAATGAAGTTATTCATTTTCCGAGAAAACAAACATGCCTCATAATTAAAATGCAAATAACAACCAAAAAGATAGGAAAATCACAAAACCTCCAATCTTTCGCAGGCCTGATCGAAGATGGTCTGATTCAAGGGCCTAACAGAGACCAAATCGTAAGTCTTCAAAATAGGATTTCCAGAATTGAGAGCCTGAGCTTGAGAGGGACTATCAGCATTGACAGTAAGGCGCGTGTACTGTCGAAAAGGCGAGGCTTTTGGTACACCAAGGAGGCCACGGTGGAAATAGACAGAGGAGGCGAGAGAGGGGGAGAGCTTGAGGAGAGAAGAGAGAGTAAGAAGGGGAATGGAGCAACGATCACGTTCTGACATCACACCCTTGATGGTACGGGTGTAAGCAACTCCGGAGTAACCGAGCTCCATGGCCATAGTAGCTAGCTTGATCCGAGTAGCCTTATCAGACGGCAAGGCCTCCAAATATGGTATATTGAGATCAAAGAAACCCATTCCTACTCCCTGCAGAATGAGGGTTTAAGGCTTCAATTCAGGGTTTTAGTCTTTGCTAAACAACCATAAACTTTTTTTTATCAGTAGCTTAGAAGTGAAATTTTGAAAAAATAACATTGTTACACGAAAGGTGTAGGAGTTATCATCCAAGAAAACTCATCATGATCATTGGTCATATACTCACAATGAAAACACAGATAGCACAAACCAAATTAAAGTCAAACATATCAGGAAATTGTGCAAACCCAAAGATAGTTAAGAACATGGAGACAGTACAAAACTCTAAAAACATAACAGTGCAAAAATGTTATGTGAGAATTGTGCCTATGAACATAAAAAACACTCAAAACTAACCAGAAGAACATAAAACATTGTATTTTAGGCTCTATAAAGATAAAAATATATCTATATATATATGTCTACGTTAAAAATTAATTAATAAATAAATAAAGGGAAAAACAAAGAAGAAAAACACAACAAAATTCCAATGAGTCATTTTTACAAACACATGGTATGCATCAAAAAATAAGGTGTTCATATTTTCAGTCTATGATGAAATCCCAAATTTAATATGCATTACCATATATGAAAATACTAAGGAAAAAAAAAACTCTGGATTGAAGAATGTGCAAGGGAACAAATCTCCAGTTCAAAGAAGTTTTGTACAAAGCAAAAAAGAATACAAAAAACAAAAATGGAAAAAACGAAATAGAAGTTGGAGAGTTACGTGTTTGAAGAAGTTAGAAGGCGAAGGTGAGGGTGGCGGAAGAGAGTGAGCGGCGGAGGTCCGACGGTAGCGGGAGATGTGGGTTGTTTTGTTCCCTCCTTCCTCTCTTCTCCAACTCCACTCTTAAAAAATTACATTTTTACTTCTTTTTTTCCTTTTAAACAATTGTAAACTTAAATATTTTTTCTCGCGAACTTTGATATGTACCAAATCATACTCTCTGAATTTTTTTTGCCGTTAGAAATTTTCTTAAACTATAGAGATTGTTAAATTTAAGGACTTTTATCTAATTTCATTCAATTTTACTATTCCATTGATTGTTTATATACTAAACTATGCTCCCCGAACTTTATATCTACCAAATCATGTCCCTCAAATTTTGATATGTACTAAATCATGCCCTTGAACTTTCATCCATATTAGAATTTTTTTTTAGACAAAAGTCCTTGAATCTAACAATCTCAATAATTCAGTGGAATAGGGACATGATTTGATACAACTAATATCCATTTGCAACTAATAGGGTACCTGTCAGGAGTAAGATAACAATATTCCAAGTTTTTTTTCAAGGGCTTTCTTCACAATGGTTGGAAGAATACATGCCATGAGAACTTTTAGTTTTTGAATGCTATATTTGGCTATGGTTTGCATGGGGTATTCATTTGTGATAGGAGGACAAAAGGAGTAGATGATGAGGAAGAAAGAGATGGATATGAGATATGAGAGTGAGGGGAAACTATTTGGGAGGAGGAAGACTGAGATACAGTTTCAGATTGACAGAGAGGGAAAAAAGAGTTTGATGATGATGAAGGTGTTGAAGAGGAATTAGGTGGTGTTTCAGGTACAATGGGAAATGACACAACAAGTGTTGTGTTGGATTTTGTGCCTTAAATAAAACTCATTTCAATATAATCAAGTTTAATAATTAATAAAAGATAAGAAATCATTTTATGTTACATGGTTCACATGATTTATTTCATAATTATATACTTAATGTTTAAATTCTATTAAGTCCATAACATATATATATTTGTTCATGATTATAGTATTGTCAGCACAGTGAAATGTAATCATGATTGTATGTTCAAAAGTTTAATTTTCATGATTTGTCAGTTCACTGGATTTAGACTGATATGATAATCCGCGATAATGTAATACTTACACCTTGTATACGTGTTATGTCATTTCCAAGGTATTGGCAAAGTTTACCAGTATCAGATGTATGGAGTATACATTAGATTGGACCGACATTAATTTTGAATAAGATATTATAAACTTACCGTTATATCTTTCTAAGTCAATATCACTGGTTGATCTTAAGTTTATGGATCTTAATCCTGATATGGTTAGGTTCAACTTAGTTGTATTACTTATGTTCTTCAAGTTTTTTGTGGATGCTAACCAATAGTTTTGGCAGATATTTACATTTTGAGAACGTGGTAGTTCAATTGAATGGGAACGCTAAACATAGATATGGAATCTATAGCTTCTATAAGTATTTAGAAGTGAAACGATGATTTTCTTTGAGCTTGGCTTAAAAGAGATAAATGATTGAGGTCTCATTTCAGTAATTATATTAGTTTGCTGAAATATCATTTATAGGTAGCTAAGTATTTTTAGTATAAAATACATTTTAAAGGGTAGAACGCTAAATTTGTCCCTATTCAATGTAGATCATCTATAGAGGATCTTTGACTATTAGGATTGTAACAATGGATAATCATAACGTAATTATATATTGGTACATATAAAGCGTTATATATAATTGAGACTGATATTCAATTCCGAATCTATATGCAAGGAGGAATCAATAAGTTAGGAAATTTACTTTGTAAATTCTATATCTACTTATTGGGAGCTCTGTTATATAGGCACATGGTCCCCTCATTAGTTGAGATAATACTGCTTACAAACTCAATTAATTAGTTTTAATTAATCAATTATAATTCTAAAATTAGACTATGTCTTATTTATGAATTTTCACTAAGCAAGAGTTCAATTGTGAAGAAAAGAGATTTTGGGGTCTATTTGTTAATTAAGAAACTTTGCATGGTCTAATTAATAAATAATATAAATGGTAATTTTATTTGATAATTAAGTATAATTATTAAATAAATAGTTTTGGCATTTATAGGATTGAAATTAAAAATATGGTATTATTGAAGGAAGAATAACTGGTTGAAATAAAGTGGCAAAATTGTAACTAGAGATTGGTCCTTTTAGTTGTCGGCCACTCTAGTGATTTTTGCCTAATATTTTACTTTAATCCATATAATTTAAACCTTATCCCTAGTTGAAACACTATAAAAGGAACATGATGCTCTCATCTCATCTAACTATTGCTTTCAATCAAATCAAACCTAGTTTTTCTTTTCTGACAACTAGTAGATGGGAGAGTTCATTCTATAGTAATTTTGCCTCCTTCATTGTTCTTCCTCCTATTCGACCTATAGTGATAGAGTGTCATGTCCACACATAGCAAGTCAAGTACTCAATCATAGTGCGGAAGACGGTGGTAACCAACCCGAATGAGAGAAAGAGATCCATGCTCAGATCTTGATAATACTCCGTGATAGAAGGGAACAAGGGTTAAAGATCTGAGCGGAAGGAGTCATTATATTCCGCTGCAATCAATGTAAGCTTTTCTAAACTCTTACGTGTTTAATTTCATTGTTTTAGAGATATTCATATTTAGGATGTTAATTCAACATATTTGTTAATAAATCTAGATCTTGGTAAAATATTCCCAACATGGTGATGCATTAGGTACAGTAGGAGCAGGTGATGAAGATGTGTGAGATGATTCTGCAGACTTTTTTGTAAGAAAAATCATTTTCATTGAAGAGTACATTCCTGGACATATAAACTCTACCATCAGGAGGGAGGCAGTTATAGCCTTTTTGTGTAAGGTCTGAGATTTGAAAAACATAGACAACCAAAAGTTTTGATAGTAGAGTAAATTGGTATTGTTTGAAATAATTTTTCATGAAGGGTAAGCTTGTGTAGCACACGAGTAGGAAGTTTATTGATTAAGTATGCAACAACACTATAGGCTTCATTTCAACATTTTAAAGGTAAACTAGAGTGTGCAAATAGAGTTAAACCAGTTTTCACAATGTGTCTATGCTTTCTTTCAACTACACCATTTTGCTCATGAGAATGAGGACATGTTACTCTATGAATAATATCATTACTCTCTAAGAGGTTTGTAAACGATCTGAACTCCCCACCCCAGTCATATTGAATTTATTTTATTTTTAAATTAAGTTGAAGTGCAATTTGTGTTTTGAACTTTTTAAAAGTAGGAAGAGCCTCATCTTTTATTTTAAGAACATAAATCTATGTGTACCTAAAAAGATAAATCCATGCGTAATAAGCATCAACAAAGCTTATGTAATAATATATATAGCCATTGAAAGAGTCTATAGGGGTAGAGCCCCATAGATCAGTATGTAAGAGTTTAAGTGGGGTTGTATAAACTGTTTCTGAGATAGAAAAATGAAGTTTATGATGCTTTCCAAGATAGCAAGCTGTAACGCCCTAAATAATTAGGCACGCTACCCAAAATGCTTACGAAACCCTAATCCCCTAATCGGGATTACTAATTAAAATAGCGCAGAATTTAAACTTTTATATTAAACAGACTGAAAATAAACTTGTAATATATTTAAACTTTTCAAAATAGTTGGGATCCCAAAAATATTTACAAACTTATTACAAGTTCTTTCTTACTAGCCGACCTAAGCGGCAAAACAGAATACAAAAGTCAACACTGTTAGACCCATAACCCGCTTGGTCTGAAGTGGCGTGAACATGTACATTCTTCGTCTGCTCCTGAAACTCATGGCTGATCAGCTAATGCCTTACCCTTTCCTGCACAGTAGAGCACCCGTGAGCCAAGCCCAGCAAGACAGTATAAATCATAACAAATATAATATGCTCATTCTCATATATGTCTGTATAGCACAGACCTGATCACTATATTAACATGCCCATTTATGTCTACGTGGCGTAGACCTATGTGTTGCGCTCACACATCTAATTAAATCTACGTGACGTAGACCCACGTGTTGCTCTCACACGTCTAAATACATTAAGGCCTTAGAAGTGGTTCATCTCGGTTATGTGTACCGAGTCCAACCTGATTATGCCTTGAGCGCATAATCCTTAAATTTCATTTCAATTAACATGCATGGCATTTATACACATATTCCACTAGGGTAATAACCATAGGCTAACAAACCGTTCCTATTAGGGTAATAACCCTAATCCCGGTTACAATAACTCACATATATCATATTCACATAAGCGCCACTGCGCTTACTCTACGTGCAAATTACTGTCTTACCTGTTGTCCAGCTATAGAAGGAGATTCCGAATCCCCGGGTGCTCCTGATCAGGTGCCGGTAATCCTAGTCACACAAATCCGGGATAATTCACACTTAGGGTTAACCCCTGATTTTCCACTCAATAAAATTAAAGCATGGCATTTACAATATAGATAATCACATAGAGCTCAAAAAGAGCTTTCCAACGGTATAAAGAACGTCCCAAACGGAGTCCCGAGTCAAAAGTTATGGCCAAAACAAAATTGGGAAAAATATGGCTCTCTGCTGGGTTTTATGGCCGCGGCGACCATAGATCTGGCCGCGGCCACTGGGTTCGAAAAACCCAGAAAACCAGATTTTAAGGTCTAAACATGCCCACTTTACCATATATTCGAACCTTAATCAATCCATACCCAAAATTAACTTCTTACAGATAAGAATCATCACAACAGAGAGCTAAAACAACAATAACCCTCAAAATCCAAACTACACAATCAATTCTAAATCATGCATTGAACTAAGAAAACTCAAGCTCAAGAACTTGAGCTTCAACCCAAAACTCACACCTAATTCCAGCAACAACCAGCCACAAGCAACAAATAAATAAACAAATTCAAGCTTGAAAATACCCATGATTTATTCTCTAAACTTAATCCACACAAGTCAAGAGATTTAACACACAAACTAACAAAATCAAGCACCCTTTTCACAACACATGCATAATCAAAACCAAATAACCTAAACATGTTTCTACCACAACATTTCAGCAAGGGAAACATAATTTAAAACCAAGAAACTACCTCAAACACTTGCACAATTAAGCCTCAAGCCTTCAACACCTTTCTTTCAACCCACAAGCTTCAAATCAAGCTCCAATTTTCACAACTCAAGTTGAAATACATCAAGAGGGTAAGAGAGGGAGAGGGTTCGGGTGAGAGAGGGATAATACCAGAAAATACATTTCAATTTCTCTCAAAATCCATTAAATTCAATATAACCCAATAATGGTCAAATGACCATTTTGCCCTTAGGGCTATAAAACATACATATTCATTTCCAAGGGCATAAATGCCATTTCACACTCAAATATCGCCAAATAAATTTTAGATTATCACATATCAAATAAAATGCTAAATAATCAATTCAATTTACATTTCGGGTTCGAACCCAGTTCGGCCCGAAATTCCCGGGTGTGACTATACCGCGCTAACCTGTCAGAACACACTTAAAAAGACAACACAGGCATACTATATAATAATATAGTTCTATTAAGCACGTAATTAAATTAATCTCAACAATTTACCCTTCTCGGGTCATAATTACCAAAATGCCCCTGGCTCACCAACGGGGTCTTTAACATGTTAAATTTCATATAATTTCACATATGTTGAACTATATAATAATATAATTCCTCAATTAACTCATAATTATCTAGTTAGGGTTTTGCTAATCCTTTTCTTAATCCCGGGTATTACACAAGCAGTTCAAAGATAAAAGTCAATTTTCTTAATGTTGGATTTTTCCATTACAGACATAATAGTGGATTTAGATGGGTAGCCTAACCTGTTATTCCACAAAGTAAATTTTGACATAGGTAAATTTGAAATGGAATTAAAACATTGAAAGCTAGTGTCATTACTAGGAGTTGAGGAGTGATGTGATGACTTATCAACATGATTAAAGTTGGACTGAGATGAAAGAGTAAGGTGATAAAATTTGTAAAGTCTTTTTTCAACATTCCCAACCAGTAAAGTCTTCATATTGACATGATCTTTGACACAACAGTGATAATTAGGATGCAATTCAAAGAAGACGTGGTTATCTTTAGGAAACTAATTAACACTAATAAGGTTTTTAGTGATAGCATGTACATGAAGAAGATTATGTAAATAGAGAGGTTGAGAATTGAAAGGAGATTTAATAGGAGAAGAACCAGTGGGTATAATACGCAAACCTGAGCCATTTCCCATACATATGGTTTGAACCTTGGAATTATTTAGCACTTTGCAGATTGGTGACATCTAGAGTGAGATGATGAGTTACTCTAAAATCAAGGTACCAACTCGAGTCATTGACTGTCTCATGAGTAGCAAGCACGACCTGCATCTTAGCAACATTTACAGATCCACCATTGAATGATTAAAAGGACTCAAGGCGAGTGAAAATTTTATTGAATTTGTAGAAACACTTGTTGACCATTTGTCCTTGTTTGTAACATAGTGTATATTAGGGTTTAAGATTGAAGGATCCACGACCACCAGGACGTGTGCCGCAAAAACCACCTCGAGAAGGTCAGAATGGCTGAGAGAAAGGTGGATAGAGTGGAGGAGGAAGAAATTCATAACTGTTGTACAAAGGACTAGGATAAGATCCAAACATAGGATAACCAACTCGAGGAGGAAAATGCATACATCTACCAACATTGGATGTTGGAATAGATGGAGGAGCAGAGGAAGAAAATTCAGGTTGAGACAAGAAATTCTTTGATTGAGCTACAAGATTTACTTATGGTTTGGCAATGTTGAGTTCAGAGTCATTAATTTCATTTCACACTTCTTGAGCCATCAGCAAACATTCAAATTTAGCGACAGAATAAGCATCTTTTCAAATCGAGAGTGAAATTATGAATACACTATAGCTTCGATATGATCTTGAGTGGAGAGAACATGGCTGATTGATGCTAGTGAGTCTACAAGATGCTTAATCTTGAGTAGATAGTCATTAAGAGATCATGTTAGCTTAGTTTTGCAAAGTTGAGTGCAAAATTGGCCGATCTTTGCACGATTTTAAGTAGAGTAGTACTCTTCAAGATTGGATTGGATCTCAGCAGCTATGTTGCAGCCAACCATTCAAGTGAGGATCTTCTCGGACATCAAAGATAAGAGCCAAGAAACTAGAAGATTGTCCTAGATGTCATATTCAATGAATTCTTTATAAATTCAATTGCTGAGTTCATCTTCAGTTGTGAGGAATTCAGGTGGACCACATTTTGTATCAAGAAACTTGATAAGACGATGGCTTTTGATGGCTACATAGACTTGATGACGCCATGGAAGATAGTTGTTTTCATCGAGTTTGACAAATAACGGGTGATTGAAAGTGAGATTGGTTGTTTTTGGCAACTAATTGGAGGAAAGACTTTAGAGATTTAAGCTAAATTAGCCACGGAGGAATGAGAAGACCAGTTTAAATATTTGATACTATGTTGAACGAGAAGAGCAAGAGAGATCAAAACCAAAAGTAAATAAAACTAGTGAATTGTATTGATCTGAATTACCGATTACACCAATTCTATAAGTTAGCTTTTATATACAAAGCTAAGTGAAAAGAAATTAGTTACAAAAAAAAGTTAGTTACAATCAAGAGTGGAGGTGAGTTGGAGTGATAACTTATTGTAACAGAAAACTAACTAAAGTACCTAACTAATTTTTTATTTAACAAGGAGTAGTGTAGGTCCTATGTTTTCTCAATCTTTAAGCAAAAATAAAAATTAGAGCCCAATAAAAAAATCAAGTTGCTGGAATCTGGACTCTAACTTTCAGTTATTGCTTCATTCAAATTACTATTAAGGTGTAACATATATTTAGTAATATATGTATTATTTTTTATTTTAATTCTATTTTTGTTTTTTTTTAAAAATGGGGCCTGAGTGGTCCTCTCATTCTTCTTACTCAGGATTTCCTTGCATGCGAGACTCTCAAATAAGAAGTGAGAGTTTCTTAAAATTCGAGTTTCTTATTGAGTCTAACTAAAAGTTTGGTTAGATACTAAAAATTAAAAATATTTTTATTTTAATTTAATTAAAAAAAATTTACTTCTCTTTACTTATTTTTGTTGGTTTGTCATGAAGTGTCGGTGGGAAGAAATCAAATCAGAATTATTCTAAAGTTCTATTCTACTGTTTAGTTTGTAGTATAAAAGGTTGTAAATTTTATACCACCGTCTGTGGATTAGTTATAGAGTTGGACGTTTTTAATTTTTTTATGTCAGGAAACTAATTTTATTTTTTTTTCTAAAGGAAAAATAATTTTTGTCGGAGAAATTCCTTTTTCATTTACAATTTTTGACTCAATAAAGTCAATGTCTAATTAAGATTTTTATCATAAATTTAAACATCTATCAAATTATATTTTTTGAATTTTTTAAATTATTTAAACATGACTTAATAAAAATTTGTTATGAACATAAGTATTGAAGAGACACAATTTAATACATGTAAAAATTTAAAGACACAATTTAATATATATCAAAATTAAAAGATACAATTTAGTACAAGAATAATTATCACATCATTAATATAGTTAAACTAAAAAATTCTTAAATTTAATGATTTAAAAATAAATTTTAACAACTTAAAAAATTTAAAAAACATAATTTAATAAATATTAACCTCTAACAACAAAAATTCTAACTAACTAAATATAATCTCATAAAAATTGACAAAACTTAATTTGAAATTGGATGAGACAAATATTGGTCTAAAATGGGCCAAAGCAAAGTGACAACTGTCCCCTTCAACTTTAGTCTCTCAAAATCCAAACCAAACAAAACACATCTCTAAATAATTCAATATTTCCCCCCTAAAGGAAAAAACACAATCAAGCGCCAAAATCCACCACTCACGAATCCACGTCATCGATCTGCAACTAAACTTCCAATCCATCTCAACCGTCCATTCAAAACCATCCACGGTCCAAAACCCTTCTAAAACCCATTCAACGGATCAGGACCATTTCTCCAAACTCAAAACCACTCCTATAAATACCAATAAATCGTCCCAAAATTCCCAAAACACAGTTCTTTCTCTTTGGAAAAACTTTCCCATTTCCTAAGGTACAGCTCTAAAATTGGATTCAATTTCGGTCTCAATTTTCGAAATTTCATTCTAATCTTGTTTTGTTTCGGTTTCAATTTCAGAATCTTGAGTCTTCAACAATGTCTGGGCGTGGAAAAGGAGGAAAGGGTTTGGGCAAGGGAGGTGCGAAGAGGCATCGCAAAGTGCTTCGTGATAACATCCAGGGTATCACCAAGCCAGCAATTCGGCGATTGGCTCGACGAGGTGGTGTGAAGCGTATCAGTGGTCTTATCTACGAAGAGACCCGTGGAGTTCTCAAGATCTTCTTGGAGAATGTTATTCGTGATGCTGTCACTTACACTGAGCACGCCAGGAGGAAGACTGTGACTGCCATGGACGTTGTTTATGCACTCAAGAGACAAGGCAGGACTCTCTACGGTTTTGGAGGTTAAAAGCTTTTTCTTTGATGTTGAAATTTAAAGTCTTGCTGTCAAGAAAGATTTGGGTCGTTTTTTGGGGAAGAATGGGTGGTGTTTTTGTATGGGGGTGTTAATGTTGTTAGGTTATTAGATTTTTCTATTTGTAATTATTAGTTATTGGGATTTTGTTGGGTTGTTCTTGATTGTAATTTCTAATATCTTGTTGGGTATTGAATCTTCAATGGCAATGGCAATGGCAATTCAATTTCAATCCAATTTATCATTTTAGTACCCAATTTTGGAGCAATATCTTTCAGTTTGTTGGATATGTTTTCGCCTAGATTTGTAGGCTGTTTTGGCATTGTTGTGTTCAATTTCGCAGAAGAAACAATTTTAATGGTAACTGACAACGAAAGGGTCGAATTTCAGATGAAAAGAATGGTTTCATTGCGAATTTAATCCGAACACATGAAAGAAGGTTTCATTATATGTCGAATTTCGTTGAAAGATTTATAAAGAATGGTTCCGCAAAGAAAAAAAGAAGAGATATTGAAAATGTCATATGAACAACAACAAAAAAATAAAAGGAAGTTTTTAACAAGATCTCATTGAATTTACTTTCTGCGCATTTTGGTTGTTCTAAGATTACTTTCTTTGTTTAGTTAAGTTTAGTTTTTCTAAATGAAATTAAGAAAGTGAGCATAAGACTAATAATAAAAGTTAATTGTTTATTGACATGTTTAATTATATCTATAACAATTTAACATCCCTCTACATATGTACTCTTATTTTTACGGAAACATTTGACTACTTCATTTCCACAATTGAACTAGTTAGTACTGTTAACATTAACGGGAAGGGACCAAGAGAGTCACTTCGGAGTAGTGATGCAAGTCACTCGGCATGGTCACTATGCGAGTCATTGGGCATGGACCATGCTCAAGTTACTCGGTGCTCCATGCTTAAAATCACTTGGCATGCTCCAAGCTCAAGGTCACTCGACATGCACAATGTTCAAGTCACTTGGCACACTTTGCTAAAGTCACTCGGCACTCCATGCTAAGTCAATCTGCATGCACCATGCTCAAAATCACTCGACACTCTATGCTCAATGTCACTCGGCACACACTTCATGCTCAAGTCAATCGGCGCATTCTTCATGCTCAAAGTCACTCGACACACTCCTTCAAAGCTCACTCGGGATGCACATTTCCAACTCACTTAGCATGCACTTTTAAAGAGCTCACTCGGCATGCAGTTTTCAAGAGCTCACTCGGCATGCAAGCTATGCATGCCATTTAACATGTAACTTCTATAATGACATAACTATATTTAGTGAAATTTTTCCTATGTATGGAAAATGAAGGTAGCAAGGGTACGATCACATGGACAAGGCGTGTACGCTAGATGTGTACAGCCACGTCACCTGCAAGCTTTGAAAACAAGGAGGTATCAATAGAGTGTTAGAGATTTTATTACAATAGAAGAAAATCAAGATATTACAACTCTATTGTAATACAATAAAAGGACCAACAAAGAGATTAAATAAATGTTACAACAACATAATATACAATATATATACACTATATATATTATATATAAGAAATGTAGAAGAAGATGATTACAACACATGTAATATAATATATGTATATATATATAACAAGAGAATAATATATATATAAACACTCACTCACAACCTTGAGTGTAGATTAGTGAGGATCACCATGACTTGAACAAGGTATAACACCTTTGTCCAAAAGCTTATTTCCCCCTATCTCTAAGCACTAAGGGAACTCTAGGAAATAACTTTGGGAATTATCAAGCCTTAGGGTTTTCTAGCAAAGTGCTTTCTTGATAGAAAACTTCATCTCTTACAAATGAGCACCAAAGACCTCCTTTTATAATGTATAGGTGATCACTTAGAATTCAAAATACACAACACTCATTTCTCTCATATAAATGAGTATTAATATAGTTTGTAACAACTATATTTCATACCATTTGAATCCTATCATCAAATTGTGTAACAACCCTTTTATTACACTAATAATGTGTGATCAACACATGAGTTACAAGTGACAACAAATTGTAACTCCTCTCCAAGTTACAACATGTAGGTTACAAAAGTGTAGGTTATAAAATCATAGGTTACACATTTATTTACCATACACTTAATATATATTATTCACATATATTTATCACATTTTAATCTACTTTATTATTATATTATAAAATAATATAACAATCCCCCACTAGATTAAAATGTGTGACACACTTGTAACACACTTGTAACATTTATTTAATCAATCAAAATATTATATCAAAATATAACATTCCCCCACTTTGATTGACTAAATACACACTTTTAAGAAGTCTTGCTTAGGTGCATTAGATAAAATGTCTTTCGACTTGAATTTTATTTTAGTGTAGTTACCACAAAGTTTGATGAAATTTTGGTTGCCGTAGCATTGAACCACTATCCCTTTAATACAAACCGGTGATAACACACACACCCTCGCTAATGCTCACTTGAGACCTCATGTCTCGCTCTTGCACCGTTAATGGCCATGTGCAAAATTCCAATTCTTAGACTCTCTAGAGAATACTCCCAATTCTCATAAGAGGCGGCACCACCTCTAGTCTATATAGGTGGAGTTTTAGTGTCTCACCACTCTTTAGACACTTCTTAAGCTTAAGTGAGTTTTCTTAAGCTTAAGCTCCATTAAAAAACCTTTCAATTTTAACCCTCAATTTTCACAACATGTACTCATCCATAGATGGGACAATTGAGTACCATTTTAACTCTATTGACTTGTTATTACCTATTGAACTTAAGACTAGATGTTAACTAGTATTAAGATAGGTTACCATCAATGAGCAAAACACTAAGGGAGTTTAGGTCCCATCCCTCGAAAATTCATGCTTTAATCTTGTACGGAGATTAAGCGATTTGTTATAACCTCTCACTATTGATTCCATGTGAATCATGCATGCCAAAATATAGTGTTCACTTTGTGACCACTTTTCTCCTTAAGTACTTAAGCTTTGAAAATTCAATCATAAAAGATTAATTTTCACACAACTCAAATTCTCAATAATTTTGATACCAAACATATCAAAAATACACCAATTTGGACACCAAACATGTCTAAATTCTCATATTTTATTTTTAGACACCAAGTATGTCTAAACTTTCTCATATTAGAGTATACACCCCCACACTTTCACATTTCATTATCAAGACAATATCTTGATTTTAAAATATAGAAGACCACTTTGTCTCTATAACTCTTTTAATTAATTTCTTTCTTGAAATTATTTTCACTTAACTTTGACACCAAAATATGTCAAAATTTTACATATACACATAGCCAAATTTGATTTAGAATTTGAATTCAAAATCAAATAAATTAATCAATAATGTCTCAACACATTTTGATTAAATTTGTAGCTCACCCCCACATTTTTACCATAAAGTGTATATAAAATATCACTTTTGTGTATTTTCCTCTTCAAATGACTCTTTAAGGCCACTTTAAAAATACCATTTGACATTTTTAGTTTTCTCAACAAAACTAAAATATCAAACTCACATCACCACTTATAAAATAATGTGATTATTTTTACTCATAATTTTAAGGTTATCTCCTCATTGAGATTAGCCCAAAATTATACCAAAGTTAACAAAATTCTCATAATGTTGTTCACAACTTTGATTTTTTAAGATTCAAAATTGCTTCACTATTTTTTTTTTTTTTTATCTTTTCACTATTTTTGAATCCACATTGATTCATTTACTCTTGAGTCTAAAATTGTTCTTCCAATTTATGGCTCATTTCACAAGTTTGGATCCACTTTTAATCCATTTGTTCTTGCTATGACAAGACAATTCTCATAAGTGTAACTCTCATATAGTTCACTTTTCTTATCTCATAATATGAGATGATTATCTCTTATAATCCAATAAAAGATGTAACTTCTCAAAAGCCATCTTTTATTATCTCATAAAGTGAGATGTTCACCACCAAATTGAAAAAGAATTCAAAATATTCTTTATTCACAAAATAGATGATAATAATTCTCACAATAATAATAAACACTATTTTATTACTATCAACATTATTATCATGCTATGTAACTCATATATTAATATAATATGTATGTTACTAATCAACTTCTTATATGTAACATACACATGAGATCAATATTAAATTCACAATATATATGTTACATATCTCATATATATATAGCATATATACTATAATATACATATATATCATATACACATAATATATACATTAATTACACAACTATATATGTTACATACCTCACACATATATAACATATATATACACATTAATATACATGATATATATTATATACACATATATAACATATATTATGTATGCATGTCTCATATAAATACATAAAAATAATTATTTCTACATATTTAATCTCACTAATATATATTATATCACATGCTCTACATATATATAATATATATTACTCATATATATACATGTTATATATTATATATCTCACATATATACATATAATAACATATAAAATTCAAATATCATATTATATATCACTATATATATTAATATGATATAAACACATGATCATGTATATGTCACATATATATAGCTCATATATATCATATATATTACTATCATATAAAAAAGTAAATCACATAATATTCACCATCATGCTCACCCATGAATGGCTTTCACATGAAATCTCTTATCCTTGTATTCTCACAATCTTGATTTATCACCTCTTCCATTGAAAAGGAATAAGCTTTTGATTGTTAGAGATTTTATTACAATAGAAGAAAATCAAGATATTACAACTCTATTGTAATACAATAAAAGGACCAACAAAGAGATTAAATAAATGTTACAACAACATAATATACAATATATATACACTATATATATTATATATAAGAAATGTAGAAGAAGATGATTACAACACATGTAATATAATATATGTATATATATATAACAAGAGAATAATATATATATAAACACTCACTCACAACCTTGAGTGTAGATTAGTGAGGATCACCATGACTTGAACAAGGTATAACACCTTTGTCCAAAAGCTTATTTCCCCCTATCTCTAAGCACTAAGGGAACTCTAGGAAATAACTTTGGGAATTATCAAGCCTTAGGGTTTTCTAGCAAAGTGCTTTCTTGATAGAAAACTTCATCTCTTACAAATGAGCACCAAAGACCTCCTTTTATAATGTATAGGTGATCACTTAGAATTCAAAATACACAACACTCATTTCTCTCATATAAATGAGTATTAATATAGTTTGTAACAACTATATTTCATACCATTTGAATCCTATCATCAAATTGTGTAACAACCCTTTTATTACACTAATAATGTGTGATCAACACATGAGTTACAAGTGACAACAAATTGTAACTCCTCTCCAAGTTACAACATGTAGGTTACAAAAGTGTAGGTTATAAAATCATAGGTTACACATTTATTTACCATACACTTAATATATATTATTCACATATATTTATCACATTTTAATCTACTTTATTATTATATTATAAAATAATATAACATAGAGAAGGCATTACACCTGCAAGATTTGACAACCTGACCAAGGGTACACACTAACCACCACTCCTGCGACCCAGGACCACCTAACACTAGATAAAGGTACACAGTACAAGGCCACCTCCTGCAACCTGCAATTGGCAGACCATGGATGTCACTATGTCTTTTGAAAGCATTATTATCTACCAGGCCATTAAAGCTTATAAATCTGAGAAGAGATTGGAAAATCAATTTTGTAATCCACACATTGAAAGCAATAGAAAGATAGTTTTCTCTCCGCTTTGAAATCTCATTTTGATCTTATTTCTGAGTTTTGAAGTTAGATTTTGATTTTTCGACCAAAAAAAATTAGTTGACAAGTTCATACTATCAACAATGATGTTTGGTTGAAGGTAAAAAAATGAAATAAAATAGAAAGAAAATAACTTTATTCTATTTTTTATTTAGTTGCATTTTAAATTTAAAGTATTAGAATATCATTTCAATAAAATGATTAGTACATTTTAAAATAGAAGAAAAAAAAATTTAATAATAATTTTTATATGTATTTTAAATTTGATTTCATTTATTCTACCCAAATACCACCTTTTCACCATAGAAAATAATAATAATAATAATAATAAAAATATTCATCTCTTTCATTTTTCTTATGTATGGACTGCCTTTTTTTTTTAAAGCAGTTTCGTGTCAATATTATGATATGGGTACATAAAAAAATTTTGAGGTTCTCTTGATAGCATTGCTGAATAGTTAATAAAGTAGTGTTCTTTTGTTTTGTTACGATGTCAGCGCATGCTATTTTTATATAAAATGTCTCAAATTTAAGGAACAGATTTTTGGTTTTCGTTCAGTGTACCATTCTAGTGAAACGGAACTTTAATTAATAATTATATCTCCGACGATCTAAATTCTAGCTAGATCTTTAAAAGTCCAAATAATCCCTCAGATTCAAAATAATGAAGGTTACAACAGGACCAAGACAAATTATAACCTATTTCAAAGATTGTCTGATTTTTTCCACCCAACAACAAAAACTCACTCCGCTTTGCGCTTTGTAGTTTTCCTTGTAACGGAATACCTCCAGTCACTTGTACACCTCCCGATGAACTTGAGGATTTCATCGATGAGTATTACTGGCAACGCAACCATCAACACCAAAAGCCATTCGTTCAGGCTGAGTGGAACGATGCCGAAGACTTGTGCAAGGAATGGGACGTAGAGAATCAGAAAGTGCAAGCCGAAGGAAACAGACATTGCCAGAAGCAGCCATGGATTGACCCAAGGCGGCATGGTGACGAGGCTGCCATCCTCAGACAAGGCATTGAGGGAGTTGAACATCTCAATGGCGACCAAAACTGAGAGGGACAGAGTTGAAGCTTTAATCTTGCCTGACTGGAAGTAGTCACATGGATTGGAGTCAAAGTTGAACTCCAGAGACCCTGCTGTGAAAGGAGAGACAGAAAATCCCTCCCATGTACGGCATTGTCCCCAGTTTGCGAGCTGAGAGTAGGTCACAAGAGTATGGCCATCTCCGCTCAAGTCAATGCCCAAAAACGAGCTGTGTGTGAACCAGATAATGAACACACCAACTGTAGCTATTCCGACGTAGAGGCCTATGACCTGCAACGCGACAAAGAATGCATTAGTTGAAAAGATTTTCATGGTAAGTACAAGCTAATTCCAAACTCAACTTAAGTAAACTAAGCAAGAGAGATGAGCTAGTTTATTAGTACCAGATAACGGAATAGAATCCATGCACTGATCAAGGAGTCATCGCTTCTTCTAGGGGGTTTCTTCATTATGTCTTTGTCTGGAGGATTAAATCCCAAAGCAGTTGCTGGGGGTCCATCGGTAACAAGATTGACCCAGAGAAGCTGAACAGGGATCATGCCCTCCGGAATGCCCAGAGCAGCTGTTAGAAATATTGAAGCAACTTCCCCAATATTTGAGGAAATCATATACCTGCGTGACATTTAGTAAAAAGGGAGGATACAGGGGAATCAATACAGTAATAATGACGATTTTATAATTAGTGAGGTCCTTCAAAATCAAACTTCATAAATGTATCATTAATGAATTCAACCACCGAATGGATGCTTTATCTAGTAAAAAGTTACCCTATACCACATGTATCCAGAAGCTTATGTTTCACTTTATCAATTTTTCTGTCTTTGCTTCATAGGCTAAGCACATGAAGGGATTCTACGGGAGATGTCTTAAAATACTAGTCATCTCCGAATGTGTCAAAAGAGGCTTATGTTTTACGTTATCGATTTTTCTGGGTCACGAGTGTATGTTAGAGCTCTGACCTTTCAGAAAATTCCATTAAAACCAAGAGCCAATGAATACTCTTTTTTAGAGTTTATATGTAGATTTTTTAAAACAATTTCTTCTTGGCAATTGGGTTGAATTATAGAGTGAGGAAATCTGTCAGACATAAATAGAGAAGAAGTAAACCTGATAAAGGCCTTCATGTTGTTGTAAATAGATCTTCCTTCACCGACAGCAGCAACTATAGTACTGAAGTTATCATCTGCTAAAACCATATCAGAGGCTTCCTTTGCAACCTGCAATTAGTGGTTCAGCAACGGTCAAAGCAACATTAAAAGAACAACAAACAATTAAAAGACCAAAAAAACAAAAACAAAGCCATCTGAGTAAACGTACCTCTGTCCCTGCAATTCCCATAGCAATTCCTATGTCAGCCAATTTTAGAGCAGGCGCATCATTTACTCCATCACCAGTCATTGCAACTACTTCCCCATCTTCTTTAAGCAACCTCACAATATCTTGTTTGTGTCTTGGTTCAGCCCTAGAGAACAAGAGCCCTCCACTTTGTCTTAAAAAGTTTTTTGGATCATGATGCTCCATGAAGTCTTTTCCGGTTATGCTTCTAGAACTAATATCTTCATGAGCCCCAAATACACCTATCTCTCGACAAATAGTTTCAGCAGTATTTTTATTATCTCCTGTAATAACCATTACACGAATTCCAGCAGCCCTGCAGTCCTCAATTGCTTGACGAACCTCTTTTCTAGGAGGGTCCTTTAAAGTCACAAGTAACATTAAATGGTCATTATTTTGAGTGAAAAAATGTAGCGAAAATTAAAAATACATTTCCAACAGCTAAACACAGTGCGAACTCACCCTTATGCCAACAAGACCAACAAAAGTAAGTTGACTCTCAATTTGAGGGTAATTTGCTGGATTAAGTAGAAGCTGGTGAGCTTCATGATCTTCATCACCGTTATAAGTGGAAAAATCCGCCAGGTCTTCCTTGTATGCAAAACCCAAGCATCGTAATGCACTTGTTGACATTTCATGAAGACTTTCTAAAATAAGATCCCTTATGTTTTGGTCCAATGGTTTTATTGTACCATCAGCCAGCTGAATATATGTGCTTCTTTCCAATAAATTTTCCACAGCACCCTGCCACAATAATTGAATAGAATCAAACAAGCAGTAAAGTCGAGAACAATTACAAAACAAAACAATTCAAAAATAAATCCCCAAACATTAACAAGTGACATTGTCATGTCAGGAGAAAAAAACAGTTAAAGTTCCAATCAGGGTTAAATTTTCATCGTTTGGCAAGATACTAGTGAGATGTTTAAGGTCCTTTTACTATTTAGGGAGGGGCTTATGTGGTAAAGGAATACATAGACTGGATTAGCCATCAATAAATGATTTAAACCAAATGAGAACTCAATAGTCAATACAAGTGACCAAGGAGACAGTAGATAGCATACCTTGACTAGTAAGGATTTTGTTCCTGACCTAGAATTGACAATGACTCCCATGGATTTACGATCACGGTCAAACTCAAGAGTTGCAATCCGTTCCTCAGCATTCTTCCATACTTGGCAACAGCCTAGAAGTACCAACAAAAAGTAGCTTAGCATCCAAGAAAACAAAAGTATCAAATTATGAGTGGCTCAGCTAAGAAACTTACGTAGAGCATCACCGTTTGAAGTTGAACCAGCATTTAACCCTTCAGGGAGTCCCATCTTTTCAACGAGAACCTGAAAAAACAAAGAAATATGATGAAGAAAATCCATATTAAAAAAGATTTTTGTAGCATCTTTTACAGAAAATTAGGGAATGATCTATATAGTAATGAGTACAGAATAATTGCACGGTGATCTATAGCAATGAATACACACTCATAAAAACGTTTCAGAATAAAGGACTCCTTTGTGTGAGTAATGCAACAAGTAGCCAATAACTAAATATATGGAAGTAAAATAAAAGAGTCTACTGGTTACGACTAAGCCAATTCATGCGCCGCCTAAGAAAATCACATGAAGAATGGAGGCTAAATCCAATCAAGGTAGGGACCTAAGAGAAGACCAAGCATATGATTTATAATACCATGATACCATGATTTGTTTACTTTTTCCAGAACTTTTCACGAAAGAGAGAGACAAAAAGAAAAAGGAAAAAAACCTATACAAGTATTACAAGAAATTAACAATACTCTAATAAAAATGAATAAATAAATAATAAAGAAGCAAGGAATTGCAAACTATATTTCCATTTTACCTTCAATGCTGCCTCAGTTGGCAGTCCATTGGCCACAAAATGGTTGCCAGCTTGTTCAACACCAGAATCATTACACAATGCAGCAATCTTCGCAATTGTCTGAAGATTAGCATCCATCCTACCCAATGGCCAGTCTTGTATCTTTCCATCAATAGGGCTATATGTTGTTCCTTCCACATTGAAGGCTCGAAGAGTACCGACCCTAGAACCAATTGCTACAAGCTTAGCCACAGCCATCTGATTTGTTGTCAAAGTCCCAGTTTTGTCGGAGCAGATAACTGTTGTACAACCAAGGGTCTCGACACTAGGCAACTTCCGGACAAGGGCATTCTTTTGTGCCATCTTACGTGTGCCAAGGGCCAAACAAGTTGTGATAACTGCAGGCAGACCTTCTGGAATTGCAGCCACAGCCAGTGCCACAGCAATCTCAAAGTAATAAGTACATTTCTCAAATGAAAACTTAAAATTTCTTGGCCACCCATCAACATATTCCCAGGTGAGAAAGTACTTTACATTGATAAGCCAAACTAATACACAAACTAATCCTATTATCATCGTCAAAGCTTCCCCAAATTCATTCAACTTTTTCTTCAATGGGGTATCTTCTTCATTCTGGGCAGCTTCATGGATCTGCAAATGCACTTTTCCTATCTCAGAATTCATCCCTGTTTGAATTACCATGCAAATACAATTCCCATTTACAATAGTTGTCCCAGCAAAAACCATACATTTCTTTCCCTGAATATCAGAATTTTCAGGAACAGGTTTAACCGTTTTGCTAACAGCTTCACTCTCTCCTGTCAATGACCCCTGCTCAACTCGAACAGTTGAGCTAATCAATCTCAAAACTCTCATATCAGCAGGCACCTTATCACCAACCCTCAACTCCACAATATCACCAGGCACAAGCTCCTTGGCAGGCAAACTAGGCACCTTTCTACCATCACGAATAACACTAGCATGCTCGGACTGAATTTCCTTCAAAGCTTCCAATGCCTTTTCAGCATTGCTTTCTTGCCAAATTCCAACAATGGCATTCACAATCAATATCAAAAAGATCACAAGAGGCTCCACAAAAGCCGTGATCTCCATTTCACCCCCTTCGTCCCCATCATACCAAGCAAGAACAAAAGAAATAACAGCCGCAGCCAAAAGAATCCTCACCAGAGTATCATTAAACTGATCAATAAGAAGCTTCCAAATAGATTGACCCTCATGCTTCTCCAATTCGTTCAATCCATACCTCTCCCGTCGCTTCTCGACCTCATCGAACGACAATCCAAATTCTTGACTCACCTCAAATTTCTCCTCACATTCTCGAACATCCTTCGACCAAGCCGGGAAAATCTCCTCATTCAACGATCCAACACCATGAGTTTCACCTCCTTTACCCATCGAAATTTAACAACTCCTATTCCAAAAACAAAAAAAATCCACAAATCAAATCAAATCCTCCAAATCCAAAATTACCAGAAATGAAACCCTAAAAACCCTGTTTGGCCACAGAAAATCATTAAAAAACAAAAAAAAAACATAGAGTAAAGTAATCAATCAACTTCGATTATCAATTATCAACTAATGGCGCAGAATGAGAAAACAAAGAATTCGATTTACCAGATTTGGAGTGAGCCCAGTGTGGTCCTGTTTCTCTCTCTAAAAGGCCTGAAACTCATGAAAATGTAGAGAGAGAAGTAAAGCAAGAGATCTTATAATACTAATAATAACCAAAAGGTTCTTACTTGAGATGGAAGACAATTTTAATATTCGAAGGAAAAGGAACGAGTGAGAAGAGAAAGAGAGAGAGCGATTCAACTGCTTCGCAGACTCGGTGGATTGCATTTGCAGGTGTAGATTACTATATACGGTAACCAATTGAATGTTGCCACGTGTTAATAATTGGGAGATATCTTCCCATGTGGCCCAGTCAGAAAGCGAGACCACGTGGACCTATTTTAACTGCACATCTGAAAGTGGAAGTCAAGTGGCTTTGCTTTGTGGGACTTTTTATTTATTTATTATATTTTAAATGTTGTTTAATTAAATTAATTTCTTTTGGTTCTCCGGAAGAATATGCTTTCCGTGGAAAAAGTAATCCGTTGGTTTAGACTTTTTATTATTTTTAGTTTTAATTATTAATTAATAGTGTTCTATTTTATTTTAATACAAATGAACTTTCGTGCTTCTTACCTTCTCATTAAGAAAATGAATTCCTTAGAGACCTTGGATTCCTACATATCCATTATTGGAATAGGTTAACATTCTTTAAGTTAATGTTCTCAAGTTACAACGTTTTATTATAACTTTTCAGTGACGATGATATCGAGTTAGCGGCGAAAAAAGACTCGACATTCAGGCAAGCTACTTGGTGGTCAACCTCCACGTCGAAGTTCATATGCCAGAATATTTCTTTTTCATAGTAGTATTTATTATAGTTATAATATTATTCTTGTAATTTTTAAAAAAATTCAAATAGTTTACAAGATTGAAAACAGAGTTCATGATGATATTCCAGCTTGTCACACATGTTCAAAAAACTTCAAATATATTTTTGACATTGTAGACTATTTGAAATTTTCAAAACTTGCAGGGATGATGTTGTAACTATAAATAATATATGAAAAAAATTAACATGTATTTTTGAATAGAAAATTTGACTAAAAAATTATAATAAGAGATTAATAGTAGCACTCATTCTTTTGTTAGTACTTAGTATAGGTTTCATTATTTTATGAATGATAAAAAAGTTTTAACTTAGGTAACGTTTGGTTGGAGGTAATGAAATGGAATGGAATAGATTGGAAACAATTTTCATTCCATTCATTTGTTTGGTTGCATTTTAAAGTATTGGAATAACATTCTAATGGAATGATCTTTCCACCATTTTAGTCGAATGACTATTCCATTTTAAAAAGGAAGGAAAGACCATTCTAATGTAACAAGAAAAAAAATTTAATGATTTTTTTATCAATTTTTTATGCATTTTAAATTTTATTCCATTCCATTCCAATTCATATTCTCATTACCATTTCTATTTTTATATTTTCATTCCTCCCAACCAAACTCGACCTAATATTAATACAACCTAATAATCTTAGATCTTTCAAAAAAAGTGGGTTTCAAATATGTCTCTCAATTTTAATACATTAAATTTTTATGTTTAACCAAATAATATAATTCAATAAATGGTAATTTAATTTAATATTTTCATGTATAATCAAACACAGTTATAAGTTTTTAGACAATTATATTTTCTGCTTTAATGCTTTAATATTTCAAAATTATTCGTACCGAACAAGCCCTTATTATTATTTTGTTTTAGTTTACATTCTTGCTTCTTTGAAGGGAGCAACAAATGAGATGAGGCCAAATGAAAGTTTTGGTGGACCCTTATTTCCACTAGTGTCCCTCTAACTAAACCATAGGAAGTTTGATTTTTTCTTCTTGCTCTTCTAACTTGTAAATGTCTGTTTATATGAATCAGTGTGTTTTTGAAAAGAAGTTTGTAGTGACTAAAGAATAATAAACACCACTTTTCTTTCTTTCTTTCTTTCTTTCTTAGGCACATTTGGGTTCACAAGTCGTGCACAATAGTGGAACTTTATTCCCATTTAATAGTGAATTAGTGATTGGAAATTTGCATGCGCAGTCATATGGATTAATTCAACTTTTGCACTCTTAATTTTATGACCATTATTATTATTATTAGCATTGTCATTCGACATAGTGTTCAACACTTTCTAAAATTGACGTTCTACAACTGTTTGGTGATATTTTTTAAAAATTATCATATTAAATTATATGTAATTCAATAATTAATTCTACCAACAATAAAATATCTTTTAGCATTTATCTTATTATATTAGATCATTCCTATTATCTTAGCACGATAAAGAAAAAATAACGTTTTTATAAATGGTTAGTGATATTTTATAATATTTATTAATATAAATATAAAATTTATTATAATAATTTATTACATATGACACCTAGTTGTAGTACTTGACACACTGGGTAACTTTTATCAAATTTTGTTTTATTTATTTATTTTTTATAAAATCACACTCTTTATAGCATTTCAATTAGTGGTATGCAACACTAATATGAGAGGAGCTAGACCATAAAATAAAATTGAGAATGTGCGATTATATATTTGTATATTATTTTAAGATTTCAAAAGTTTAATAAAATTATGGTATAGAATTAGATATAATAAAATATAAAATAATACATAATTATGTTAAAGTAATTTTAGTGTAATAATATTTTACATTTCACCTTACTTATAGTTGTTTAGTTCAAATCCCAACAATAATATATATTTTTTTTTAATAAATTATAACATTTTATTAATAGCAATTAGTTAAAATAATAATTTGCAATCTAATTGAGATATCTTCCATATTATAACATTTTATTAATAGCAATTAGTTAAAATAATAATTTGCAATCTAATTGAGATATCTTCCATATTAGAGACATGACCAGCTGAACAATATTATTTTAGTTCTCTTACACAAATAAAAAAAAAATAAAGTAAGTATGAAATGTTAAACTTGCAAAAATTTACCATTACACTAAATGATATTACTAAGTATTTGTATAAATGCCAAATTTTTTATTTAGAGATAAGCTTTAAATATTTATGACTGATCCTAATTTCAGGTGAGCCGATATCCCTAGTATATATATAGAATGAGTTGACGTCTAATGAAAGATTATAATAATAATAATTAATAATTAAATTAAAATGTGTGAAACACAATATTAAATTATACTAATAAATAATAATAATATAACACATATATATATGTAATATGGATTATCGACCATTACTTACATTATTTCAGTAATAATAAGAAAAAAACATTAATATTCATCCAAATTTTGATTCTCTTTGAATTTTTATAACATCAATAAGGCACAACAAATAAAAGTTAGCTGTAAAGATAAAACAGAGAAAAACATATATTTTAGCATAAAATTCCCTAAATGGTTTTCTATATGTTTATAACTAAATAAAAAGAATTAATTAATGATGTAAATGTAATGAGGGTTGGTTGATATATCAAATAAAGTTTACTAAAAAGGGAAAATGTTTACATAAAAATAATTGAGTTTGGCCGGCATTTTTAGTAATTGGTATTCATTTTTCTGTGAAGTAGAATTGAGTGGCCTACTTCTGTTGTGTATGTCATTTATATATTATTTGTATGTTGAAGTGTCCTTATCAAGACTTAAAAAAACACTAATAATTAGAGCAAAGGCAAGGCCGGTGAAGGTTTATTTTTAGGAAAATATACAAAGTAGAGAGAAACTAGTTTATTTTTAATATAATGTACAACATTGGGGGTTCAAATTTCATCTCATTTCAATCAAAAGTTACACAAGAAATAAAATGCTTACGAAAATGACCAATGCTATAAGGGCATCAATAATGTTACTTAATTGGCCACATCACCATTTTCCAATAAATTCAAAATTTATTTGTTAAAAAAAACTATATAAATAGTGTCTAATTTGAAATGCTAAAAGGTTATTACTTTCCTCAGTGTTATATTGTTATTTGTGCAATTAAATATTAGACCTCATGTAATTTAATATAATAGTTTTTAAAAAATATCACTAACTAATCGTAAAGAGACATGTCTAAAAAGTACTAGACACTATTGATGTCTAATAACAATGCCCTTGCTAATATATTTCACAATCTTTCGCCTCACAAATATCTTTTTGATAAATCTTAATCTTTATATTAAATTACTTCATTCATCATCAATTAATTTTAAAATAAAATTTAATATTACTTTTTTTATCATATTTGCCAAAACCCACATGGCTATAAGATGGGCAATAGAAACTTACTATACCTTATAAACCACATTCCACATTCTAGCACTTTGAAAGATTGTAAAATATATGTAACACATTATAATTAATTTTCTTAAAAAAAAAAAAAACACATTATAATTAATGACTTGCACCATATTAATTAGAGATGACAATGGGTTTGGTATAGATAGGTATGCCTATATAGCCTATTGTATAAACTTACCCTACATTTATATCAATATTTCTATTTTTTTGAATAGTAGTTCTTTATTTACTCTATAATTATATTAATTCATTTTTGTAACTTTTTTAGTGTTGTGTTAGGTTGCTATTTTAAATGACATTTTGAGGCATGATATTTTTTCATTGAGAATCTTATTATTAATTAATGAGATGCGGATCAAATAATAATAAAATAGAATTAACCATATACTTTGAGTTCCCCATGACATTCATGACATGAAATAGAGCCTTATTAAAAAAGTTTCGAGAGTTATAAAGAAAACTTCGAGCATTAAGTATTAACATACTCAAAATGATAGTAAGATAAATGAAAAATTGTCACTTAAAATTGACAAAAATAGTAAAAGAGAAATATATAATAGGATTTGTGGTAGTCCTACAACAAAAAAGTATTTTGTAACCTTATAAGGTTATCCAGTATAGTTTCACCTCTTGTTCTTCCTCTACTTGCATGGCTATAGCTTTCTTGCCAAATAACAACTCGGATGCAATATTCTCATTGACATCTCGAGTTGTCCTTTAGACTATCCTCGCAAGAAAGCGGCCAGAGACTTGCTTACTTGACTCTTCAAGGAGCAATACATACTTGTTTGCATCCAAAGATACTTAGCGAACATCGCAAATGTTTGCTAATGATTCAAACATCCATTTAGAAAGTGACACGTGTTGGATGGCTCACATGCTCCCAAGAGAGCCTCACAATAATGCAACAAATAATAACTCATTACTTTTCAAAAGAAAGAAAAGTAAAAGAAAAAAGAAATTAAGAGTACTATAACTCATTACTTAGCTAGGTGTGTATGTTAATTTCATGGGAGAGGAAATGTGTACGGAATATATAATGTCACACTCACACAAGTATTACTATTTACTAATATAACAAATTGGAGTGCATATTTGGTGAATACTTAATTCTTTTAAATGCTTTAACACTAAGGAAGAGAAAAAATTGAAAATAACTTTTAATTGAGATTTTTATTATAGCTGAAAAGTACTATTTGGATTTATCATGGTTTTATATTATCAAACAAGCTGGCAAGTAAATCAATATCTATAGTCGTCTCTTTTAATATTTTGCCTTAAATTTATTGCATATGTTGCACGAAATAATGAAGAGATAGTTGAGATAGACAAGTAAATCCTTTTCATTTTTTATAACATTAACTAGCTGCTACCCTAGTGTACTATATATGATTAGTGCATATTACTTCCAAAGTTAGTTTTATATATACGTATCTATATGTCTTTGTATATTAAGGGTAATTAACAGATGTTAATTTTAACATTTTTTTTCCTAATGAGTATTAGTCTTAATCAATTAATTAATCTAGAATCATTCAAACTCCTACACTCTCAAACCAAAAAACTAGGTTATCTTCATCATTTTGCAGCCATTGCAGTTACTAGTTAGGAATTAAGTGAGAAACAAGCCTCCATTGCCAAGGAACAATAAATGTAATTCTAGCTTCATTTCTTCTTTAGTTTTCTTAAGAGAAAAGTTTAAGTTGGTTATGTATTTTTGTGTAGGAGCCTTTGTAGGTTTGGGATGTTTCCTAGACTAATTTAGGACTGTTTAAGACCTATTAGAGTGGCTGTAGGTGTTTGAAGTGGGTGTTGAGCAAGTTTGAGTTTATGAACTCAAATTTGGCTCAAAAATAACAATTTGGGATTCTTTGAGTTATGCTTGTTGTTGCTTGATGAAACATATTTATTTTGGTCTAAATAGGTGTTCTAGAGAGTTTGATATAAGGTTGGGTTAGAATTGAGGCTGAAAAACCATATTTTTTTTTGTGCTGTAGAAACGATCGACTATTTTTACAGGGAGCAAAAAACCGGCTTGCCATTTTGAAACTTTTCGGGACGGCCAAAATTCGTATTTTGACCATAATTTTTCACTCGGATATCTATTTTAGTCGTTCTATAAATCGTTTCAAAGCGCTTGAGAAACTCTTCAGCATGAGATATATTTTAGAGCCAAAAATATTTGATTTATTTTAGGATATTTTCATCGCATAGTTCGATAGGAAACCCTAAAGTATTTACTAATATTAGAAAGTATTCTAGAGTAAACACTTATCTATTTTACGCTATTGTGACTTAGGACCACTAATCATCGAGCACCAATTTTCACTCAGGTTGACCAATATACTTGAATTTAGAATTGAGGTAAAATTAGCATAATACACATACATATGGACATGATTATGTTTGCCAATAATATGATTATGCTAGTAAGTTTGTTAAAGGAAATACATGTGATTGCATATTACATGTTATGAATGTATGAATTGTTGCTATCATCACTAGTGTAGGTACAGTACGTTGTGCATATGGTATAGTTCATTACATAATTGAGAGAATACAACATAGTAGTGTTGCCTACACTAATACTGGAAGGGTACTGAGTGCATGTGTAAAACAAACATCTATATCCCACACTAGTACCGGACGGGTATGAATTATAAAGAAAGTATAACATAGTAGCGTTATCCACACAAGTATTGAACGGGTACAAAGTACATGTGTATAACGAACAATTGTACTTATAGTACAAACAAACCCTACTAATACCAATTCTGAAAGGTTACTGGGTACATGTGGTATAGAGGTCATACTATCGTTAAGAACATTCAAGACTCATAAAAGGCGTTGGACGCAAACATACTTATAACCAGGTGTATGAGCGCTTGGGTTATGAGATAAGCTATACATATATGACATTCTTGATTTATCTATTATGACTTGTTGATAGGTGTATGGATGCCTAGTCTATGTTTATGTTTAATGCTTTTTTTACTGAATTTGTCGACTCACAAATGCTATGTTATGTGCCGGTAAGAGCTTGTCTTATACTGATTAACAATAAGTCTGGAGCTTAATGAAGATTGTACATATCTCAGCGATTAGACCTGGAGTATTCAGATCGTTTGGACGACATGGGCTCATACTTATTGTTAATTCTAATTTTGGCATATTTAATTGACAAAAATATTTTATTATTCTTTGTATATTTCGGCTGGCATATATTGATATGGTTTCCCTATTTGTGTATATCTAAACTTGGAAGGAAAGTTGACTAGCTTTCCTATTTATGGAAATTGAGGTAAATATGGTAAGTTTTGATTACACATTGATTCTTTGCTAACCAGCTGTTTTTCTGATCTTGTGTTGAGTTTCCCATTTTCTAAGATCAGGTTTCTTGAAGAGAAAACCGGAGCTAAACTTTCCTTTTCTATAAAAGGAAAGTTGTAGTTACTGCCCACGATTCTGTAGGTACAGAAACGGAAATTCCTGGACTGATTGAAGAATTATTTTAGGGAAGTTTCTAGTGGGTTGAGGTCTTGTTCAGACCGAATGTAAGCTGTCTATGAGATGTATATTCATTATAAATACATCCTATAGCTGCTAGGTTTTGCATCTCTTTCACACACTTAGAATTATATTCATATCTTAAGGAAAGAGTGTCTTTGTTTTGTTGATCTCTTTCATTCACTTTCATATCTTAAGGAAAGAGTGTCTTTGTTTAGTACCTCTCTTGGTACCTCTCTTGTATCTTTGAATTCCATTCATATCTTTAGAAAAGAGAGTCTTTGTTATGTAGAGAAGAGTTGTTCTACTCTTACTCTGTTTATTTGTTGTTTGTATTGTCTTGAGTCTGTATTCAAGTCTACAACGAAGAAGAACATCAGTGCACCTTCAGGAGAAGGGTATTTACAAGCTTTCGGGAGATTGCTTTTGAAGTCTTGCATCGGGAGGATACAAGCACACCTTCGGGAGAAGGGTTTTACAAGCTTTCGGGAGATTGCTTTTGAAGTCTTGCATCGAGATGATACAAGCACACAACCTTCGGGAGATGGTTGTATAGGCTTTCGGGAGATAGCCTTTAAGCCTTGAATCGGGAGGATTCAAGTACTCTTCAAGGTGATCGAAGGGAGTTCGAGCTCTTGGAGTTATATCAAGATTCGGTTAGTAGGTGGAATACATCAAGCTTGCGGCATACAATAAGAGGGAGTCTATTTATGCATAAGTCATTTACTTTGTATTTTTGATACCGATCTAATGAATCTTATCTCTGGGCGTGGCCCCGTGGACTAGTAACAATCTGAAAGGATTGTTGAAACCACGTACAAAAATCTTGTGTGTTTTTACTTTTATGCACTGTTTGTTTTTCTGGGTTTCTTTGGAGTTACAGAGTTATATTCTGTAACTACGGAAAAACTGTTTTCAGTACCAGTTTCATTATTCCGCATTTAATTAATCACTTAATTAAATAATCAAACTGGGAATATTTAAATACGGAATTTCACTTATTATGTACTTATTTATAAAATGTAGAAACATGATCCCAAATTTTGTAAACATATTGTACAATTTATGCTTATTATAAAAGTTTAAATTTAAATCTTGTTTTTCATCAAACATTTTAATTAGCAAAGATTGCACAATAATTTAGATAGCGCTGTAGCATGCCTAAGCCATTAGAGCGTTACAAACTCAACCAGAAGGTGATTGGCAGAGGTAGAACCAAGAATGGATTGTACATGCTAGATCTTTCACCAGCTGCTCATGTTTTGGCAATCTTTGTAGACCTATGGTATTCAAGACTAGGACTCTTATCTCAAAAGTTTTTAACCTTACTTAGTAAATTCTTTATATAAACAAACACACTGTTATATCTTTCCTATAGCTAAACAAAGAAAATGGTTTTTTCCAAATAACAATAACTTTGCAAAAAATAAATTTGATTTAATCTATTGTGATGTTTGAGAGCACTATCATATTCCTTCTCATTCGAACTACAAGTATTTTATAACTTTATTACTTGATGATCATTCATATTTTACTTGGATATACTTATTGAAACAAAAATTTGATGTGATAAACATTTGTTGAAGGTATTTATGGAAATGAGTAGATGATCATGGAGGTTTGGGTTATGTGTCTTGGACTAATATTTGTAGACCAAAGAAAGAAGATGGTTTGGGATTTAGAAAATTGCTCTAACGGAACCAAGCTACTTTGGGTAAATATGTTTTGGCTGTAGTAACAAAACAAGACATTTTGTAGGTTAAATGGGTGAACAATGTTACTTAAAAAGTGATAGTTGGTGCAACTATGAGGCAAAATATGAAGAACAAAATGAAGAGTTATATATGACAGAATGTCATGAGTTACGATAATATAAATATATAATTAGCTTTGGTTATGAAGTTCTGAGTATAAAGGAGGAGAAAAAGAGCTAATATGGGCATGTTTGGGAGCGTTTTAATATTCCTCGAACATCGAATTATTCTATGGTTGGCGATATTGGAAAGATTGCAAACAAATAAAGACAGACTTTTTTATTTCAAAATCTACAATGACTAAGTATGCTTAATATGTGGAAGTAATTAATAATGAATCAATCGATCATTTATTCTTTGAATGTCATTATAGTAAAGTTTGTTTTCAGGCCGGTAATTGAAGAATGGTTGGGTTTGGATTGCACCGGTACTGATTTGAAAATGTTGATGATCTGGTTTGAGAGTTCTCCATTTCCACCTTTCAGGAAGTAATAATTTTTTGCTTTAGCTATGGCTGCCATATGTTTATCATTTTTGGAGGTGTCGAAATATTGTGTTGTGGCAATCAAAATTATTCATGATTTTGCTTAAAAAAAATAAAAAAGAAGGATATAATGTGGTGAAAATCTTTGTAAAAGGTATAATCATGTATAGAAAAAAATTTCAGGCCATTGTTCTTGTAACAGTTTTATTAAATACAACTTACTATTGATTTAATTAGCAAAAAAAAAAAATATATCGTAAAAATAAAAACAAAAAACTCATATTAACATCTAATTTTATTTTTTTTATTTTTAGTGTATTATGTATTTTTTTTAAAAAAATTTGCGTCTTATTCATTTAGATTTTCCATTATTATTTAATGAAAATACAATATTAATTCTTACAAGAGTTAGTAAGATTAGGAGAGAGCTATGTTAACTCAAAGCAATTAATATTCCACAATGCTTACCACAAATGAAGAAAGTACTGTAACTGTAAAACAGTATTAATTTGGAGACTAATATAGTTACTTGGAAACATATATATACAAGCCTTGATATATATATATATATAGCTGATATGGCGACTAATATATATATGAGCTATGGGTGACTATTCAATGGTTACATTTTTATTGTAACCATATGGTTACATTTTTTTTTGACCTGTAATAGCAGGTTACTAAAAGGTAGACTTTCCTTTTTTAGAATTAATTAATTATAATTAACTATTTTCTTAAAATAATTAATTAAATAGTAGACATTCCTTTTTTAGAATTAATTAATTATAATTAACTATTTTCTTAAAATAATTAATTAAATACTCAACAAGACCTCTTTTAGCAATTAATATTTATATTTAAATCCTTACTTGAATTATTTCAATAATTAAGCCATTTAATTATAATATTTACAATAATTTTTTTTTTTACAAAAATTAAACTTCTTTTGACACAAATTAAAATTCTCTTCTTATAATAAATTTTCAAACAATTAATTATTTTTAAATGATATTTAATTATTTTGTTACAATTATATGAACTAAGTAAGAGACCTCAAGCTAATCAATCGATAACAAGTGCAGCCATTTTTTTGCTAAAAAATCCTTCAACTTATTTTATTTTTTACTTTTTAAATATTTAAATAAAAAAATTAAATAATTAAGTGTAATAATTTAAAATTAAGATTACTAGTATAATAAAATTTAAATTATGAAATTATATGTGTATAATTTTAAATTATAAAAAGTTTTGCTATAAAATTTTAAATAATTTAAGTATAAAAAAATAAATTGCTAAAAGATCTTTATATAGTAATAAATTGCAAAAAATTGATTAATAATTATAATTAATTTAATTTTAAAATATAATTAATCTTAATTAAAGTTTTATAAGGAAATAAATGATTAGGTTACTTTCAGGTTACAAGTTATTTATTCTTTATTTTTATTTAATTTCCAAATTAATCACAACCATTTAATAGTAATCCAATGGCTTAAAAAAATGTAACCACAATGGTTACAATAAAAATGTAACTATCGAAACCTCTTCCATATATATATATATATATATATATATATATATATATATATAGCTCATATATATATCTAGTAATTAGTTGGCTTTAGCAATTGCTTCAGTTGTAAAAGCTGGTTGTTGGCTTTTTATATAACTGGGGCCACTTCACATCATTTCTCTAACAGATTCACCTTCTCATATTGTTTCTTACTTATTCATTTTTCTTCTTCGTAAATTAAAATATGTTAATTTTTCTTAAAAAAAATAAAAATAAAAATGTTAATAACGTGGATATAACTAATAAATATATATATAAAAAAAACTATATTAGTCTTATATAATTATTTACTAATAAATCCAGATCATGATGATCTCATTTCAGAATAAATCATCTCATTATTATTATTCTATATATGATTATTAGCACATAAACATGCCTCTCCTGAAATTATAATTTAATTAATTAATTATGCTCATAACACAATTAGTGAGTATATATTAATTTCATTAGAAATGAGTATATATATATTGTAAAGTCAGCTCTTAAAGTTAATTAATTTTCAATATTATAAATATTCGACCGTCGTTAATATAGCTATTTCATTCAACAACCAACCTAATTTTTTAAATTATCATTTGTCCCAAAAATTCTATATATGACCCTCAAATTTATATTATTTGTTTAAAAATTAAATATTTTTAACCAGTGAAACATTTAGGTGCCGTTTGGTAACACTTTTATTTTCTAATTTTTTAATCACAAAGTGAAAGTAAAATTTTTGTTTTTAAAAATTTTATTTTTGAAAAACAAAAATACGTTCTGTAACCACTTTTGTTTTTCAATTTTAAAGACAGAAAACAAAAGTGTGTTCTATAAAGTTTATTTTTATTTTCATTTTTTTTATTTTATTTAAGTTGGGTTTAGGTCCGGGATCAAATTCGGATCCGAGTCAGAGGTCGGGTTCAACACAAGGGCTGTGGGAGAAGATTTGGGTCTGAGTCGTGTCGGAGTCCAAAATATTGATTAAGAAAAAGAACTGTTTAAAAAAACATTGAAAGTGATTTTTTTTGTTTTTAAAATTTTGATTCTCAATTAAAAAATTAAAAATAAAAAATAGTTTTATAGAACATGATTTTAAAAAATATTTTCACTTTTCTAATTTTAAAAATAAAAAACTGATTAAAAAAGTGTTATCAAACGCCACCTTAATTTCTTCAACATAATAATATTATGTATATATGATAAATTAATTCTGAGTAGCTGTAACATTTATAATTCCATCACAATATATTTATGCACACCAAATCATTAGCTCATATCAAAGATAATTTTAATGACAACACCTATTGCTTTCCTTCTTATTCCTATATAAATACACAACCAAAATTCATTTACATATATATGTATAATATATATATCATATAACCAATATGGCAGCCTCCGGTACCATACCAACAAGATCAATAGGGAGGCTGTACAAGTGGCAGGTGTCCGAATCAGACGGTGGCGAATCGGCGAGGCTGCTGGTGGGGCGGCCCGAAGGCGGTGGAATAAGGGCATTGAAGCAGCCTAAGGTGGTGGATAGTGTGTCATGTAGGCAAATGTTTTTGAGGAGTTACACATTTTCCAGGAAAGAAAGTTTTTCTGAGAAAACCAAAAAGTGTCTAGGAAGAGTATTAGTGCTCTTTCGGCTTAAAGGGAGAGGTTTTCAGGACATTAGGAGGCCGAGGAAAAGGACGAATAGGAAGGCGACACCTAAGCACCGCCACGAAATGACGCCTAATGTAGGAGTGAAAGAGGCATTGTCTAAGTTTCGTAGGTTGGTGTTATGTTATTCTCCTTCAAGATCATGTATTATTGATTAATAGTACTTTTTGTGTTGATTATTGATGATGATCAAGTCTAATAATTTGTACTCATAACTCTGCCTTTTGTGTTTTTCATCATTTCAATTTTGTGTGATCGGTTGTTATTATTAAAGGGCAATTTCTACAAGTACATTTAGGCTCATATTTGGATATCAATCAACAAAAATAGTGTAATATTGTTTGTTAAGTGCAATTTTTAATGTTGGAACAAGAGAGATATGTAAACTGTTCTTTTTTATTCTCCCTTTGCCTTATAACATAAGCTAATTAAGAGTACTAATACACTTGTAATGTCAAAAAACAAAATAAAAAATTATATGTCTACATATGTGAGTTATGTATACTCATATGGTTACTCAAGTAAATGAAGCTTAATTTGTTTGGTACAATTTGAATTCCATTCACTTCAGTATCTATGCCAAGGAGTGGTAATTAGAACTAATACTTTAGTTCATACCAAACAAAATTGAAAAGTTAGTGAAATTTTTCCAAGTTTTTAAACACTAGTTACCAATTTCTTGGCCGGTTAATTAGCATTAATTAACAAAACACTGATTAAAGTTTGAGTGTAAAAGTTACTTTTTATTTTAATTTTATTAAATTTGGTAATGGTATCACAATAATGTGTTATTAACTTTCTCAGTATATGGTAATTTATAGTTGGCCACTTGGTTGAAGTTTTTACATGAAATTGTTGATTTTTTAATATGAAAAAGAAGTATTTAGCTGCAGCTTTTCTCAGGTTCAAAGTATATGGTAATCAATTATTAACATTTTGAAAAGAAAAAGCTATAGCAACGAGTTACCAGTTTTCCCAATTTTAGAGTGTATTGTATGATAACCAAATATTAATATTCGTAGTAATAAAACAACAATTAGTTACTAAAACTCCAAAAAACAAGAAGCGACAGGTAACCTGTTACTAAATTTCTTTGGTGGCAAATTCTAAAGGAAGCCCTCACCAAAACTAAACTCCATTTCTCCACATTAATTGGTGTTTGTGCTAACTATACAACTCTGAAATTGAAGATTACTTCCATCTACTTTGGAAGTGTGAATATAGTAAAGCCATCTGGTTTGGCTGCTTATGAAGCCTTAAATTGGTATACTTGTAGTACTGAAATGCTACTATTGGTGCTGTGTTGAGGAATCATAAGGGAGAATTTACAAGGGTGCACAGTGCAATACACATCAGTAAGATTGTTCTTACATGAATGTTATTATGTAAAGTGATTCAAAGAAGGCGATCATGGCTCTTTCAGGACTATTTTGGAGCTTCATTTGTGGGTCCTCAGAACATGCAATTAGGTGGCTCATAGTCATAACATTGCCTGAAAGGAGTGTTGTTCAGTGAAGTTAGTTGTATTCTGTTAGATTGCTGTTGGTTAGTCGGTTAGACTTTTCAGTTAGTTTAGTTATGTCTTAGCTGTCATAACTAATTACAGATGTAATCTTTCTTTGCTCTCCTTTGTATATCTGAAGACTAAAACTCAAGTGTTAAGACCAAAATAACTAAGACCAGATATAACTAACATATCAGTACAAAGATTTATTCTGTTAAGATCTTTGTCTAGTCAGCATTATCTTTCTTCTCTCATATTCTAGGCCTGATCAACTCAAAGATGTAAAAAATATTTAATTTTTCAAATGTAAATATTTGAAGCGCTGTTGGACAGCAACATTGCTGCTATTGTTACTCTTTTAATTTTATTTTTTATTTTATTTTTGGGTCAGTTTAAAAGTATTATAATTAAAAAAATAAAAAATAAGTTCCACTAACGTAACTAGAAGGTAGCTAGCATATTCTTGTACTCGAGTAAGAAGAAGCGTGGAGAGATTTTGAGAGTGTAATCACTTTGAGTTATTGGTGTTTGATGTAGTTAGGAAATCATAAAATGAATTTTTGAAGAAAAAAAATTAGAATAACATAGCCATACTGTATCCATAACAAAATCATAGAGAAATGTTAAGAAGAATCTTAGGTGGCGTTTAATTGGGAGGAATGAAAATATAAAAATAGGAATGGGAACGAGAATAAGAATGAAATAAACTTTAAAATGCATAAAAAAAAAATTAATAAAAAAATCATTAAATTTTTTCTCTGTCATATTGGAATGGTCTTTCATTTCTTTTTAAAATGCAACCAAACAAAAAAAAAGAATTAAAATTGTTTTCTTTCCATTCCATTCTATTTTATTACTTTTAACCAAATGCCACCTTAAAATATCAAGCACTACAAGAGGTGGTGTATCACTAATGGTGCTATATCGATAAATAATATAGAAAACTTGATAACTACTCACAACGTGCTACATCAATATGGTGTTAGTTATCTTAAGATGGCTAATAACAGTAATCAAATTCATAATACTCTGATTTGTGCGGTTGGAAAAAACATACACTTTATGGGACAAAATTTGAGAGTTGTAAATTGTAATTAGCAGTTCTTTAATCACATGACCCAACAAGGCTAAAAGCACATATAGTAATTATTCTTCTCAAACATAACCATGTAACAAAAAGAAGAGTGGATATATAATTATTGGGAACTAGCATTATTGGGAAACTAGTATGCTGCTGCAAGATTAGTACTCAGTTTTAGATGAACCAACAGAGCATATATATATATAAATGAAGATAAAACTTATACAATATCCTTAAACCAATGTTATCAAATACCAATTACACAAATTTTCTTCTCACACATGAAAAGATCCAGTTCTCACAAAATCTACTTCAATATTTAGTAATAATAATAATAATAAGACAACACAAAAGTGTTAGCTAACAGTCTTGTAATTGAATTGGCCAAAACTCACTACACCCCACCATCCCTTCTGTACAAAAGAGAACTCAAGAAACTTTTTCACCTTAATTTTAACATATAACAAAGAAATAGTCTTTTTCATCTTACCCCCCAAAGAAATTGATCTTATCTACTGTTTGATGTTGATCAGTGGACAAGCCACAGAAGTGTAGTTATCCCTTGGGGTGAGGAGGATGACATATTTTTGTACTTGGTAGGACTCAGTCACCTGCCCTCAGATTTGACCAGCTGGGAGAACACCCTGCTCATGGAAACACCCGAAAGATCATCCACACCGGTCATTTCAACGCCTGAAACAGTTGTGTCGAGGTTGGTGAAGTTGTTAACTTGTGGGGAGAGCTCCCCGATCACATTGGTACTGTTTTCTTCAGGATCACCAAGAATTACTGCCTCTTGAAGTTGAAGAGCATATTCCAAATTCCACAATACATCTCCCATTGAAGGCCTATCAACACCATAGTCAGCAAGGCATTTCTCTGCTGTTTCAGCAAACTTTCTGAGTGAATCTGGTCTAATCTTTCCTACAAGAGTAGAGTCTATGATTTGATCCAATTGCCCTTTTGTTTGCCATTTCATTGCCCATTCAGCTAAATTGACCATTTCTCTTGGGAGTGTTGGATCTATCACTGGCCTTGCACAAAGGACTTCAAACAAAACCACCCCAAATGAATAAACATCTGATTTTTCTGTTAGTTGTTGCCTTCTGAAATATTCGGGATCAAGGTACCCAAAACTCCCTTTCACTGCAGTACTCACATGAGTTTGATCAATTTCTGGCCCTGCTTTGGAAAGACCGAAATCAGCAACTTTGGCCATGAGATTTTCATCAACCAAAATGTTTGCAGACTTCACATCGCGGTGAATAACTGCTTTAGCATAGCCAGTGTGAAGGTAATGGAGTCCTCTAGCTGCACCAATGCATATTTCAAGCCTTTGTTTCCAACTTAAACTTGGAAGACCGGAACCGTACAGATGACTCTTCAGTGTCCCGTTCTCCATGTATTCATAAACCAAGATCATCTCATTCTTCTCATCACAGTATCCAATCAATGAAACAAGATGGCGATGACGAAACTGAGAAAGCATCTCAATTTCGGTTTGGAACTCAGCAAGCCCTTGTTGTGATTTTGGATTTCCTCTCTTAACAGCCACTTTAGTCCCATCACTCAAAACACCTTTGTAAACCTTCCCAAAACCACCAATACCAATAACCCAATTCTCATCAAAACTGTGTGTAGCCTCTTGAAGTGCATTAAAGGGAATTCGATAACCATGGTTGGAAGCAATACTAGTGGTTGTTCTAGTGGAATATTTACTTCCCATGGTGTGGGAACCATTAATGGATAAAGGAATCCATGTCTTGGAGTGGCCTTGTTCAGCCATTCTTCTCCTTCTTCTACACAAGAGAAAGAAAACCAAAGCAAATATCACTACAACAAAAGCTCCTACACTCACACCAACAATTAATCCTACATTCTTCTTTGAGCTCGAACCCGAAGGAGAAAAGTCAGAATTACTGAGACTTCCCTTGGAATTGCTCATTTTCATGATCTCCAATCCATTCAAAATGCCATTGGGGTCAACATCAGGTAAAGTTGAAGGTCCAATACTCACACTAAGATTATTGCTAGGTGCTGGAAGTGTAACGAAATCCGAATAAATTGCAGTAGCCAAAACATTAAATGCAGCACCAGTGAGATCAAGATTAGGAGCAACATTCCAAGAATCCACATACACATTGAAATAGAGTGAATTAGGTGAAGAACTAACTATATCACAAAAGTGAAACCTTATGAAGTAACGAAATCCCGGTTCCACCTTGAACACCCAAGTCACATTGTAATTGTTGTGTGGATCATTTTCAGCAGCCATGGCTGTTGCTGTTCCATAGACTGAACTTGGAGCAGTATCAGGGGTTGCCAAACCATCAGTATACTTGACAGCCTTAATATTTGAGACATTTCTTACACCATTTTTGGTTACAAGAAAACTCTGATCAGGAACCCAAGTTCTCCAAAGGGTATCATTATCAAATGACACCATTGAGCCACCCATGTTAACCCTGGCAACAGTCTCCAAAGCCAAAGAGGTCAAACCATTAAAATCTTGCCTTGTATCAGCTGTGTTGGCATCATCTGTTATAAGCAAATCAGGGACTGAAACAACCTCTATAGCATTCAAGAAGGCAAAGGAATTCTCTAAAGGTGTTAAGGTGATAACAAGACTATTAGAGGTTGTATTTACTGAAAATTCTTTCACAGAAGCACCAGAAGCACTGAAATGGTTTAGAAGGACATGGTTTTCTGTTGAAACAGCAAATTTTGCTGTGTTCAAGTTGTAAGAATTGTAAACAAATGGAAAGAAATAAAGGCGGATCCAGAGTCTTTCATTTGGGGTGACAGAGAAAGTGTATTGTGAGGTTTCAGTAAAGACTCTAGCTGTTTGATAAAGGGGAGAATCACTAGAAGAAGTGATTGATTTCAAGTTGGTTTTTGCAAGAACATCTTGAGAGGTTGATAAATACTTTAAACCAGACTTATCAGATACAAAAACACGGCTACCAACTTTAGTATCTGAGGATGATCCACAGTCTATGAGGTAATTATCTGTTGGAGTAAATCCAATACAAAGGCATAATAAACACAAAACTAACCAAACCCAGATGAGAAGTTCTACCTCTCTAACTCTACAACCCATCATCAGGAAGAAAAATGAAAGCTTGAAACTTTACACACAAACAAAAGAAAAAAAAAAAAAAGATTGGATTTTTATTCTTTTGTTGGTCTCTTGGGAACTTAAAAAAAAACAAGGAAGAGAAAAAGGAATCACCTTTGATGAAATGACTGTAATTGAGAGAGACCCAGATGCGGTTCCCCTTTAAGAGAGGCAAAAATGAACTGTGTATAGGCTTTTGAGGGTTCGCAGACAGTTTTATTGCAAATGGGGAAGGTCAATCAATCATTATGAATAAATCTTGGGAAAACATTATAAGCTCAGCTGTAATGAACTTGATGACAACCTTAGAAACCAGATATGACAGGCTCTCATGGTTCTTTCCTTTTCTTTTTTTTTTTTTTTTTTCAACTCAACAAAAAACAATATAATATAACAACAACAACAACTACAAACACAGTCAAAGAAAGATGGTGGGAATCTGAATGAAATAATGAGAGAAGCCGGCTTCCATGTCTGAGAGAGCTGACCTTGTTTAACAAAAAAGAGTGAAAAACCAAAAAAGTAAAACTAAAAAAAAAAACAGCACACAATTTATGAGGATGGGTCTTATTTATATTGTAATGTAAATAAGTTTGTAGCTTATTATTAGTTTTTGCAGGTTGGGTTGATGGAATTTACTCTTTGTGGTCCTGCAAATGATAAAAGAAGGAAGGTAAAGATTATTTGGAAATTGATTAATTTTTGGTATAAATATTTAAGTTTTATTTCTCGTTCAAAATAAATATTTAAGTTTAATTTTTTGAAGTAATAATATCTAAGTTATATTTTTAGAATTTTGTAAATTATTACGTGAGAATCTCTAATTGATACAAGTATATAGATAATGACTTAACATTTAACTAATAGTTAACTACAAAGTTTTAGAAAAATAACTTAAGTATTACTAACAGTAAAAATTAAACTTAAATATTTATTTTTATTTAAGAATTAAATTATTTTAAATTTATGAAAAAATAAAATTTGATGTGAATATCTGAAATTTAAAAAAGAGAAAAAGAAAGAGTGTAATATTAAATTGAGTGTGGAAATTGATAAAGTGAGTTGGCCTGTGATTACGGAGAATTTAGCACATGGAATCGTGGAGTTGGGGGACTCATTTGTGTAATCTAAGCTGTAATTGATGCAAAAATACAAAGCTTTATAAACAAGTCGCTTTATTGTGCCCACAATATAATTTATACAAAATTGCCTCACCACTCACTCTCTCACTAACTAAATTATTTATAGAAGAAAAAAAAATAATCTTTACCTAAAAGATAGAGCTCAAAAAGGACGAGAATTAGAGATTATTGATAATATTAATTTTTTTAAAAAATTTTGCACTACGTAAAAGGTAAATATAATTTTAATTCTTGTATTTATTGATTTTTTATTTTATTAAATGATAATTTAGATTTTATATTTTTTATAGTATAAAATAGACTCTAAAATCAATTTTTAACAATTTATTGTTTTAATATAACCAATCTAAAGTAGTATTTGGCACAAATTGATGGAATAAAAAAAATGTAATCAGTCTGGTAATAATAAATAATACTAAGTCAGATTATTATTAAGTTTTGATTTAACAAAAATTAAGTTTAGAATCTATTTTGTACAATTTTAAAAAATATGAGATGAATTATCATTTAACAAAATAAAAATTTTAACTAATAATTTTCATAAAACACAAAATTTAAAATAGTATTATCAGATCTCGTTATAATATTTCACATGTAACTTTTTGAAAAGAAAATTTGTACATAATTATTTTCATACTCAAATTTTACACTATTTTACTATTAATTTTTTTTAAATTAAGTGTACATTATCATATTTAAAAAAGTATAATTCAAGTATGTATCTAATATTATTTGTTACTAATATATTATAAAAATATAAAAACTTTTATCTTCTATGATTAAGACCCTTTTCACTTGATTGTGTGTCTTGTCTCTATGACATGATCAGGTATTTTTTTTTCTCTCAATTGTGACTATTTTTTTTTTCTAGTGATTCTTCTGATTTCGATTTTCTTACTTGTCTGGTGTGCTTTTGTGCTATGGCTTCTAGTAGTCGTAATAATGGCCAGTGGAAAAAGTAGTTGAAGAGACAGTATGCGAGTATTGATTTAAAGGAAGAGGAATGTGATGTTTTGGCTTATTCAGATCTGGCTCAAACTGAGCCTACTTTTAATGATCGTTGGTGTTTAGTGAGGCAATTAATGTAATGCAACATTTGATGGCTTCTTTGTGCAACGTGGGCGAGGATTGTTTGTTAAGGAATTGGACACTAATCACTATTTGTTCCAGTTATTTTATGAAATTGATATTCAAAGGGTGATGAAAAGGAGTCCTTAGACATTTAATAAACTCATTTTGGTTTTCCAGTGTTTGAGACTGGGTGATGATCCTAGGACATTGAATATTGTTGACATGTGAGTTCAACTTCATGATCTTAGACCAGGTTTTATGATTGATAGGGTGGTGAAAGATGTAGAAATTTCATTGAGAAGCTTGTGGAGTCAGACCCCAAGAACTTCTTGGGTATGTGGCATGATTATCTTCGTGTCAGAGTCACTCATGATGCCAATAAACTATCAAAGCGCACAAGATGAAGAATTCTAGTGTAATTTTTACTACGAACATGTTCCTTTGTTCTATTTTATCTGTGGTGTTATGGGCCATTCTAAGAGTTTCTGTCTCAAGCCTTTCTTTACTCCACGTGATAAGATTGTTAAGCCTTATGGGGATTGCATGCGAGCTAAACCAAGACTTAGGAATCAACTGATTTGTACAAAATGGTTGAGAACTTTTACTGATTTTTCTAGTCTTGATGGTGGTGGTTCCATTGATCGGGATGGGGAAGATACACAAAAAGAAACTGTTCATGCTTCTATGATTATGGGGCAGATCGTGGGTGTGAATATGGGAGTTAATGAAGGAGTGGCTAAGTATGGAAATACATTAATAAATAAATAAAAATATGGAGAAAATTGTAGATTTATGGGCCATCCCATGGGGATGGGCCACTTATGGCCATTGACTCTAAAAGGCGTAAAACTGACATGGGCCTAAAATTTGGGCCAAATGACATATTTGAGAAAGACCAAGATGATGAGCTTTCAGTGGAATGGGTGAATGGATCAAAAAACAATTTACATGTGGGCTCTGGTTTCTAGGACCACCGAGCATTAGGAGTCTATTGAGTTAGAATTATCATGGGCTTGAGAATCCATGGGCTTTTCAATTACTTAAGGATGTTGTGTTCCAAAAGATACCCAAATTTTTATTTTTGTGTGAGACTCTTTATAACGAGATAGTTTAGAAAGGATTCATTTGGCACTTGGTTTTGAAAGTTTATTTGTAGTTGATGTACAAGGTCATAGTGGTGGTTTGGCTTTTTTTTTTTTTAAGATTTGAGGAGGAAGCTAGGTTAATTGGCTATTCTAGTTCCCATATTGATATGTGTATTAGTGTTGAAGGTCGTGTGGTTTGGAGGCTAACAGATATCTATGGTGAGCCCAATAAAAGTAAACGGAAGAAGACTATTGGGATTTGCTTTGTGATCTGGTCACTATTTCCCCTCTCCCTTGGCATGTGATAGGGAAATCAATAATGTCTTAGCCATGAGGATAAAGAGGGGAGGAAATCCCTATCCCGATTAATTAATTTTTGGGTTTCAAAAAGAGGTGGATGAATGTGGATTGCGTGATTTGGAGCTTTTGAGATATCCCTTTACTTGGGAACATGATCGAGGTACTCCTAATTTGATTGAAGTAAGGCTGGACCATGCTTCAACTTCAGAGAGCTGGCTGAACCTTTTTCCTTCTTTTAAGTTATTCAATTTAGATACCTCTACTTCAGGCCATAAACCAATTCTACTTGTTCCGACTTTTGAATTATCTTCTACTAGTAGGAAGAGTTTTAACTTTAAAAATGCTTGGTTAAAGGAGCCCTTATGTTTACAGGTTATGAATGATTGTTGAGAGCTTTGTGAGAATAAAATTATTTAGGAAAAAATAATGATTGTAGGGAAATTCTGTCTGATTGGATAAAGCCTATACTGGTTAATTTAAATTTTGAATTTGGAGCTGTAAGGAGGAGGCTAATTGTTGGCGTAAAGGTCGGGATACAGAGTCTATACAGAAGTTTAAGGATGTGAAAAAAAGACTTTTTGATATTATGACTCAAAGTGAGATTTTTTTGCAACAAAGATCAAAATAGTTGTGGCTTCAAGCGGGGATCAAAACAAGATTTTTTTCATAAGTTTGCTACTGCCCGTTGTTAAAATAATATGATTTTTGAATTACAAGATTCTTATGGTAATTTGTTTGAATGGGATTCAGAATTGGAAGATCTTATGTTGAATTATTTTTGTATTTTATTAACTTCATTTGATGTGAATTGGGCTAAGGTGACAGAATGTATTCAACCTTGTATCACCATTGAGCAAAATGTGGAGTTGTTGAAGCCAGTTGAAGCAATTGAAATTAAGAAAGTGCTCTTTCAAATGAATCCTGAAAAGTCACTTAGTCTGGATAGAATGACTCCCGGTTCCTATTAAAAATGTTGGTCTATAGTGAGAAAAGATGTGGTTAAACAAGTACAGAACTCATTTTCTATCGGTGTGCTTCCTGATGTGGTTAAACTGGATTCTTCCTAAGGAGAATAATCCAATTTCTATGGGTGATTTGAGAATGATCTCTTTGTGTAATGTCTTGTTGAAGATTGCTTCTAAAGTTTTAGCAAATAGATTGAAAATTGTTATTCCTTTTGCGGTCTTTCCTTTTGCGGTCTTCGATACTAAGAGTTCTTTTCTTCAAGGTAGACTTATTTCTTACAATATAATAGTTTCTTTTGAAATCATGCACTACTTGAAGAGGAAGCAAAAATGTGATAATGGTCATATGGCTTTGAAACTCTATATGTGTAAAGCATATAATAAGATAAAGTGGGGTTATCTTCGAGCTATGCTGCTGCGTATGGGCTTTGATGGACTCGAATGTGTAAACACAAACATGTCAGAGGTTTGGGATTTAAGAGCATTTGAGACGTTAATCTTGCTTTATTGGGAAAGCAAGGGTGGCATACTATGGTCGCAGCTGAAAGTTTTCTTGTAGCTCGGCTATTTCGGCTTTTCATAGTTATACCTTACATAGTGAATATAATAGCTTTGATAGGTATAATGAATATTAAGAGAGGTTTGACGTATTCTGTAATATCTTAATTGAGTTATATGATGCTGGCTCTAGGTATGGGATCTTATCGAACTACTTTGTTTCATTTGATTACTCACGCTTATTCTAAGGCGTTGTTGTTTTTAGGATCTAGATGTTAGAATTTATGCCCTAAAAGTAAGTAATTAATGAATAATATATTATAGAATATATAAAATGCAATTATAAGATAAATAAATACATTAATTATAGAAGTATAATTAATAAATATTTAGAAAATTCCTTATTTATATGGAGATGGTATAATCTTATAAGGTCGTACAAGAGAATTAAGATTATACAAATATGAATAAAACTAGTCGGTAATGTATTAAAGTAAGGGATCTTTAATATGGAACTACTAAGTACGGTTTACTATACACTATACTCTAGTGTGCGTGATTTTGATTCGAATCACATATGTGGATAGACATGTAGTAAATGTGTTGTGTATAATTTGATTATACGTGATTGGACCGATATGTAATAACATCTTTCATTAACATGTCATTTACCATAAAAGAGTTATTCATATCACAATGATTATCATTGGTAGATCTGTCTGAATCCTAAGTATTCATGAACTCCAGTTTGTGTTCATTAGGTTTTTTGATTCACTCTTTAAAGTTTCTCATAGAAGATGATTCTTACAACTTCTGTTTTGGGAATCTAATAACATGAGTGCATGGGAACATGATATACAACGATAGAGTCTAAGCTTTCCTAATAATCGAATATTAGTTCCCTTATAGTGTTAATTTTAAAAGTGCTAACAATTGGATCTAAATTTATAATAAATTATAGATTAATTGTTCACATTGAATTAATAATACATAAAGAATTCAAGAGATAATTAGAGGAGTGAAAGGGTAATTTTGACAAACTCTAATTATGAACTAATAATTAGAAGAAAAAGAACTATTTGTAATGATTATATCAATAGACTACTAGTAATAATTTTGTAAATATAATTCTATACTGTCAAAGAGTGCAATTCTATATTTATAGTAGAGTAATAATAAAATTAATAAATGAGATTATTTTATTGATGAGATTCAATAGTAATTAAGTGTTTAATATAACTTTAAAATATAGGTCCATAGTCCCCATATCACATCTACACAACGATGTATAAGGGAAGATATAATTTGTAAGATAAATTGAGAAAGAATTAATTTTTAAGAGAAATAATTCTTGAAGATAAAATAGTAATTTTGTATAAATTATTATTTGTATAATTATGTCAATTATAAATTTAATAATTAAATAGAATATAACTATTTAGTTTTATTTGATAAAATTATATTAATTAGTTAAATATAATATTATTGTTAAATAATATTATGAGAGAGAAGTTTATTATTTTAGTGAAAATAATAATTATTTAATCCAAGCTAAATAAGAGTATAATGAGAATTAATCAATTATATTTTAAATAATAAATCTTAGTTAAAGACACAATTTAGAAATCAATTTTGGGTTCTAAAATATGGCCCATACATGTGGAGATATAAGTCCACCCGTGTAGGGTGACATATAAGGCTCAATGGACTTTTTTAATTATTTTATTAATTAAATAAATCAAAATAAATAAAGATTATTTTTTAATTATTTGAATTATTTATAATAAAATATATTATAAAATAATAAAAATTAATTGAATTCATTTATTCAGTTGATATTATATTTAAATTTAAATTTTAAATTAAATATAATACATATTTTTATTTTAAAGAATTAAATATACAATTATGAAAGATTATATATATGATATATATAAGTAAGACAAATTATGTAATCCCTCACTTGATTTTGAGGGATTAGAAACCTCAACTAGTTTTAAACCCTTAGCTTAGTTAAGAATATTTATTTTTGGTATCCAATGGTGAGGATTGATTTACTTTTAAAGTAAGGATAAATAGTAAATAAAAAAAGGTAACCGGATGAAATTAAAATATTTTTATACTTTATGGATTAAAATAATACTTTAATTTAGTAAAGTAAGAATCTCAAGAAAATTTAAAGCTAAAGGAGAAGGGGGATTTAGATTTCCATAGCAGAAAAAAAAATGAAAAAAAGGAGAATTAAGTAAATAGGAAAGCAGGTTAGCAACTATGGGCTCACAACTGAGAAGATTACATTTGCATGTTTACTAAGCTTGAATATTATTGATGTTAAGACATTGATGAACTTAGCCACGTTTTGAATTGATTATATACATACCACCTCTCATTTCTGTGCCTATTTTGAACAATTCTCCTGAATATGTTAAACAATATTATTATGTGTGTATATATTTATATAAATGACACACATGTTGAATATTCATAATCTTTTTATAATTTACATTTTAACGTATAGATATAGATTACTGGAGTTAGGTGTTCAAAAAGTTAATTCTTTCTTGGCTTATAATTGTTCTATTCAAACTCAGCACTCTATTTATTAATGATGTTGTGTAATCACACTTAGTTGCTTCTCATTAGTTAGGTAGGTTTGCAAGTTCAAAAAATTACACTGTGCAATGATATAAGTGATGTATAAAGATCTTATACAATTGATTAGTGCACACGCTAAAGGAAAAAGATGGCCACAAAGAATTTCAACTCATGCTTTCCATTATGACTAATCACTTATCTAAATGAAAAATACAAATCTGCTAGTAAAGAATACATTTTTCTTTACTAAAAATACATTTCAACAAAAATTATTTTACATTATTACCTCTCAAATTTTGCTTCAAAATTTATTTTAAAATTCTAAAAAACAAAAATGTATTAAAAAATTAATTTATTGACCTCTGTTTTTTGTGTCAGCCGGTATGTGAACTTGCTGCAAGCGGTAAGTCTAGAAAAACTAAAAAAATTGTACAATGTTAATTTTTTTTGTCTCATGCGAGGTGTGTAAAACCTCAATATGAGGTGAGGTACTTCATAACACCCCTATAAGTAATATATAATAAGTAAGACATAATACGACATATACAGTAATATAGAGAGAAAATTCCATATAGAATTTTTAAAATCTCTCTCTCTCACACTAACTATTGCGAAATCTCTCTCTCATCTTGTGATTGAGATTTTCATCCTCACCTCATAATCACAGTGTCTCATGAGTTGAGTACACATTGTGATAAAAATTCTTCTTTTAATCATATTTATAAACTCATTCTTATCCTGAGTGTTAAGGCTGATCTAAAAGACTGTGGTGTGAAGTCTTCATCATTGTTCATAACAAGGATTGGATGATCGAATATTTTATACGAGAAGAATCGAGGATCTCCTAATAGACTACAAGAGGTATTGTTTCATTTTCATGTAGTTTAAATTTAATCTATGTATTATTATGTTGAGATTCTTTGAGATTATGGTTCATATTGGATAATCATTTTTTAATAAATTCTGTTTATGTTTTTCAATTATGATATGGACCATAAAAACTAACACGGGATCCATTATTCATTCAATGAAAATTATTGTTGGATATTTTAGTAGACACTCCTATTCATTTCGATATTGAAGAGAAGCTTTTTATTTATTTATTATTATTTTTTTTGATGATCGTTCACGTTGTGATTATTTAGAACAATTTGTAAGTTATTGTAGTATCATCTAACATACTTAAAAAAAAAATTGTGCAATATGTAAAAGTTTGGATATGAAATTCTTTTCTTTAACGATAACATAAATAAAAAAAATGCTATGTTATGATTAAAATCTAAAAAAACAAAAGTACATCACAAACATTTACAACATTTTAATCTTTAGAAGCATAGTGATCAGGGCCGGTCAGAGGGTGGGGCGGCCGGGGCATACGCCCCAGGCCCCACCATTTTGGAGGCCCCCGAAAAATTAAATTAATATATATACACACAAAAGAGTATATATATCTTTTAGTTCAACAAATTTTTAGAGAAAGCTGTAGCAGAAGTGGGAAGCAAGAAAGCATATATTTGTAGAGATTGTTGAGGTGTTGGGTTCGATTCATTGCTGAGTCCATTTTTGGTTATTTTATTTATTTATTTCTTTAAAATAAGAATATAATATTTTGGACCAAATATTATATTTTGTATATTTTTTTTATGAAATTACTTTAATATATAATGTACAATAGTATTTTAAGGTACACACTGGTACAAAAATTAGAGAAAATATTATAGGGAAATTACTCTATATACTATTTTTTCAATTTTTTTTTTTTTCAAATTTACGATTTGAGTTTCTAAAGTGGTTGCAGCGCTAGTTGCAATAAGGGTTTCTACGTAGAATTTCGTAAAAATACAAAAAAAAAAAAAAGAAGAAAACTATTTTAAAGTGTAAAAATAAAAAAGCCCCAATATTATATTTAGTATATTTTTTTTATGAAATTACTCTAATATATAAAGTACAGTAGCATTTTAAGATACAAACTAGTAACAAAAAATTAAAATAATTTTTGATATACTATTTTTTTTAATTATTTTTTTAACAAAAGGGCCAAAATTAATATATAGTACTCCAATAGAGATGTTATTAATAATTAAATATTACATTATCGAGTTAATTTACATGGCAAGAAAAATTATTTGTTATATCGAGATAAAATAGTTAAAATCGATATTGTGTCAAAATTTAAATAATATTTATTTTAAATTTTTGTAAAAAAAAAAAAAAAAAAAGTCTCATTTCAAAATTCGCCCTAGGCCTCTCAACACCTTGAGACGGCCCTGATAGTGATACAATGATGATAAAAGTTTATGAGAATACTTCAAAATTAATCCTATAAGAAATATAGAGTGTATTATTCTAGATTGTCTCAATTTGGTGTAAGTAAGTGTATGAGGTAGTTTAGTTAATTAGTTGGTTGACTTTTTGGTTTTGCTTAAACCTGAATTAATTGACTTAATATCCCAATGTGAAAATATAAGTCATTGAATGTGGACAGAGATACAGAATTTGAGGGAAACAAACAATTTCACCATCAAATCTCATACTGTCCAAACAAACAAAAGTTATAGAAATTGACATCTTCATATTTCCATACATAAATTTTGGGAAGCTTGTAGAGTAAAATTTATGGACCCAATATTCCTTCTATTAAATTTGAACTTCATTTCTTGATTGATGGTGATATTTACTAATAAGACATGGCTAGCTTTTAAAAATGGCCAATAAATAATTGGCTCTATATTATTTTAATTTTTTAAAAAAGAAATGAGATTATCATTCAAAGTCATGTGCCAAAATATGTGTACAAGATTTATAATAAGAGAAGATCCGGTCACCAAATCATAGCGTAATTTGAAAATAAAACTAACTCTGTCGCATTTACAATTACCACCAAGTTATTCAATGTTTATTTTTTTCATTGTAAACAAATGTTTTTTTAGTTTAAATTAATTTGTAGTCATAGATTGATTAGATCCTTTAATAATTGATAGTTGGCTTTTAAAAATGAATTATTGATTGATTAGATTGATTAATTAAAAAATTACATACTAGTGCATACCTATACCTCTTCAACTTCAACCTTATCTTATGCTTATAATTAGTTGGTATGCTGCTGTCATTCCACAACTAGTTCCATTAGTAATTTAGTACTTAGAATTGTTATGTTTTCAAAGGAGAATTAATAATCTCTTCTTTTCTTTTCCCATTTTTTTCCCTTGTCCTATAAATTAGCCTACTTTTTATTGATTCTACTAGTTCTAGTAGGTATTTAATTAGCTTTTTCAATTAATAAGTCATAGTCATTCATTTAATATTTATATTTATTATATATGAATGTGTATGGAAATTTTATATATTATACTTCACTAAGAATAGATAAAAAAATTATCTTTGATTATTGTATAATCTTGCTATTTTATT